>NC_077233.1:115414574-115778740 GCF_027887165.1 Monodelphis domestica
CTCAACAGGAGAAGCTAGGAATGCTGTGTCTTAAGGAATAAGGAGCAGTATTTTAGTAGATCTATAATCTCATCAGTGGCCATATATAGGGAATCATGTATGCTTTCTCACTCAGTCCAATTCTTGTTCATGTCTTTTATCTGGAGGTGGAGGAAATGGAAGTCTTTCTTTAGTTCTCTTAATATTTTGTGCATGGGGCAGTTAGATATCTCAGGGAATAGAGAGCCAAGTAATCCTGGTCTCAGATACTTCCTACATGTGTGACCCTGGGCAAATCACTTAATCCCCATTGCCTAGCCCTTACTGCTCTTCTTCCTTGGAATCAATACATAGTCTTGACTCTATGATGAAAGGTAAGGATTTTTTAATGTTTGTTCTTTTTTATTTTTAAATTTTTTTTCCATGGTTACATGATTCATTTTTTTCCTCTCTCCTTCCTTCCCTCCCCGCCTCTTGGAGCTGACAAGCAATTGCACTGGATTTTATATGTGCTATCCCTTGATGAAGGTAAAGATTTAAAGAAAAATGGCAATTAAACAAAATTATTTTGTTGTTATCAGTGTATCTGCTAGCCATCTTCTTCCCTGACTCCACTCTTGATAAATTTTATTTTTTCTTATTATGAATTTGACAAATGCCAATAAGCATGGATGTAGATCCCCCCCATTTCCCTGGTTTTATTAAATGTTCCATTTATTTCATTTTAAAGACGAATCATTTACAGGTCTGTGCACACTGCCTCTCAGCTCCCTAGAGGGAAAGTAGCTAAAAACCTCAAGATGGACAAATAGAATGGTGTAGTCACAGGCGAGGTGGGTTGATGGGGTTTTCTTTTCTTTCCTGTTAAGTCAAAATGCATTAATTTTAGTTTATATCTTAAGTACATACAACTAAAAAACCCTCAAACGTGCAAATTGTAGAAAAATTGTTTTTTGGTTGTTTTTTTCTTGAAGTTGGCAGTGAAAAATAAAAAGATACAGTATCTGTGCACACCCCAGTCTATCTTGTCTCCAAGTTGGGTTCTTCTCTCTAGCTCTGTGGGAAGTGTGACAAAGCCACACAAAATGCAGAGTATTGGCTATATATTTTTTACCCATTAAAAAAAATTTTTTTTAAAGGTTAACAATGGCCTTTATCACCAGCCTCCTGGCTATATGCATGCCTACACATGTGTGTATATATGTATGTGTGAATACTGTATAGAGAAAGATTGAGAGAACAGAAAAGGAGAAATTTATATAAAACTGGAGATCTCTAAAAAAAACAAAAAATAAGCTGTAAGTAATATAGCATGTAATAAATTCAAGAAGTCAGTTTCAAAGTTGTATTGCTTCTCAGTTTCCCCTTAAACTCCCTTCTGTTTTCTTGAATGAATCTTTTTAAAAAATGCTTCAAAAATGTGTCTTTTTCTTCTTGGGATCAGTATCGCCAACCCTGACCCTTCTATATCTCCCCTTCCAATTTTTTTTTCTAAACTCTCTCAAGTAACAAACAAGTTTAATCAAAGGAAACAAACCCATACATTCGCCATGTCAAGAAATATATGTCTCATTCTTCACCTGAAACTCATTGGCTCTATCAGGAAATGGAAAGCATGCTCCACCTTGCATTGATCAGAGTTCTTAATTCTTTCTAAGTCATTTTTATTTAGACTGTTTTAGTAATTGTTTCAGTTCTTCCCATTCTTGTTGGCCTATTTCCTTTCTCAGTCACACCTATCTTTGATGATAATTATTATCATTATCTGCTAGATGAATTAGAGGCAGTTAGGTAGCTCAGTGGATAGAGCGCTGATTCTAGAGTTAGGAAATAGCCAAGTTCTAATTTGGACAATAATCTATAGGGCCTATAGGCACATGCCTAGCATGCCTCTTGGGATAATTTGTCATTGGCAGTTGGGACAGAATGGAAGTGGAACAGCAGGAATGCCCTGAGGTAGTTGTAGGACCTACAATAGTTAAAAAGAGAACAGCTAATAGAAAAGAGAAGTGAAGTAACTCACCATTTCCTTCTCCAGCTCATTTTACAGATGAGAAAACTGAGGCCAAAAGGGTTGAATGACTTTCCTAGGATCACACAGTTAAGTAAGTGTCTAAGGCCAGATTTGAACTCATGATGAAGAGTCTTCCTGACCCCAGGTCGGTTATCCATTTATTAAGTACCTTCTGTGCATCAAACAGTGTGCTAGGTGCTGGGGCTACAAAGAAACATAAAAGACTGCCAAGAAATGCATTGTCAAATGGGAAAGATGAAATGCAAGCAACTCTGTTCAAACAAAATATCAAAATAAATTGGATGTAATCCACAGAAGGAAGATATTGGCATTATTAACAGGCAATGAGAAAGGCTTCTTGTAAAAGATGATATATTTGAAGGAAGCCTGGGAAGTCAGGAGACAGAGATGAGGAGAGAATACATTTCAGACATGGAGGAAAAGAACAAAAAACAACAAAAAGGAGTCTAGAGATGGAATATCTAGTTCTAATATCAAGAGAGACAGAGAGAGAGGGGGGGGGGAGGGAGACAGAGACAGAGAGAGATAGAGAAAGAGACAGAGAGGGAAACAGAAGGAGACAGAGAGAGAGGAAGAGGGGTAGTGGAGAGAGAAAGACACTACTGGGTACAACTTTTCCTGCCTATCAATGTCTACAAAGAAGGTCAAGAACTATGATGATGTTCCCTACTATTCTGTCCCTTTGGAAAAATGAAAAGTCAGATCTAGAAGGTATGGTCTTTTGCTCCTTTGCCCACCAGAAAGAAAAAGAAAGAAATGTTGAGGACAAAAGAAGATTGCTCTTCTGCCACTGGGAAATAAGAGGAACACTGAATTAAAACTTTCTCTAAAAACCTGCCTCCAAGCTTTGCTTACTAATTCCATTCTAGGCACATCATTGCTCTAGACAAATTTAAGTTTGCTAAGCTTTAAGCCTGTTTCTCAGTTTTCTCCTCTTTGGGGCTTGAAGGCAATGTTGTACATTTTTGATTCCAAATTCTATGCCATCTCTGAAGTTTAATGTTCTCTTTTGAATGAATGAAAAAAAAGCATTTGTGAAGTGCTTTCTATGTACTAAGTTCTGAAGTCATATAAAAAAACCATGACAGTTCCTACTCTCTCTTTGCATGAGAAAAGTCAGTTTTGGATGAATTTGGAACTTCTCCTGCTAACAGGAAGTCAGCTCTTCATTCTACTTATGAGTCATTGGAAAGTCCTTTCTGTCAGTCACAGTCAATAGTGGTTGGGGCAGGTCATCAGGCATCTCCACTCCTATTCGAAATAGAAGGTAACTTAGAATCAATTATGAATGATCCTATTGTCAGGAATAGGGAAGTAGGGAAAATTCCAACACGAGGCAGATCAACTCAATGCATTTTTAGAAAGTTCCAATTGTTAGAATGTCTTTCTTTATAGCAAACTAGAACCCACCTCTTTATAGGTTCCACCTGTTATCCCTAGTTCTTCCTTTTGGGAACAGGAAATATAAATCTAATTCTTCTTCCCATGATGGCCCTTCAAATACTATATATCTGCTATTCTATATCCCCTGAGTCTTCTCCCTAGATTAAATATCAGTTCCTTTCCTCGATCTTCATATAGCACAATCTCAAGACCTTCCACCATTTCTTTGAATACTTTCCATATTGTCAATATTGTACCTAAGACATGACACCCAGAACTCAGCATAATACTTCAGATTTTCCAATTTGTGCATCTACTTCTTTTCCTTTCAATTCTACTTTTTCTATAGTCTGGCTTCTGACCTCATCATTCAATTAATGTCTTGATCTGGGGGTCCCAAATGGGGTCTGAAGGGGTAGGATAGTGTGAAAGGAGGAGAGAGACTCTCACACTGGCAGGCTTATAACAATCTAGATTTATTCTACCATGTTCCTCTATCAATAGGCTTTAGGCTATTACTTCCATCTAAGCTAGGAGTCCCCATTTAATCTCTCTTTCAGTGGGGACCAAGTTTAGCTCAATAATTGGAATCAGTTAACAAACATAACTTTGCCTAGAGCTTGGCTTCTGGAGTCATGTTGGAGATTTCTCTCTGCCTTCCATATCTTTCTCAAGGTTACGTTGCTCTCTTCTCTGCACTTGTGTCCTCTTTGTGAACTCACAGAATAGAGTAGGGAGAGTTTGGGGGGAATTTAACCCCTTGGACCCCCACAAATTAAAACTGTTCTCTCCAAAGTTACCAGTCATCTCTAAATAATCAAATCTAATAACCTTTTTATAATCCTTCTTGAACTCTCTTTAGTCTTTGACACCATTAATCACTCTCTTCTTGATACTCTTTTCTGGTTCTTCTCTTTCTACCAAGAATGCCATTCCTTAGTCTCTTTTGCTAAATCTTCATCTAGGTCATACCCATTAATCTACCTACTAACCATGGCTGTCTCCTAAGGGTCTGTCCTGGGTTATCTTCTCCTTTCCCTCTCTCTACTATTAATTTTTTTATTTACATGTAAAAGCAATTTTAACATTTGTTTTTTTTAATTTTGAATTCTGGATTCTCTTTCCTTTTCTCTTGACCCTCCTCCTTGCTCCTTGAGAAGGCAAGCAATTTGATATGGGTTATATATGTGCAGTCCTGCAAAACATATTTCTATATTTATACTATTTTTTCTGATGATCCCTTCAGCTCCCAGAGATTCAATGATCATATCTATGTAGGTGATTTTGAAATCTATTTATCCAGCCCCAAACTTTATGGTAAAGGTCCTTATCTCCTTACCCCTAGACAGTTTGACAGCTTTCTAATTGTTTCCATGCAAAGTCTCTCCCCAATCCAATCTATCCTCCGCTTGATTATCAAATTGATCTTCCTAAAATTTGGATCTGGCCATATTGCCTCCCTTCTCAATAAATTCCAGTAACCCTCTATTACTCTCAGAAACACATATGAAATCCTCTATTTGACATTTAAAGCCCTCCAAAACTTGAACCTTTCCAGTTTTCTTAAGCCTTACTCTCCTCAAGGCACTCTGTTATCCAGTGATAACATCCTCCTTGCTTTTACGTATAACAGTCTACTTCCAACCGGGAATTTTTACTGGCTGCCCCATTCCTGTAATTCTCTTTTTCCTCATCTTCCTTTCCTGATTTCCCTGGTTTCCTTTAATTTCCTGATAAAACAAACCTTATCTTGTATAAGAAGCCTTCTCTTTAATACTACTATCTTTCCTCATAATTGCCTTCTCTCTCTCTAAACATAAATCATTTTTTAATTTGTAGTAATTTATTTAACCTCAAAGAGAGCAGTAAGAGAACAAGTTATATCCCCAAGTTATATCAAAGATGCATTAGGTTCCTCTACTACTATATCTTAGTCTTAATTCCTTTCTGATTTCTCCCCCCTTTAATTTTTTCTTGTTATGAAAAATAATCATAAGCAGTTACAAACATTTCAATATACAAAGTGGAGTATTGGCTATAAAACCATGAATTTCCATTATTTGTATCATTTTTAAAGCATTTTAATTTTATTTTTCAAAGCACTTTATTTGAATAATTTAGTTTTATTTTCTCCCAATTACATGTATAGTTTCCAACATTTTTCAAAGTATATTGAGTCTTTGATTCTCTCTCTCCCTCCCTTTCTCCCAACCTATCATCTCTTTAAGATGGTAAGCAATCTCATATAGATTTTATATGTGCAATCACATAAAACATTTCCCCATATTATCTTTTTGTGGAAGGAAACTCAAATACAAAAAAAAATTATGAAGGTGAAAAAAGTTTGCTTTGTTCTGGATTCAGAATCAGTTCTTTTTCTTTGGAAATAGTTTGGAATAGTTTTGGATCACTGTATTGCTGAATATAGCTGTTCATGGCTGTTCAATGTAAAGTATTCCAGTCATTGCATAATGTTCTCCTGGTTCTTCTTATTTCACTGCTTCAGTTTATGTAGGTCTTTTGAGGTTTTTTTGAGCTTCTCTTGCTTGTCATTTATTATGGCATGATAGTACTAGATTATAATAATATACTATAAGTTGCTCAGCCATTCTCCAATTGATGGGCATCCTCTCACTTTTCAAATCTTTGCCCCCCTAAAAAAGAGTTGCTTTAAATATTTTTGTACATCTAGGTCCTCCCCCACACCTTTTTAATTTCTTTGGAATACAAACCTAGTAATGGTATTGCTGTGCAAAGGGCATGTAGTATTTTATAGCCCTTTGGGCATAGGTCCAAACTTCTTTCCTGAATGGTTGAATCAGTTCACAACTCCCTTGACAATGCATTCTTGTTCTAGCTTTCCCATAGCCCCTCCAAGTTTTGTCATTTTCCTTTTCTGTCAGAACTGTTTGAAAGTCCTCTACTTCCTGTACTACCCATTTCCCTACCTAAAGGATTATGCTCAGTTTTCTTGGGTAAGTGATTCTAGTTTGCAGTCCTATCTCCTTTGTCTTCTGGACCCTCCAGTCCTTTACCGCAGAAGCTGCTAAATATATGTATTATCATGGCTCTTACTCCCTGATATTTGAATCATTTCTTTTTGGCAGCATGTAGCATTTTCTCCTTGACCTGGGAGTTTTTGAATTTGATATAATATTCTTGGGAGTTATCCTTCTGAGATCTCTTTCAAGAGGTGATTGGAGGATTCTTTCAGTATGTATTTTGTTCTTTGGTTCTAGAATGTCAGGGCAGTTTTCCTTGGTCATTTCTTGAAAAATAATGTCTAAACCCTCATTGGCAAAGCCATGGCATGTGTGTACAGTTGGCACTCGGGATGCTTCCGCCTCTTCCCAGGGCTCAAGGATATCTTTTGCATCCCCTTGGTCCAGCCACCCAAAGAAGCACTTCCTCAACTCTCCTCTGTAATGGGGAGCTCACAGACAGCTTGAATTTTCCCCCTGGGCACTAGAACTAGGAAAAGGTTTGCCAATCCTGTATTTTTTAAAACCTTTACCTTCCCTCTTAGAATCAATACTGTGTATTGGTTCTAAGGTGGAAGAACTTTCTACTTTTATTATTTCTTTCTTCTTCCTGAGATTTTCTTCATCTTTGTAAGAAGCCACGGCCTACATAGATTCCTTTAAACTTTTCCTTAGATGTTAATTCTACATTATTGACATTTCCTCTGGACCCAAAGCAGAAGTCAGGGTGATTAGCAGCTAGAAAACAGACTACCCCACCGCCTCTTCAGGGGCATGGAGCAGAGGGAGGAGCTGCCAAAAGGCAGGGAACAGACGACCCAAAATGATGAGGGAGAAGCAGCAAAAATCACCCACCCCAAAATGATTCTTGTTAGTAGACATTTCCTATCACGGCGGCCCCTTAGAAAGATCAGTTGCAGTGATGAACTGTCTGGCATTCCTCAGCATTAGGTAAAACTGTTGTTGAGAGATGTTGTCTCAATACCGGGACCCTTGCAAAGCCCTTTGGAGCCAAAGGCATCTTCATCCACTTTGGCACCTTTCTCCCATGGCCCATTTGTGCCCAAACTGTCTTGTGCCAGGAAGCCGTGTTTCATCTCTTTGTTACCTGGGATAGCAGCGGGACATCCACAGGATGGAATCAGAGGACCTGGTGCCAATCTGGGCTCTGTCACTCAATGCCTCTGTGACCAGGAGCGAAGCACTCATTCTTCTGGGGACTCAGTCTCCATATCTGTAAACACTGGGACAGGTCCTTAGGGGTCTAACTCTAGGGTCTAGCGTCAGAACTGCTGGTATGGATAGTGGAGACGACCAAGAAGCTCATCTCAGGGTGCCTGATCTGGATGGGAAATCATTGCTAATAAGAACTGATGAGATTCCATTCAGGCTACTTTTAGCTGAAAATGCAACCCTCAGGTGCTCTGTCTCTACTCTTTTGATCTCCTCCTCCTCCTCCTCCTCCTCCTCCTCCTCCTCCTCCTCCTCCTCCTCCTCCTCCTCCTCCTCCTCCTACTACTACTACTACTACTATTCCTCCTCCTCCTATTTCTATTCCTCCTCCTCCTCCTACTTTCTTTCTTCTTCCTGAGAGTACCATTCCTCTTCCTCCTCCTCCCTCCATTACCATTACAACTCCTATTACCACCACCACCACCACTACTACTATCCTTACTACTACTACTACTACTACTACTACTACTACTACTACCACTACTACTATTACTACTACTTACTGAATTAAAATATGGCCTCAGACACTTACTAGCTGGGTGACCCTGAACAATTCACTTAACACTGCCTACCTCAGTTTCCTCATCTATAAAATGAGCTGGAGAAGGAAATGACAAACCATTCTAGTATCTTTGTTAAAAAAATCCCAAGGGGGCAGCTCTGTGGTCAGTGGATTCAGAACCAGGCCTAGAGGTGGGAGGTCCTGGGTTCAAATCTTGCCTCAGATACTTCCCATCTGTGTGACCCTGGGCAAGTCTCTTAACCCCCATCACCTAGTCCTTACTGCTCTTCTGCCTTGGAGTTAATATTCAGTATTGATTCTAAGATGGAAGATAAGGGTTGTTGAAGAAGAAAAAAAAGAAAGTCCTAAATAGGGTCATAAAGAGTTGAACACAACTGAAAAGACAGTCCAACCACTACTACGGTTACTGCTGCTGCTAATAGCTAAAATAATAATTACAGCTAACATTTATAAAATGCTTTTAGGTTCATGGACTATTTTATAAGTATTATTTCATTTTCCTCATGACAATCCTGGAAGGGAACTGCTATTATTATACCTTTTTACAGAGGAGGAAACTGAGGAAACTGAGGTTAAGAGATCTGCCTAGGAACACACAGCTATTTTATCTGAATAAGAAGCAAATTACATCAAGCAGGAGGGCCAGATGCATTTCCAATATAAAGATGATAGGGTGACAAATAAATCGCATACCTTACAGGCCATGGCAATAGTACCTCAGTGAAATAGTTTTATGTGGCTCTCTGTGGAAATTTCTCTTGTAAATTGTCTTTTTTCCAGTGCTTGTTCCTGGTTGTATGTGTGTGATTATGGATGGGTAGTGGGAAGATTTGAATCTACTTTAAACCTTAAACCACTTTTTAATTTTCTCTGCTAGCAGCTAGTTGGCAATTGGTTAACAAGCATTTTTTAAAAACTTAAATTTCCTTATCTCTATGTCAACCCAGTTTCCTTCAGGAAACACTAAAGGCTGAGGAACTGGAATGTTCCAGAGTCTCCTATTTTCTCTTTTGCCATATCTTTTTTGTCATTTTCCCCTTGGTCAAGTGGGGAGGTTTGGATAAGAAACAGTCGACTTAATCCAACAAATGCTTATTTTAAAACTTTCAGAAAATTTATTTTTATCATCTTTAAAAAAATTGAATTCCAAATTCTTTCTCTGCTTCACAATTCTCCCACCCTTTAAGAAGATAAACAATATGATATCAATTATAAATATGAAGTCATATAAAACATTTCCATATTAGCCATGTTGCAAAAAAACAAAAAACAAACCCCAAACTCACACACACAATAAAAAGCAAGAAACATATAGAAAGTGAAAAAAGTATGCTTTAATATGCACTCATTTCATTAGTTCTTTTTCTGGTGGTGGATAGCACTTTTTTTTATCATGGGTCTTTTGCAATTGCCTTAATCAGAGTAGCTAAGTCATTCACAGTTGATCATTGTGCAATATGACTGTTACTGAGTACAACGTTCGCCTGGTTCTGCTCACTTCTCTTTCCAACAGTCTATAAACATCTTCCTAAACTTTTCTGAAACCATTCCCCTTGTCAATATAGCACAATAGTATTTCGTCACAATCATATACCAAACCTTGTTCAGCCATTCACCAATGGATGGACATCCCTTCAATTTCCAATTTTTTGCTGCCACAAAAAGAGCTGAAATAAATATTTTTGTGCAAGTAGGTCCTTTCCCTTTTTCTTTGTTCTGTTTGGGATACAGACCCAGCAGTGCCATCACTGGGTCAAAGGGTAGGAACAATTTTATAGCCCTTTGGATATAGTTCCAAATTATTCTCCAGAATGCTGATGAATACTTCATGAGTGCCTATTCTTGGCAATGCATTGTACTAGGTGCTAAGGAAGCAAAGATTTTTTTTTAACATTATTTTATTTGGTCATTTCCAAACATTATTCATTGGTGTAACAGTTAAAATTTAGGAATATGGGGAGACTGAGGCAGGTAGAAATTAGTTTCTCTCTGCAAGGAGTATTATATTTTTTAGAGGTTTATTAAGGATTAAGGATTAAAGAATATACAAGTAAGAAACATGTGCCTAGGCCAGAGGCCTAGACAAAATAACCTCACATCATGGAAGAGACGCCTCTGCTCCAAAACGGAAGTCCAAAAAAGAGAAGAGCCAAAAACCTTTGCCACCAGCTTAAATCCTTCCTCGATCTCTGCCCACCTCAGAATTCCCGTGAGATTACAAAGCATTTTGGGGAAGTGGAGCAAAGGCTTGTGGGGATTGTAGTCCTGTATTCGAGTCTATTTTTTACATTGGAGACAAAGATCATTTTCTCCCCCTCCCACCTCTCCCATAGCCGATGCGCAATTCCACTGGGTATCACATGTGTTCTTGATTTGAACCCATTTCCATGTTGTTGGTATTTGCATTAGAGTGTTCATTGGAGTCTCTCCTCAGACATGTCAAAGTTTTTTTTTTTTTTTGTTAATCACTAGAAAACTTCTCAACTTGGTCTTTTAAGAAAACAAATCTTGGAGGTTATATCTCATATCCTCCCTTCGGGGTAAAAACCAGTGTATGGATAATTCCTTTAAAAATGTCTTTTCACATGTTGGGCATCATGTAAACCTAGTCAGGTGGCTAATAGTTTTGAGTAAGATTTTTAAACAAAGCCTTTCTCCTTATAACTTGTATTCTTTTTTTTTTGGGGGGGGGGGAAGAGTTAAAAGTCACTCCAAAGGAGAATGATGTGCTGCCTGCAGTATTAGAGTGAGTGGCAGCTAGGAAGCACATGCCCCGAATGTGATGTAATTTTTATGACCTGTTTTCATTCTCAGCCTGAGGAGTTCTTCACAAATTTTATTAATCACAAAAAATGATTCAACAAACACTAATTAAGCTCCTGTTGTATAGCAAGCGCTGTTTTATATGCTAGAGATACAAAGATGAAACCAAAACAGGCTCTGCCCTCACATAGTTTGCATTCTACTGTGGAAAACAAATTTAAGTGCCAAAATTTAATGTTAGACATGGAAGACTCCTAAGAGATCTCCCAAGTGACTTATGTGATTCTACCATAAATGCCTTCCTCCACTCACTGTTTTTATTGTATTTATTCTCAAACAACACACAACACATTGTCGGTCAGCTATCAAGTTAAAGTAACTTACTTCCAGACCTTTGGCCTTTGTTACAAGGAGACCTGCTCCTTATTGATGTATAAACAAGAACTCTCTTGTGATAAAGTCAGCAAGCTCTGGCTACCATTTTGTACTCCAGTGACCTAGACTTCGGTGTCCTTAAGACCACTGTCTTCCTGTAATGAAGTAAGGAAGGAGGGACTGAGGTCTGTAAGTTTACTTTCTTAGTGGCTATCTATCCATAACATCTCCAAAGGAGGAACTAAGTGACACCATCACAAGGGGTATATATTGGACTGTGAGCTCTTGCTAGTGCTCTTTTGTCCCTCTGTTCTAGCCTTACTCTCTTCCTCTTGACCAGTTGCTCTTATTTGACTTTGCTCTCTGCTGGTCTCACATTCTTCGGTGTCTCCTTGGATAGTGGAGAGAGAGTCCACTGGCTACTTTAGTGTGTTTGAGCAGTCTATTAATAAATTATTTTTAAAAATTAAAATTAATTTAAAATTAAAATTTTAAATTGAGATTTTAAAATTAAGAAATACATCCTCCAGAGAATTTTAATTGTTATATTGGGCATGCTAGTAGGAACTCCTCTTCAAGTATGGATTGGATTACATGGCCACTGAGGTCCCTTCTAACTTAAAAATTCAGTAATTCTACTGTACGTATGGACACTTAATAAATACCAGTTGTGTTAAATAAAAGAAAAAATGAAACATGAGCATAAAAGTGAAACAAATTATTAGTATAAATAATACATTATAATTATTTAAATAATTTTATTTTTACTTTAATGTTATTAAATTAAAAATAAAAACAATTAAAAATAATATAGTATTAATTAAAATGAAAAATAATTAAATTTAAATAAATAAGTAAAAATAAAAATTTAAATAATAAATTATAAATGACTGTATATATTTCTATAAAAGACTATTATTTACCATTAAACCTACATCATAGGTTTGAATCAAAAAACCCTGTACCAAAGATATATATTATATTAGTCAATAGTTTTCTTCATTTTTAACCTTCCATACTAGGTATAGAACATGGAATTATTGCTGTTATTTTCTATATTTAACTACTTAGCTATATTCAATGTGTATTTTTTTCTTTTGATTTTACTTTCTTGACTTTGGGCCCTTCCTATGCCTTCCTATATTTCTTTGAAATCCACAAAGTCATAATTTTTTACTTCAATGGACCCATGACCTTATTGGCAATGGTACTCCATCCAGTGGTGCAAGACATAATAAATCCATGCTCTCTCATCATGTGCCTTTTATTCATCTCTTTGCATGAATCATCCATGATGTGGGGGTGCAAGCTGTTCATCCTCATCTTACTCATGATGGATCAACTTACTTTTCTAGTCATGTATCTCCTAGCTTCCTTTTGTGTAATTTCATAATACAATTCATCTCTAATGAGCTGTAACCTATTTTCATAGGCGATGAATTAATGAATGAAAAAAGAATTTATGGAAAAGTATTTATAGGGCAGCTACATGGCTCAGGGGATAGAGAACTAGCTTTAGAGATGGGAGGTCATGGGTTTGAATATGGCCTCAGACATTTCCTAGTTGTGTGACCCTGGACAAGTCTCCAATTGCCTAGTTTTTTTTTTTTTGCTCTTCTGCCTTGGAATTGATCCTTAATATCTATTCTTAGAAATTTTTGTTTTGTGTTTTTGAAAAAATTTAGTGTGCCAAATGCTCTATTAAGATCTAGGAAACACAAATACAAAAACAAAGTCAGTCCTTGGTCTCAAAGCAAAATACACCTGTTGTTGTCTTGTCCTCCTACTAGACTATGACCTCCAAAGTCATAATAAAGTTTTGTCCCATGGGCTATAACATGAAACAGGTTCTTGACTCAGAAGAAGGAGACAGAGATGCTGGGATTCATTTAAACAAACTCATTCAAGTCCCAGGGCAATGCTAATAAGATTATCACATTTTCCAAGGGTCATGATGGCTTTCTTCAAGTGGTGTGAACTCAGAGAGGAGAACTACAAATGGTGGGTTTTATTATAATTTTTTAAACCTGTATTATTATTGATATTAAGTATTGGTTCCAAGGCACAAGAGTGGTAATGGCTCAGCAATAGGGTTAAGTGACTTGCCCAAGTTCATAGGATCTAAGAAGTGTCTGAGGGCAGATTTGGACTTAGAACCTCCCCTCTCCAGGCCTGACTCTCTATCCACTGAGCCACCTAGCTGCCCCTTTTTACATTTTAATGGAGTAGGAGCCTGGTGGTCAGAGAAGAACATTTCAATCAGGAAAGTTTTAGGGAGACTGCTTCTTGTTTAGAGGGTTGAAAGAGAAAAGATCACGAGGCTGGCCATACTGTTTTCTTAGAGAAAATAGTACTAGACTAGTTACATTTGTCTTCCCTCCTAAATATTGTTGGTCTGAGGAAATAATTTTTTCCCTAGTTTCAAGCTTCTTTCCCAGGTATTCCTGACTTCAAATCTTGGATTCTATATGGTGCCATTTTAGCTTCTGCTACTTGCTCCTAGAGAAGACTTATATCATTTTTATTGCATAAATTATTTAAATAGCAGCTATTTGGCCAAGAAGATAGAGCATTGAACCTTGTACTAGCTTTGTGACCCTGGTCAGGTTATTTAATTATTATCTGCCTTAGGTCCTCTGGTGTATAAAATGGGGGTAATAATAGCATCTATCTCCAAGGTTATTGTGAGGATCAAATATGATATGATATTTTTAAAGTGCTTTGCAAACTTTAAGGCACTATATACATGCCAACAATTATTATAATAAAAAATATCAAGACTAATGAAAAGCTAATTCATGATGGAAATTTTTTTGATCTTATAATCACAAGAGAAGCTCTTTGAAAGATGATGAATGAGGGGCAACTAGGCTGCACAGTGGATAGAAAGTCAGGCCTGGAGTCAGGAAGATGTGGTTCAAATCTGGCCTCAGACAGTTCTTAACTTTGTGACCCTGGCAAGTCACTTAAACCCAATTGCCTAGCCCTTACTGCTCCTCAGTCTTAGAATTGATACTTAGGGTTAATTCTGGGACAGAAGCTAAGGGTTTCAAAAAAAGGAAGGAAGGAAGGAAGTCATTTTATCAAAAGGTGGAACTTTAAAGATTTGTTGATGAACCATTGATCTCATCCCTACAAGCATTCCCTTCACTGGTATAGATAAAAAGCATTCATTTCTTCTCATTCTATGAGATTCTTTCCCTATCCACAATTTCTCCTTAGAGGATCTACCCAGGGTGCTGAAGTCTTCTGTTTTGTTTTGTTTTCTGTTGTTATTTAACATTTCTTGCATCATCTATTTGTTATTTTCTTCCAAGACTGACCTATATATCCTTTTCCATTCTTATATGCTATTAGTTATGTCTTTGACACTACTTCTTGCAGAGAAGTCATCACTAATAATGCCATAGCTTCCTCATACCTCCTTTATAGCTTTCCATTACCCTTTGTCACTGGTACATTGTGTTTCTTGATTCATGGCTGTATAACACCCCTAGGAAAATGTTGATGCTTGAGATGAGCTTTTGGGGCAAGAGGCAGCTTTGGATCATTGACAACACTACTCATGCTTGTTTTCATTTTACTTGTAATTTACATTGATTTTAAAGGTTCATGTGCTTTTATTATTATCTCTGATCAGAATGTGAGAGCACATATGTTTAAACAGCCTAAGGAACTGTGATATCGTTGGTGTATAAACTTTTAAAGCCTGCTTATCCTGCTTATAATATAATCTTAGACAGTTACCAGAGTTCCTGGTGATCACTAAACAATCAGCAATCATATAAAAATGCTTTAAGTCACTAATAATTAAATAAATACCTTTATGCCCATTAGATTGGCAATGATGACAAAAGAGGAAAATGACAAATGTTGGAGGGACTGTGTGAAAACAGGTACACTAATAAATTGTTGGTGGATCTATGAATCAGTTTAGCCATTTTGGAAGGAAATTTGAAATTATTCCTCCAAAGTTACCAAACTGTTCTTACTTTGATCCAACTATACTATTACTACACCTAGACCTTAAAGAGATCAAAGATTGAAGAAAAATTCTTGTATATAATGTAAGAATTTAAATTTAGGGTTTATGCTAAATAAGAGAATTCTAAAGTAATATTGTGGTTGCCAATTTAAAAATATTATAGCTTGTCAAAATGACTTTTAGCAGCTTTATTTACAAAGAGGTGAAAAGAGTGAAAGTGGAAAAATATAGATAGAGACAGAAAGTACTGCCTAGCTACAAATATCCTAAGTTTAATCCTAATGTCTCCAGATCACAAATGTGAATCTGAAAGTGAATCTCACCAGAATCCAAAGCCTAATTAGGAAGCTGAAATCCAAAGAACCAGGAGACACTGAAGAATCTGCTGAGAACCTTCAGTGCACACAAAGCTAAGACCTCCAAGAATCTCATCAGAACTCATGCTGAAGGGAGTATCCCATCCAAGTGCCAGTGAGCAGAGAGGGTCTCCTCACTGAAATACCAAGGAAGGAATCACTTCACTCACCACTGTAGGATCCAGGGAAAGTATCTCTTCCATCACCAAGGCAGGAATGACTCCAAGCCAGAAGATCCAAAAAGAGAAGAAGAAGCAATCCTGAATCCAGGAAGCCATGGCCTTTTTATAGTCCTTTTTCCATGTCACTTCCTGTTTCTTCCCCTCTTCACAGGAACCAATTACAGCTTCCAAACTGCTTAGCCCTACCCAGGGATGGACAGTCTCCTTTGGAGGTGAGAGTTTTTGACTTGAAAACTCTTCCACCTAGTAACTGGTCAAGGGTTAAGTAGGGGTGTTTTCAGTTTTTGATTAATGAAACTGAAGGTTGCTCATTGATTGCATTAGAAATAACAAAGAGAGATAATTTTATCTTCATAATCCCCCCTGTGATTCTTTGGGAGCCTTGTCTCCCGAATGAATCATTTAACATAACTAGATTATACCCTTAAAGCTTCTAGCTACAGGTACATACAATATTGCACTTTCTAAGAGGAAACTACAATAGTTGCTGATAAGAGGAAAATAGAAGAGAGAGAGCAAAACCAATGTTTGCTAGGCACATTGACAAAAAGCCAATTAGGAGGCAATCCCCTTTGGCATAAGAGTTTACATTCAGAATAAATGATGTGTTCAACACCCTTCAGTTCTATCAATTATATCCTAAAGTTCATTCTGGATCTTTTGATGCAGTAGAGATTTCTTTATGGTACTTTCTCCAAACATTTCACTTTCCTGATTTGCGGAGTTAGTGAGCTTCTTTTCCTGAAATTTGTCTAAAGTTTTTTTAAATCTTGGATTTTACAAAAATTATACAATCCCTGTAAGGAATTAAATTTAGGGGTTTGACTAAAAGTAATATTGTGCTCACCAATTAAAACAATTATAGTTCAAATCAAGTGAGCACTTGATTTGATGCACTTGATTTGAGCACTTGATGATTACAAAGAGGTGGAAAGAGTGAAAGTAGAGAAATGTAAGAAGAAGGTAGAGAAAATGTCTAGCCTATCACACTAAATGTTGCTCTGGTGTCTAGCTCAGCCCTGGTAGGGCTTGTTCACCCTCAGTGAGAGGACCTGGTGGTGTCTTTATGCAAAGTTTCAACCAACGTAGCCTCCATACAGGAGAAAGTCTCTCCAGAACTAATCTCTCCAGAAGCCAGGAAGGGAAGGCCAGTTATTCACTCATCCCAAACAAAGTCCAAAAGAGAAAATCCAGGAGCAATCCTTCAAGAAGTAGTCTAAGAGCTAATGTCCCAAGTTGAAGTCAAGTTCCAAGTTCAAAGCCACCTCCAAGAGGCAAGTCACTAATCCATGCCAAAGATTCAAGATGAAGATGCAAGCTCATGATCCCTTGGATAGGAAGTTCAGGACTTTTTATAGATCTTTTTCTATGTCCCTTACTGTCCCTTTCTCCATTTTACAGAAACCAATTGTAGTCTTTAAATTTTCTTAGCACTGCCCAGGGGGTGGTCATGGTCTCTGGAGTTATCACTCACTTTTAGGAATTGACTTGGGAACCCCCTTACTTAGTGTTAAGTAGGGATATTTAAACTTTTGGTTGATTAATTTAAAAGTTGCTGATAGATAGACAAAGAAAGTTTGATGCACTCTTCACAATCACCCCTATGATTCTTTTGGAGACAAGTCTCCCCAGTGAATCATTTAACATAACCAGCTTGTACCTCTAAAGATCTTCTAGCTGTAGGTGCATACAATATTGCACTTTCTAAGAGGAAACTACAATAGTTGGATATAAGAGGGAAATAAAAGAGAGAGAGCAAAACCAGTGTTCACTAGGTTCATTGACAAAAAGCCAATTAGGGGGCAGTCCCCTTTGGCATGAGAATTTACATTCAGAATAAATGTGTTCAACTCCCTTCAGTTCAATCAATTATATCCCAAAGTTCATTCTGGATCTTTTGACACAGTGGATATTTCTTTATGGAACTTTCTCTAAACAGTTTATTTTCTTGATTTGCAGAGTTAGTAAGCTTCTTTTCCTGAAATTTTTCTCAAAAAAAATTTCTAAGTCTTGGACTTTATGAAGATTATACATCCCCACACTGAGGAGGGTGTTTACCAAACACTTGGATCAACTCAGGATACATGGTTGAGTTATGGGGTATATGAATCAAGTGTCAAAAGAAAAACCAAAAACATAAAAATACAAATAGAAGAAAAAATTAAACTTTGGGAGAAAAAAACCAAAATCAAAACCAAAATATGAAAATATATATACATAAATTTCTGAGTAAGCTAGAACAAATTTATAACAGGTCCTTGTATTAGGGTCCAATTAAAGTGATTTCTGTTCCACAAGTCTGTAGGAAAAATGCAGTAATATAGCACTTACCCAATGGCAGCCAGGACTACTGAAAGTTGGCATATTGTTGTAAGAGAGAAAAAATGACTCGATTTTGATGTAAAAGGGAAGTATGTTTCCCTAGTCTGATTTTTACCTTCATTCACTCTCAGGGATAGGGGAGCCAAAATGGCAGTCAAACTAAGGTACTTGTTGGAATGTGGCACAGGGAAGACCTGGGCCTGACATATGTCAAACAGCTGCTACCTTGAACCTCAACAAATTCTTTGTCTTGGCGCAGATCTCATTAATCCCACAAGGATTGTTGGCGTCTTTGACCTTGTGCTTCTTTGCACTGTACAATGGCTCTTTTTTGATATCTTCTCCTGGAATCAGAAACAATTATTAATCAAAGTCTTATAACATTTTCCAATGAATGGCAGGTTTCTATAGTGTAAAGTTTTTGGATATTCATTGATATTAGAGCAAATGGATATTTTAAACTTATTGTATTGCAAAATAAAAAAGATTAATGTTGATTATATGTTAAGTGCAAGAAATAAGAAAGGAAAAATATCAATTATTCTATTGAAAATAAAAAGAGAAGCAAAAATTTGGGAATTCAGTGTGTCAGCCAAAAACAGTTTCCACATTGTCTATGGACTTTTGTCTCCAGTGTATATGACAGAATCAGTGTTTATAAAAGGTACTCATTTTACATGTGAGTAATTAATCAAGAGTTCTTTTCTCCAATTTTGATGACTGTTGGAGTGGTTAATAGTACTTGAAATGGACATTTCTAGGCAGACTGAGTTGCTCCAGTGCACTGGCGGTTTTTAATGTATACCTTGTCTTTTGGGTGTAGGTCATGAAGTGAGAAGTCTATAGGTCCTACTTGAACTGCAAATTTGAATTCATGGAGTTCTTGCAATTTGATCTGTAAATCCTATATATCTATATCTATATCTTTATAGATATAGGAAGAAATAGAAGTGTCCCCCTCCCCCAGTTATGATGTATATGTAGGAGAAAAAGGTTTAGCCTGTATGGGAGGATGTCCAAAAATCATCTCAAATGATGAGATGTGTAGATCTTCCTTTGGCCTGCTTTGGAGATAAAATAGAGCTAGAGGGAGAACTTCAGGCCATTTTAAGTGAGTTTCAGTGCACAATTTTCCAATCTAGTCTTAAGATATCTATTCATTCTCTCAACTTGGCCTGAACTCTGGGGATGATACAGTACATGGAATTTGGGAGTGATTCCCAAACATGAATAAATTTGAGACAAAACCAAATTGGTAAAATGAGTTCTTCTGTTTGAATCAATACATGCTGGCAGACCAAAGCAAGGAATAATCTCTTTTAAGAGTACATTGGCAACAAAAGCCACTTTGGTTCGGGCAGTAGGAAATGCATCTGGCCATCTGGTCAGCTGATCTATTATGGCTAGACAAAATTTATAATGTCTAGCCTTTGGCATTGTGATATAGAAAATTTGCTCCAAGTTTTTTTGACAGAAAGAGAGAAAAATAAAATCATCTTTCTTGTTAATCAGACCCAAGGAAGGAGAGCAATTCATTGACCTGAGACTGATCCTAACTGGAATATGAACAATGAACAAGATTACTTAAAACTACGCTAGGCTAAGGAGACATGACAACAGTAATGAGGGCTTATTCTGATAGGCCTGGTATATGGATGAAGTTTGAGAATCTTAAGCAAAAAACCAATGAAAATCCCTCCCAGTTATGGTTAGACTTATTGAGCTAGGAGGTAGATCCATACACCTGGATCTTTCCAGAGAAAGGGATATCAGACAGATATGAAGGTCTGAGAAGGGAGAAAGGACTCTGGAATCAGTGCAAAACCTTTGATTTCCCAGACCCTGATATCTTAATACTAGTTACTCCAGTCCATTCTCCCCTACATAGTAATGAACCTCATGTAACCCTGAAGGTTGAAAACACATATTATGATTGCTTCTTAGACACTGGAGCTTCCAGATCAGTTTTGGTGAGTAAACTTGTTTCCAAATGTAGTTCTATTGGCTCTTTAGATGTAATAGGCATATCAGGAACATCTCTAAAAGTCCCAAAGCTTTCCCCTCAAATGGTATCTGTGGGACTCCTATCATTGGAACATTCTTTTCTTTTAATGCCTGAATCCCCAATAAATTTGTTAGGGAGAGATCTTTTATGTAAACTTAGAGCCACAATAACATGCTCTCAAGATAACGCTATGATGCTAGAATTACCTGAGGAATCCTTAAATTTGCTCTCTATACTTCTTTCAGACAGTCAGGAGGTTAAGGAACCTCTTACCTTTTAAATACCAGCTGATATACCTGAATCCCTCTGGGCCACATCTTCTTCCAATGTAGGCCTACTCAAATCAGCTATTCCTATACAAATTAAAACAAAAGGTGGCCCACCTCTATCCATTTCTCAATATCCCCTATCAAAAGAGGTAATTGAGGGAATTACTTCAGTAATAAATTCACTAATTGAGCAAGGAATAATAATTCCATGCAAATTTGAATATAATATACCTAGTCTACCTGTAAAAATAGCCCAAATTAGGCACAGATGGAAAACCTATCTATATATTTGTACAAGATTAAAGAGTTATAAATAATTATATCATAAAGAGCTATACTGTGGTTCCAAGTCCAGTCACAATTATCACCTCTATTCCCAACACAGTCACATATTTTACTGTAGTAGATTTATGTTCAGCATTCTTCTCAATACCAATTCATGAAAATTTCAGGAATATATTTGCCTTTACCTGGCAAGGTTTTAAGTAGATATGGTCTCAGTTACCACAAGGGTTTGTAGGCAGTCCTAAGTTGTTCTCACAAATTTTAACACAGGATTTAGCAAATACTAAATTTCAGAATAGCTGTTTGATATAATTTGTGAATGATTTGCTCTTGGCCTTACCAAATGCCACAATATGCCAAGAAGATAGCAAATATATTCTTTTAGAACTACGTAAGAGTGGCCTCAAGGTCTCAAAGGCAAAGGGTCAGTGATGTCTCCCCAAAGTGGAATATTTAGGGTTCATTGTAACTGTTGGTGCCTGCTCAATTTCCCCTAAGCACATTGAAGATATTAAAAAATTGAGTGCTCTCTCCACTAAGAAACAATTGAGAGCAATTTTAGGAGCAACAGTATTTTGTAGAAAGCAGATCCCTTGCTATGGGGAAATCACTGAACCCCTTATAGCTCTGTCAAAAAAATTCAGTCCCTGAATTAGAAACAGAACACCTGTCAGCTCTTACAAAATTAAAACAGGCTATTCTATCTGCCCCTGCTTTAGTCATCCCAAATTACAAAAAGCCAAGAGGGGTAGCTTCAGGCATTTAAACTCAAACTTTAGGATTTGCCCAACATTCAGTTGCTTACTATTTGGTCCAACTGGACCCAGGAGCTTCAGGAGCACCACCATGTCTTAGAGGTGTAGTGTAAGAGAGAAGTTACAAAAGGAGAGAAAAAATTAGATCCAGCAATGCAAAGGAATAGCTCAAGTGGGGGAAGGGCAAGGAAGACTCAAGATCCCAGGAAGAAATAGAGGAGCAGAGAGAATTCAAAACTGCCAGCTTATTTCTGATCAGCTCTCTACTGGAGTGGACAGTCTGAGAGGAGGACCTCTGAAGTGAAGGATCCCTCTGGACATTGATTGCCTTCCAGTGAACCCCTAAATCTCTCTGGGTCAAGCTGAAGACAAAAGTAGACTAGGACTTTATAGGAAGCCATCTACTGAGAAGATCTCTCTTCCCCCAAATTGTCCTGAACTTCAACTTATAGCCAGATTAGTTTAATAGGAAGGACAAAACAGCAACTGACCAAAAGGAGGGTCAGGCTGATAGACTGAACCCCTCAGGATTTGGGGTGGGGGGAATGTCAGTTGCAAATCTATAGGTATTCCCGTTTCCTACTTTCCTCACCCAACACCCTCACTCTCCCTGCCTTGTGTGTCCTCAAAATTATAGTGTTACTATTTAGATAAGGTCTGCCTGCTTTTTGACACCAAAGAAAGAGACTGAATATTTGGGGAGAAACAATACCTTTCTCCAAAGAGGAGAACTAGCTCAAGACCAGGGCTGAGGATTGAACTCAGATCTCAAAGTGGAAAAGTGGCAGTTGGGATATTGGGAGGATTCAGAGGCAGGAAATTTACCCTGCCTCTCAATAACAGCTAATATCAAGGAGGGAGGCTGTGGGTTATTTCTCTAATACATTCTCCTCCAGTCCTTAACCTCCACCTCCTAAACCCAATCTCTGAGGGTACATATTCTGTCCCTCTGGAAGACAAATTGTGCTATCTTCCCAAAAGGGAAGAGAGGGGAAGATTGATCTCTTCCTTCTCTCCATTTCTTTAGCTCTTTCACCTCCTCTCTCCAGTTCCCCTGTGTGTGTGTATGTGTGTGTGTGTGTGTGTGTGTGTGTGTATGTGTGTGTGTGTGTGTGTGACCTCTCTCTGGTCATACATTACAGTAGCTGCCACAGCTTTAGTTTTAGTAGTAGTCTCTCGTTAATCGAGGATGACGATTGTCTTTGTGCGTTTTCATCTATGGTAGATGAGTGTGCACAAAGACACTTGTGTGTGAAGGATTTAAGTGGAAAAGTTGATGCACAGAGACAGTCCCACTCTCTCGGCGTTGGAAGCCTGGGTCCAGTGGCACAAAAAGTCGTTACACCTGGAGACTTCCTCAGCTGCATTGGATGGCCGTGTTGTCTTTTGTGCTCCAACACGCCCTAAGCACTCCACAGTGCTTTGCTGCGTCGCCATCTCAGCCATTGAACCTTCTTATTGGTTTCTTCTGTCTGTTTGGCCGAAGCAGTCTTCACATGCTGAGTGAGCAAAGCCCTGGTTCACCAGGGGTCGATGACCCGATGGCTACCCTCACAAGGTTTAGCCGGCCTGTCGAAGCCGTTGCCCGGGGTGTGGCCACTGCCGCATGCTAGCAGCTACTATATACTTACCATTTTTTAATTTAATGTGTATTGTTAAGTTTGATCTGTATTTTAAACATTTGCTCCATTACTTTCTTAAGTTTAAACAATAAAAAAATGAATAAATAAAGCCCTGATTGCTAGTGCTTTCAAATTTCCATGGTATAAATGTATACATTGAAAATTTAACAATTGGTTCTCATGAGTCAGTTTGAGCTAGTTCCAACACACTCTAGAATAGAACCTTTCCCTGCTCTCTTCTACAATTCAGAAACTGAATACATTACAAGGAAGTTATTAATCAATATGCAATCAAAAATCAGTATTGCTATTGCAAGTGGGAAAGAAACAATCATCTCTCCTTTGGCTTGACTCACCTTCCATAAGATTTCCCAAGCTGAAATATCCCCTCCCATCCTAGCCACCAGTTCCCTACATCTGATGGCTCCCACTATTAAAATTTAAACTCCTTGAGTTGTGAAGATTGGATTTAGCTATCTACTGATTGTAACAATGAAGGTACTTAGTTCTTTCTTATCAGGGAAGATAAAATTGTAATCCCCTGTCTATTTTTAGATTTTAATCCCCAAAGTGTTAACTCAGTTTTTAAAGTAAATCTACCCATTTTAACTACAAAAGGTGTTAACTAACCAAAAAGATGTTGACTAACCACAAAACGAGTGCCCATTTCATACATTGAGTGGGCAGTCCTGGAGAGGAGTGCCTACTGTGATTGGTAAACATAAAAATTTAGGGGAGGTGACATAAGAGAAAAAGGTCTTTAAACAGAGGAAACAGAGGCACATGGATCAATAGACCAATAAATGAAGAAGAATTACTTGGAGGAGAGAATGGAAGACAGAAACTCAGACTTGGAGTAAAGACATTTGGCTATAGAACTGGACCCCTAGAGGAGCTCCTGCAGGAGACTTCAGACTGCTTCCTTTTAGACAGTCACCACCCGGAGTGAAAGGCTGACTTAGTTTCCTTGCCTTTCTGGAGGTGTGAACCTCCAAGAAAGGCTCATCATCTTAAAACTCCTTTTCCCTGATTAGGGCCTTAGAATTTCTAACTGCTTCAGAGGAAGCAAAAGCTTTCTCTTTTTCTCTCTTCCCTTTTCTCTCATCCTTAATATCTTCCCTCTATTGTAAAAAGAAACTACCATAATTCCATTCCATAGTAATTTATTTTGGGATTTTAGAAATTACATCCCTGGTGACCAGCAATTAAATAATTCAGTCCAAACACAAATAATAAATTTAACAGAGATCAGGGATTACCTTACTTTCCTATATGCATCAATAGCCTTTTACCTTAGTGCTTTAATTATAGAAAATATTTTATATTATTTTTTCATTTATTCAATTAAAAAGCAGAAGAAAAATGTGATTATAGATTAGTAATAGGAAAATACAACTAAGAATGAGAAAAGGTCATTGTAACAGAATAACCATTATCATGATCTTATAAGGATATGCGATGAAATAACATATTTGGTAACCCTACTCTATTTGGATAAATCTATGATAAATGTAAAACAATTCCAATATGTGAAAATGATCGACACCACGTGCCATGAATAAAAAAGAAAAATAACAATCATTTATCTGGAACTCAGAAGAATGCTATAGTACTAAAAAATATTAAATCTTTGAACACATATCACTTAAGGAAAAATGTTATTCTTTCTTTTGTTGAGAATATTATATTATTAAGCAATGTTGTTAGTAATGATAAATATGTGTACAATTGACTGTTTGAGGCTCAGTACTTTGGTGGAGTGAGATCCTCACTATCTAGGGATGTCTAGACTCTGAAACTGCATTTATATTGTTTCATCTAGGCTTTTGGGTCCTTATGAATTAATTCCCAGTAAACAAACTGTTTTAGATAGCTCATGATACTAATTTATAGTGAAAAATGTAGTTATGAACCAAATTGGCATATTCATTTTGGCTGCTAATTTTGCCTTCTTGCCCCCCCAAAAACCTCTTAATGGTAATAAAAGGTGGTTTGGGGAGCACAGAATAAGAGCAGAACAAAGTATGGTAATCATGTTAATGTGTGCTTGGAGCACTAAATACGGATTAAGGAGTTGTGGGTTTCAATTCAGCCTTGAATTCTTCCTAGTTTTATGACTCTAGGAAGTTATTTAATTTCTGCGTTCTATATTTCTCATCTGTTCAGTGCGGATACTAAAAGTACATACTTTAAAGATTTGTTTGGAGATTATATGTATAACATTTTAAAACAGTAAAGTGTTAAATAAATGTGAGTTATCACTATTGGTAAATTATTGAACTTCAGATAGAAAATACACCCAGACAAGTCACTATTCTATATAGCTAATGTTTGGCAGACCATTGTGAAGATGGATAATATGATTGCTTTTGTGTTGGGCTGTAAACTCATTTTCTATAAAGACACTGAAAGCATTTTTTGGTCAATTTAAGTAGCAGATAGGATGATGGGAATAATATATGTTTCACTTTTTTCACATTGCTTTCAACTTTATATATATATATATATGTTTGAGAGCTTTACAATATATGCAATTTGAAGTTTATGTGCATTATATATATGACAACTTTATCAACATGGTCTTATATTGTAGACTAATGGTTTTGTCTGTGATGGTGCATTGGTTCTAGTACAGTTAGTTTCTTGAAGTCTCAAGAATATTGTAGGAGTTTTATTTGTAATATAGGTATCTGTTATATTTATGAATAATAGTGGGTTTCTGGTGTTTGATTCAAATATCTTGATTTTATTTTTGCAAGTATTTATTAGTTTCTAAATTTACATAGTCTTTGGTGATGTGTTGCATTTATTTTACCATTTCCTCAAAAAATTGTCACTAAATCCAAATATCTTAAAGATGGAATTTTAAAGTTTTCCTAGCAGTGACAAGTAAGTAGTATAGGTGGGATTTAAACTCAGTTCCTTTCTGTCACACTGCCTCTAACAGAGGTATTTTAATCTTAAAGAATAAACATATTTGAGTTGCAGCTAAGTGACTCAGTAGATAGAGTGCCAGAGTCGAGAGGATTTGGCTTCAAATCAGATGTCATACAATTGTGTGATCCTGGGCAGGTCACCTAACTCCAACTGGCTAGCCCTTAACACTCTTATGCCTTAGAACCAACCTTTGTGTCAATTCTAAGGCAGGAGCTAAGGGTTTTAGAAAGAAAAAAAAAACACTCTTTGGAGAATATGCTAGAGAGTAGAATTCTTATAGTATACATTTATTGTAGATAACTGTTTTTTTCTAGGCAGATTTTTTTTCTCCTCTCAGGTGTTGATTTTCTCTATATATATTCATGTCTACAAAACTCATTGGGCAATTGTCCTCTATTGGTATCCTTGGGCCTGATTTAATAAGGATGAAACCTTAAGGTCACATTGTCTTCCTTTCTGTTCATAGTTCTTGTTCAAAGAACAGTTCCCCTGGTTCCATGAGATTCCATCATACTAAGTTTTTGTCCACTATTGCGTTACTTTCCTGAGGCTTGTTCTGAGGTATGTTCTTATCCAATCAACTGTTAAGTAATCCCAAAGATTTACAGGGATAGGTGATCAGGGCATACAGGATTCTATTGAGGAAGGGAGATTGGAAAAAGAATTTAACACAGGTTTATATGTATATGTTGTGTGTCTGTTGACATGGGTAAACATAAAGATTCTCTAATGAGATTGTTATTAACATTGGCATGTGCATGCTTTTAAAAATGTGAAACTAAAATTATGATCTTGAATACTGGATTTGAAGTCAAAATCACATATTTGAGTCTTAGCTCTGATGCTTCCTATATGATCTTACTTGAGTCAAGCTCAGAAACATTTTTTCTCATCTGTTTAAAAAATACAGATGAAATAACTTATATTAAAGCACTTTATAATCATAAAAACATTATAAAAGTAACCATTATTGTTAGCTATATATCTTGGAGGAAGTCACAGTTTCCTCCAAAGTAAAATGGAGTAATAATAGCACTTTTCTTACAATGTTGTGAGAATCAAATTATTGAAGTGCTTAGCACAGTGCCCGACACATAGTTGTGACTTAATAAATACTTCCTCTTAATAAGGAAATGTATTTATTATTTAAATATTTTATTCAAAAGAATTAACATTATTATAAAAATATTTAATAAATAATGAATCCTTTCCCCTATCATTAGAAACCTTTTCAATTATTTTTAACTATGATAGATGTGTAATAGCAAAAAGAAAGTCACAAGGAAATTTTTAAAAGTACTAATTATGCTTTTTATCTCCGGGAAGAATCTAGGATATTATCTCCAACTTTAAAATCTATCCACTGAGAAAACTAACAATTTCATTTGAGAAAGACATTTAGACTTCTAATTAAATGATTGTATAATTGGAAAAGTATGTGTTTATTCAGGTATTCTATAGTAGAAAAGGGAGGAGAGATCATATTTTTAAAATTTTATCTTCTGTTTCCTAGTTATGGAGATGGATTTTCTTTATCTAGTTTTGCCACAGCTTTATTAATAACTAAATCTGCTGATTTAATATTGGGGTGCCCATTAACAATAATGTGCCCACATGAAGTCAAGCATTGTTGCAACATCATAGAAACACAGGTATTTTGTGATTAAAGACTCACAAGGTATGAGGTAACCATGTTGGGCAATGAAAATATTACCTTAAAATGTTATCCAACTCTTAACATGCATAAATCTATTAATAGAGAATTTGAGAGAGTGACTGAAGAATGTGTTATGACATTTTATGAATACAAATCCACATGTTTAAATGCATATAGTTGCCAAGAAAGCTGAAGTGGTTGTACTGATACTTAATGTTCAGGGGAAAAAACCCCATTAAAAAGAAAGTTACTTGAGACTCAAAAGTGACTTGCTCATGGTCAGAGATGCCAAATGAACCAGAGGCTTCCTTATTCCAACAGCAATATTAATTTGGACAACACTGGTCATCTAGGACTGATTTGCTGATTTTCTTGTATATTGGCTCTGTGGTTTTAAAATTTTAGAGAGCTTCCAGGGAGGAGCTTCTTTCAACACTACAGGCTGGAATCTTCTCTGCAATTTCTTATATTAGAGAGTTACCAGATTCAATGAGAGATTAAACGGCTCTCCCAGGGTAGGTATAAAGCCAGTGTCAGAGACTTGAATCTTCTCCTTCCTAATTTCTAGGCCATCCTCTCTATCTTTTATATTACACTAATGGCAAAAGTCTTCTCAGATGTAAAAACATACTGATTTTTTAAATGGACAAATTCACAAAATAAAATAATTTTGAATTAGTAATCTGACAGGAAATAGGATGTCAGTTCAAAGCTGACTCAAATGAAGATCAAAGTAAAGCCATGTGTTCATTAAATAATAGCTCTGACACCAGGAATCCATTAAAAAAGTGGAACACATCTGACAGAGGGCTTCAATCCTCTGTCTCCATGACAACAAGAGTTCCTGCTGAATGTCCATGTTGACAGAAAACAGCATTTGAAAGGCAAAGTTCTATTTAGGACACACTCTAATTACAGGGATGAAAAGCTGATCCATTAGTAGTCTCTCTTAAAAGTCATATTAGATTTGATTAAGCCTGAGGATTTTCATATTAATAAATCCTGGCTTTGTGTTGCTCAAATTTCTTGGAAGCTAAAGTAATAAGACACCCAGACTAAATTATTTATTCAAAAAGGAAACAAAATGACATGGTTCCCACTCTTTATGGAGAGAGCCCAATATGGAAAGCCACATGTTCTGGCTTTGTTTCTTATTAGTTGTGCGATCTTGGGTGAGTCCTCCCTCCAGACCTCCAATTCCTTTTCTGTAACATGAGCAGATGGGACAAAATGATCTGTGTTTTCTTTTACCTCTAATGTTCCAGCAATCTTGATGTTTGTATGGAAAGGCTATTAGGCTTTTGTATCCATTAGGAAAGACTCATAGTGATTAAAAAATTCTAGAGGGAAAGATCAGACCCCTGGGGGGAAAAGGGTGGGATTTAGCTATGATCTCAAGTTATGAGTTGAACATTAGTCTGGGGTCAAGCAGAGGGTCAAGGAGCTGATGCAAAGCCCTGGGGGAGGTCAGAACAGAGTGGGTCACATAGCACCAGGAACAAAACAGCAGGAACAATGAGACAATGAGTACTTCCCTTTGGAAGGTTCTGATCTGGCATGGTCTACCATGCTATGCCTTTGCCTTCTTCATTCAACCATGTCTGTTTGACTGTGAAGAAATGAATTGATGCAGAATAAAGTGAGCAGAACCAGAACAATGCATATAATGGTATCATTACAGAGAAAAACAAATAGAAAAAAAACAAATAGGAAAAATTTTAGGATTCTGATCAACACCAGGGTAAAATACCAGTCCAAAGGAATGAAGATGAAACATGGTGCTCATAATTGGTTTCAGTTTCCTCATCTGTAATAGGAGATGGAAAAGTAAACCACTCGAGTATCTTTGCCACGAAAACCCCAAGTGGGGTTTGTGAAGTGAGCAATTTCAGAAGAAACTGAAAAGATTTTTATGAACTGATATTGAGTGAAGTGAACAGAACTAGAACAATGCATATAATGGTAACAATACAGAAAAAACACCAACAACTTGGAGAGCCTTTAGAATGCTGTTCAACACAATGGTGACCAATAAAAGTCATCTCTTATCAGAAAAGCCATAGTCTTTAGAAACAGTTCGAAACATGCATATTTCAATAGGTAGAGAAATCTAAGAGGAAAGAAAAAATTGAGATTGTATTTTAGAATGGTTAGGTTGTCAGTAACTCCTTTGTTTTCAACTGGGCAGTATTGTCATTCCAGTTCCTTTCCTTCTGGGAACAGAAAAAAGTTGGAGTGGAATGGAAAATAATTGTAGTGATAGGAGGATGGACTAGAACAGTGATTTCATTAGTAGAGATCCTTTGCCAACGCAGGTCTGTACCTTCTTTACAATTTATAGTCTTAGTGAATTGTTAGGTGGTAGTTCTCAGAGGCTGAGTGACTAGACCAGGGTCACAAAACTAATGTCAGAGGAGGTACTTGAACCAAGGTCTTCTGGACTAGCTTTCTAGCCCTTATGCAAAGCTGCAAAAAAAGTCTCCCCAATGATCTTTCTCAGTGTTGCTACAACTTTGCCAGGAATTGAAATTCCACTGATTAATGCTTTTGGGTTAACATACTGAAGAACTCTTTTACGATGTAAACACACAGTAATGTTGATATTTTAATATTTTTGTGGTTTTTGCCTCGGTCCCCTTGAGAATAATAATAGGGAAGTGTAGAAGAAGGAGATTTTAGGAGATACATAATGAATTCAGTTTGGGATATTTGAGTTTAAGGATCTTCTCTATTAGTTTGGACAGAATTTTCTTGAAAAGAGAGCATGCATTACTAACACAACAGGTTGTTATCCAAGCAAATCTAACATCTATTTTAACATAATGATGCATTATCATAGAGTCATTTAGCTTTAAATATGTGGCTTAAAAATATAAAGTCTAAAAACTGAGTCCAAAGGGCTATATAAAGAAACAGACACACCCCACTAAATCTACAATGAGACATAGGACATAAAAAAATAAATCTGGGTCCTAAATGCTAAGAATGAAAAAGAAAAGATTCATTTTCCAATGCAGATGTAGAAACCCAAAACTATGATCCTGAATTCTGATGATTTAGTTTTCATTATTAATAGCCTGCCAAACTTTGATGCTCTTTTGGTTCAAATCTGCATTTAGGGTGTTATTTCTAAGCATTTAGGTGGCAAAGGGAGAGTTAGACCTGGAAACAGAGAATCTCAAATTTGAATCCTGCTTCAGACTCTTACTAGCTGTATGATCCTTAGCAAGTCACTTAATGCTGTCTGCCTCAGTTTCCTCATTTGTAAAATGAGGGTGATAATAGCATGTCTCCTAGGATTTCGTGACAATCAAATGAGATGATATTTGTATAGTCTTGCAGACCTTAAATCACTGTATAAATGTTATCTATTTTTATTTCAATTGAATAGATACCCCAGAAATCATTTTTAGTTTAAGAAAATGATAAAGGTGCCTATGATAGGATACCAAGCCACCTAGCAAAATGCTACATCGGGCCTAATGCCATCCTTCTTGATATTCACTGCTACTATTATTTCACATGCTCTGACAGGGTTATCATTACCAATAACATAAAATATGAGTGTTAGACTTGGTGGAGGTGGAGGCTCACAATGATTTTGGCATTTCTGTGTTTTCCTAGTGATTTGGTTATCAATATTTCTAGTAGTCATTCCCATTTATGGCATGGTTTGTTAAAATTAAAATTCTCTGGAGACTGAATCTTAATTAATATGTGTTTATTAAATAATTTTAAGAGCAGGTCAGAAAAAGAAAAGGCACCGACCACATGCGGCTGACTGTTCCCTTCATAAGCCTCCTATCCTGGCCAGGACTTACCTGCCTGCACTGTCACTCTCTTAGCTGACTTCCCCCCGCCAGTGGCCACATTAGCCACCTAGCCACCCCCTCTTGCCCTGAGTCTGAGGCCAAAGGGACCTACTTCTTTTCCATGCTCCAGTTTTATGCTCCCTGTGACATCCCTCTGATTTGGTGGACTCTGACCTCAGTCCCGATCAGAGGTGGGTCTTCTGGATGCCAGGAGTCAGGTGGGACAAGAGGAAAAAGTATTCTGGGCACCTGGGAGTCCTGAGGCTTCTGCTGTCTCTCCAGAGTATGCTTAAGTCCCCCTTATCTTAAGTAGTTTGTTGAGAAATCAAGAATAAACTTTTGTTCTTCATTCAATCAATGATAGGATCGAATCGCAACCTCTATCAGAGAATGAGCTATTTTCAAATTCAATATGAAACTTTACCTTTAAAATCCAAGACTTCATTGCTGGTGGGGTTGTGAATTGATCCAACCATTATGGAGGGCAATTTGGAACTATGCCCAAAGGGCGATAAAAGACTGTCTGCCCTTTGATCCAGCCATAGCACTGCTGGGTCTGTACCCCAAAGAGATAATAAGGAAAAAGACATGTACAAGAATATTCATAGCTGCGCTCTTTGTGGTGGCCAAAAATTGGAAAACGGGGGTGGGGGGGTGGGGGGGTGGGGGGGGTGGCCTTCAATTGGGGAATGGCTGAACAAATTGTGGTATATGTTGGTGATGGAATACTATTGTGCTAAAAGGAATAATAAAGTGGAGCAATTCCATGGAGACTGGAACAACCTCCAGGAAGTGATACAGAGGGAGAGGAGCAGAACCAGGAGAACATTGTACACAGAGACTAATACACTGTGGTACAAGAGAACGTAATGGACTTCTCCATTAGTGTCAATGCAATGTCCCTGAAGAATCTGCAGGGATCTAGGAGAAAAAACACTATCCACAAGCAGAGGATAAACTGTGGGAGTAAAAACAATGAGGAAAAGCAACTGCTTGACTACAGGGGTTGAGGGGATATGACTGAGAAGAGACTCTAAATGAACACTCTAATGCAAATACCAACAACATGGAAATGGGTTCGAATCAAGGACTCACGTGATACCCAGTGGAATCGCACGTCAGCTATGGGAGGGGTGTTGGGTGGGGGGAGGAAAAGAAAATGATCTTTGTTTCCAATGAATAATGTTTGAAAATGACCAAATAAAATAATGTTTAAAAGGAAAAAAAATAAATATGAAAAAAAATAAAATCCAAGACTTATGTTAGGGTACCAAAAGACAGAAAAGGGGTGCAGGCTGGTATTAAATTCTTACAGTCAGCAAGCACAGAATGATAAACAATAATTACAAATATTTGATAGATGCTGGTATTTTTGGTTCAAGTTATCCCTCCAAAAAAATGGCATGCGTCAGGAAAATATGGAAGCCCAAATTCAATGTGCCAATTTTTAAATCTAATCCTGATCAAATTGTAATGATGATATACAAATACACATATCATTGTATATTAATGTTGATTATTGGCAGGCTTTAATGAACATTGATTATTAACAGACTTTAGAATATTTGCAGAAGGGGAATATGCAATATTTAGACTAGGCAAGATCTGGATGATTCTGTCAGTTATGTAATGGAGACAAGGAGATGAGGCATTCTCACCTTTTCTTCTCTGCCATTTTCTCTCTAGTCCTGGGTCTTATGAATGTTTTGGAGGATCCATTTGTCTCATGGGTCAAAGTGTTTAGTCATCTCTCTCTTGGTACTGGGCAGAGCAGGGAGAAGCTTTTCTGTCTTCTGTGGAACATGGACTGTTTAGGGACAATTTTTCATGTAGAATTAGGAGCGAGGTTAGTTTCATTTCTCCTAATTTGGATGGACTGTGGAGGCACCCCTACTATGTCTATTGGATTGGCCACTGAGAGGTAAAAGGAAATGGAGCAATATGAATGCCCTCTGAGGCACTTGTGTGAGGTACAATAGTAAAAAAGAGAATAGCTAATAAAAGAGATAAGCAAAGAAGATAAATATAGGGAATGTTTGTTTTTTCAGTCTCAATCAAATTTTTTTGCCTTTGAAATTTTTCTGCCCTAAAGCTCTACTTTATAATTTGTTTTTAACAGGTGCTGGACCAGATGTTGGCAGAAAGATAGTCTTGAGTCTCCTGACTTTCTCTACTGGGCCAAAGAAACCTTTTCAGTCTGGAAACTTATTCTACGCTTAAATCATACATATTGAAAGTATCTTCTGCCCCTGTGGCCTCTTCCTCTGACTGCCTTGTTCCTTTAAGGATCTTTATTTTCAGGATATATGGCCAGCCATGTCTTCATTCTTGACCAAGCTCCTTGCTATGGGTACTTTCACCTTTTCTCTTTTCTCCCTTTCAACTTTCTTTTATGTGTTGTTTCCCTTTATTGGAATATAAGCTTCTTGAGGGCAGGGACTATCTTTGTGATATATTTGTACTCCTAGTACTTAGCATAGTGCCTGGTATATAGCAAGCACTTAATTGATGCTTCTCTATTGACTGGATAGATAGATGGGTGAATGGATGGATGGATAAACTATTTATTAAGTACTTATATTGTGACCACAATTAAAAATACAAGTCAGAAAGTCTATGCTCTCAAACAGCTTATATTCTAATGGGAGGTGGAGGTGGAACACAACACCTATGGGACAAATGGAAAGAGGGAGGAGAGTTTTCAACCAGTGACATGGTGGAGTAATCAGAGTAGGGAATGTGGAAGCCTGGACTACAGCAAGACAAGGCAAATAATACAATTTTTCTTAGTCACCACATTTCCCCTTCTAGCATTTCTTAGCTTAAGTCACAAAAGAAATCATTAATGACTCCATATAAATTACTTCTGCCAATTCTTTGAAAAGCTATATCAGAAATAATTAGGAAATGAGATTATATCAATTCCCATATACCAGTTTGTATGCTCTCTGAAGATCAGGTCAGGTACCTTTTCATTTAGGGAGTTACATTTGATGAAGGTTAGCCTACCAGGTCTCTTTAAGGAAGCAAAGGTGAAGATAAGGTCTATCTAACTCTGGAACAGATTTATCCAACCTGAAAGGTATTGTCTACCTACTTCATAGAGTTCAAAGATTAATTGGCAATTCACTAGGTCCTTCGTTTTACTGTGCTAGCCTGGTTTTTGCTGCTATAATTGAGTATCTTGTCTGTCTGTAATTTAGCTTCTTTTGGAAGATGAAATGAAAAATCCCAAGAAATGTGAATTTGGGCTAATTGAAGGTTAAATTCATTTTAGTTCTAGACACACAGGCTGAGAAGCCAATCTTTCCAAAGAAAATAGCACAGAAATAAAATTAAAGAAAAAAATATTTGTTACATTTTAGAGTGTTATGGCATTTTATCATCATTTATAGTCCATTAGACTATACATATAAACTAGGAGAAGAAACAGGTCCTAAGGAAAACTGTCCTTTCTTTACACTGAGGAATTTTCTGTTAGTATGAGGTCTCATTAATCAGAAAATATGATTGCTCCAATGTGAATGATACTCTCTATTAAGTCTGGGAAAGGGAATTGCACAATATACATGGCAGTGTGATATGTGTCAAGAGTTCTGGTCTTACTTGTACAAAAATATTTGTAGCCATGCTCTTTGTGGTGGCAAAAAATTGGAAAATGAGGGGATGCCCTTTGATTGGGGAATGGCTGAACAAATTGTGGTATCTGTTGGTGATGGAATTCTATTGTGCTCAAAGAAACAATGAACTGGAGGAATTCCATGTGAACTGGAACAATCTCCAGGAAGTGATGCAGAGTGAGAGGAGCAGAACCAGGAGAGCATTGTACACAGAGATTGATACACTGTGGTACAATCGAATGTAATGGACTTCTCTACTAACAGCAATGATCCAGGACAATTTTGTGGGAGTTGTGAGAAAGAATGCTATCCACATCCAGAAAAAGAACTGTGGAAGTAGAAACACAGAAGAAAAACAACTAATTGATCACATGGGTTGATGGGGAGATGACTGGGGATGTTGATCACCCAAGTGCAAATATTAGTAATGTGGAAATAGGTCTTGATCAATGACACATGTAAAACCCAATGGAATTGCTCATTGGCTACAGGAGGGAGTTGGGAGGAGGGGAGGAAAAGAATATGAGTCATGTAACCATGGAAAAATATTCTAAATTAATTAAGCAAATAAATATACTTAATTAAAAAATAAATATATATCATGTGCAAAAAAAAAGAGTTCTGGTCTTAGAGTCAGAAATAATAGGTTTGAATCGTAGCTCTGATACTAGCAGTGCAATTCTAGGCAAGGTACTTAATGACTTTAAATCACAATTGATAGAATAGGGAAATGCATACTTGTATTACCAACTCACAGGATTCTTAGAATCATAGAAATAGAAGGAAACTTACAGATCAGATTATTTGCATTTATTAAGCATTTATATGTGTTGAGAACATAGATTAAAGCTGGGGATACAAAGAAAGACTAATATCCCCCCCCCCAAAATACAAAAATACCTCCTCCAACCCCTCCCTGTCCTCATGGAACTCATAATCCAATGGAAAGTCAACCTGTGGATAACTATTTACAAACAAGTTATACACAAGACAAATGGGTGTAATCTCAAAGGGAAGGACATTAAGATTAAGGAGAACTGAGAAAGACTTCTTGCAGAAAGTAGGACTTCTCCCATATAGTGGGGGACTTGGTAAAAAGTCTTCTTATCACAACTTCTGATATAGTGCTCAGAAAATCCATCTGAATAAAACCCAAAATTAATACTAAGCTGCTAGATACATATCTTAGCATTATTTAATTATTATTGTCCCCAATTTAATATGAATATATTTTTCTAGTCTTGTCTTTCATTCTTTCCCAGTGTGAATTTGCCTACTGGACAAACAGATTTATTTATTGTTCCTAGAAGATACCAAGACACTTTTGTGCTTTACTATCTCCAGACTTTTGCTCACAGTTTTCCCTTCCTGAAATGTCTTTCCCTACCTTCTCTTTATTTGCAAAAATTCCATTTATCCTTGATGGCCCAGATCAATTTCTTATCCTTTATAAAGTCTTTTAATACTGCATTAGCCATAGTCATTTAAACCTTCTCTGTACTCATAGCACTTATTTGTTATACTATTTACTTAAAAATCAACTCTGTATTTTTGTAATCCTGGAAAAATGCTCTAAATCAATCAATTAAATAAAAAAAGAAATAAGCAGCAAACAAAAAATCAATCCTGTACAGTTGTAAAATACTCTGGCTAAATTTCCTTATTTTTCTGTTCCTCATTTTCCTAATGTGTATTATAGGAGTCTTCCTTCCCCATGAATCTCTGAATCAGGGGCAGCTAGGTGACTCAGTGGATAGAGAGCCTGGTGTAGATGGGAGGTGCTAGGTTCAAATCTAACCTCAGATACTTCCTAGCTGGGTGAACCTGGGCAAGTCTCTTAATCCTTATTACCTCACCCTTACTGCTCTTCTCCTGTAGAACTGATTCTAAGACAGAAGGTAAGGTTTAAAAAAAAACCCTCTAAATTCTTTATATTACTTTTTTTCTTATGGCTGAGTGATATTTATTTCATTTTGTATATCACAATTCATTTAGCCATTCCCCAAGAGATGAGAATCTACTTTTATTTGCTATTCTTTGCAACTACAAAAGGTATTGCTACAAATATTTTGAGGTATATGAAACCTTTTTTCCTGCCTTTCATTTCCTTGGAATATACATTGTAATGAGTCAAAGGGAAATGGAAATTTCAGTCACTTTATTAACATCATTCCAAATTGCTTTCTTACATGGTTGGATCAATTTATACTTCTACAACAGTGCAAAGGTGTGTCCATCTTTCCAAAACCCCTCCAATACTGTCTATTCCCATTTGCCATCTCTGCCAATCTGCAGAGTGTGGGGTAAAACCTAAACTGTTTTGATTTGTATTTCTCTCATTCTTAGTGAATCTTTCCAAGTAATCTTTGCAATTATTCTTTTGAGACTGCTTATTTATTTCCTTTGGCCACTTATGCACTGGGGAAATAGCTCTTGATTTTATATATTTGTTTCTTTGCCTCTATATCTTTTATATAAGACCTTTCATAGAGATATTTGGTGCAAAGGTTTTCCCAAGGTGACTGCTTCCTTTTCTATTCTTTAACTAAAGGCTTTTGAAGCCACTAATACCTAAAATATCACCATCTTCATGAAGCCTTCTCAGGGTAATCTTGAGTTCCTTAGACTCCCTGTTCTTTGAATTCTTTCAAACTCATAGTTTCAGCCACACAATTTGGCCTTTGTAGTTGACTGTCTTATATTGTTTCCTGTGTGTGCATTTTCTCTACCCAGAAACACAGTAAGTTTCTTAATTGGTGAAGCTATTTTTTTTTATATTTGTGTATCCCTCGCAGCCATTGGCTCAGTATTGAGTAGTCTCTGTAATGTCTTGTAATTGGACTAAATGTAATAAATTTAAGCATCTCAGTATTTGGCATGACTTCCAATCTAGCTGGTTTACAAAATTATACCTTTTCAAATTTACCCTTTGCATCACAATCTCTTGGTTAGAAAATAAAAATTTTCAGTTGGTAGGTTATAAGGCATTCAGCCAAAGTCATGCTTGTTAGAATCTTGGCAGTGTGCTTGTGATCTAATAATATCCCTATATTTCAAGTCAAAGCAATCATTTTGTCCACATGGTCATTAGTTTCTGAAAAGCAGACTGTGCCTGCCCCAAATTGGCATCATCTGTCTTCATGGAAACCAGTGAGTAGGTTGGGAATGGGGGTTTTTCTGCTGGAGGGAATCATCAGTTAATGCTGGCCGGAACATTAAAAAAATACATCTGACTACAGAGCAACCAAGTACAGCTAAAAGAGAAAATTTGATAAATGATGACAAGCTATTGTATCTTGAACACTGGAGCCCATTTTTCTCTCTAGTCCCTTTAGATTTTGGTCCTATTCATGTCTTATATGTTGTTATATCCTGTATAAGTCTCGTGTGTCATTCTTTATTGTGGGCAAATGGATTAAGGTTATGGTCACCTGGTTTACAAGGGATTCTGAATTAAAATTGATGGTGGCACATATGAAATACCAACTGGACTATATAGAGCAATATATAAGATACAATAACATCATAAATGTGGAACATGGTTATGGGGATAATAAAAACACTGAGGACATGAAACAACTAAGCAGGTTACAACAACAAGAAGCTACAGGGAAGGCTACCCTCTGTCCCCTTAGGGATCTACCTGTGGTTTCCAAAAATGAGATACATTAGGTAAAGACCCATAAAAGATTTTCTCCTGAAGACCTTGAATCTATTAAAAAACAAACCAGCCTTCACTGACGAACCAAATCAAGTCATAAAAGAAATTAAATGTGCAATGGACCTTTTTGACCTGGACTACAATGATTTTGCTCTTTTGATGAAAGAGGTCCTAACAAAAAGGGAACATAACAAATTTATTGAGGAAGCAAAATCAGATCCTCTGTTAGTATGGTGGCCAGAGAATTGTAATGTGGATATGAGTGATAATCAAGTTTATGAGAAATTAATAGAAGCAAGGGAGGCAATTCTTGAAGTTATGAGCAGGTACAACAAAAGACCTAATGCCTGGTCCAAATTTGAGGCAATAAAACAAAAAGTCACAGAAGCACCTATAGCATTCCTTGAGACGATAACAGAGGCTGCAGAAACACTTCTTGGTATGGATGCTCTGGAGGAAGGGACCATTGCTCATATCAAATGTTTCTGTTTTTGTTTTTTTGTAAAAAATGTAGTTCCCAAAATTAGACAGTTTTTTAAGAGCAATTACCCAGACTGAGAAGAGTGAGATCTGGATGACCTTAAGTGCAAGGGTACATATTTAACAAATGACACGGAAGAAAGGAATGAGGAGAAATATACTATAGTGGAGGATTTGAAAAGGAAACTTAGGAAAGCAGAGAATAACACTAAGGAAAGTGAAATAAAGGAGGTGAAAGCTGTAGCTGCTTTAAGATCTATGCAGCCAAGGAATAACGCCTTTAGGTCTAATGAGAGAAGATCAGGTCCCAGAAGATGTTTCTTATGTGAAAGAATTGGGCATTTTTATAGAGACTGCAGATTTAGGAATCAATTTAGGAGACAAATTAATAGAAATGATGAATACAATAGGCAACACAATAACAAGAATAACTAGAGCAATAACTGGAATAATAATAGGTGGAATAATAATAATAGTTATTATTATCAAAATAGAACTGTAAATCAGTGCCAAAATGCCCTGTTGTCTGGGTTTGGGGGGGAGATGTTAGTCTTTCTTTGCACCTTTTCCTCAACCTCCAATAAAATATTAATATTTAAATGTTATCCCTTATGTGTTTTCCCTATGTACCCTTCTAAAATCCTGTCCTAACACCCCCTTCATTCACTTTGAACCACTAACATCTTCTGATGTTTCAGTTCTAATGACCCTATTCTGGTTACTGATACTGGTTTATTCATTCTATGATTCCAATTCTTTCCCATGCCAGGGCTTTCCAGTTACAATTTCTGGTCCTGTTGATCCCTTCTTACTAGTCTTCTTACCTATATGACAGGCATATAGTCCAGCACAGGGATCTGCTTTCTCTATAACTTCCTGAGTGTCAGATACTTTCACTAGTCTCTTTGTCACAGTTCAGGGACATCCCTCACCTTTTATTTTTGAACAAGTTGTTCTTAAGAAATTATTAAGATTCATATCAGTAGCAAAGAAAAAGAACAATCTACTTAAAAAGCAAGTACTGAAATATCAAGGAAATATATCATCAGCAAACACTTCCAATAGGTGAGTCCCCAAGCAAATCACACTGTCTTCTTCCAAGGATGGAAGATAGGGAGTTCAGCCTAATTTCAAGATCAAACTGGGGAAGATGGAAATTTTGAAAGAGAAGGTTGCCATTACCATAGGAACTTTGCTTCCATAGGAGAGGTAATATCTTCCTAGAATATAATTTCTAAATTTCAGTCCTGGGTGAGGTCTTGGGCCCTTTGACATCATAACCAATATTCTTAAATTTGCCATTGACTAAAACTATAGGATCTCTTCCTAGGCTTTTCTGGTGTTTCATGGGGATGGGAAATATTAGTGCCATCTCTTTCTAGTGTCATCTTCTCCACAGAGAAGGACCAGCTCAAAACTGCACATCTTCAATCATTTTTACTCCTAGTTCTGGTATTCCTTGGCCCTTTCCATTTCTGCCACACACCGGTTCAGTAATCCCACCTCTTAAAAATTCCCAGGTAGGCACCTGGGACATACCTCCCTCCACTTAGTGCCTTCTTTGTTCTGAAGACTTCTGGGAGATGTAGTTCAGAAGTGGAATAATTACTAAGATGCATCTCTGTTTGAAAGCTTTTAGGGAGAATAACAACTCCTTATGCTCTATCTAGGAAGCCTTCAATTTGTGCTAGTGACACTACTCATCCTCAACACATGTTGGGTCCTAGCACTATATTCTTGCAGCTGACATTGTGTATAAAAGAAAGTTGCCTATTTTTTCCTCAAAATCCTGGAACTCTCCCTCCCCACCCTGCATCCCTTTTATATAGGCCAGCAGCTCCTAAGACTTTTCTACCTGGGAATACTTTTGTAATTTTATAAAATTTCATTGTTACTTTTAAGGTACCTTTCAGCTCTAAAGTCTACAATCTTCAAATTTCTTTGTTGAAGAGGCAACTTGATGGGGTAGAAGGTATATGAGATTTAGAACTAGAATGGACCTTGGAAATTATATAGGCAAACTCCTTCATTTTATAGATAGGGAAACTGAGCCTTAAAGAGAGTAAAGGACTTAAAGGACTTGCCCTAGATCCCACAGAAGTAGAAGTGGTATTAGACCCAGATCTTCTTACCTATGCAGAGAGTATCAGTTTCATGTTCTTTCCACTACTGCATGGTTAATAGGCAAAACTGAGTACTTGATGTGAGTAAAGGCAAGACAAAAGCAAGACAGAAGACATTGTGTTTTAAGTTCCTCATATATAAAAATAGAGGAGATAATTTTTTCCTATCAATCAACAGTTTATAAGCACCTATAGTGCCAGGTACTGTGCTAGAACTAGGGTGTAGATACAAAAAGGCAAAGGATAGTCTTTGTTTTCAAGGAGCTTCAATCTAATGGGGGAGATAATGTGCAAACAAATATATATATACAAAGCAAAGTACATACAGGATAAATAGGAAATAAATAACAGAAAGAAGGCTCTAGAATTAAGAGAGAAGACATATCAGAGATTAATTTTAAACTAATTATTATTATTTTATGTGGTATGTATTATTAAAATAATTTAATTAATTAAAAAATTAAGAGGGAACAGAGAAGCTGTGTCTTCACAGATTTGTTGTGAGAACCAAATGAGACAATGCCTGCAAGCATTTTGGAAACTCTAAAATACTTTCCAAATATGAATTATTATTATTAACTATAGCCTGAATTCCATTACCTTCACTACATCTTTAATTCCTAATAATGGAATAAATTTAAATTCTGTGTTTCCTGAGCAAGAAATTCCTCTTAATGAGCCCCATTTCTTAGAGAGAAAATAAAAAGATCTCTAGCAAAGTGAAAGATACTGCCTTACAGACTCCCTCTGGAATGCTGACTCTCTTTAGGTAAGCAGCCTTATGTTAGCCCATTTATTCTCTACAGAAAAGTTTCCAATGCATTGTCTTAAAAGCAGAAAATCTTTTCTAGGCCTTACAGTTCTTTACTATCATCCCTTTCCTCTTTCAAAAACCTCCAGTGACTTTCTTATCACTTTTAAACAGAGGTTTGCCTATAAATGCTTAACAATAGGTGGTGGGGGTGGTGAGGTGGGAAGAGAAGCAATGTAGGAAGAAAATATTTTTAAGTTGAATCTGCATTATTAACATTTTCTCCATCACTTTCTTAAGTCTATATAATTAACAAAACAATAATTTGAGCCCTGATTTAACTATTTATAACTTCAGTGGTTGTAAATAAACTTAAGTGTAGGCACACTAAAGTCCAATTTATTCATGAGTCAGAAGACATCATTTTGGTCCTTTTTGAATATGACAGACAACTAGGTCTATGAGAGCTATTTGGAGGTAGCCCCAGTCCATCACTGTCTTCAGGATCAACTATAAAATTTCATTTTATTTGGCCCTCAAAGCCCTTTATAATTTGGTTGCCTCCTAGATATCCAGTCTTCTAATACCTTCCTCCCTTCCAGGTACTCTTTGATCCAGGGACATGGGTTTCTGCACTGCTTTTCCCACATGACACTCCATCTAGCAGCCTCCATGTTTAGATATACGAGATAATAAAGCCATTATATTGAACCTGAAAATTGAATAATTTATCTATATTCTGAATTATTAAAGATTTTTAACTGTGAAGTGAAAGATAAGAATTAACTCAAACGGGAAAATATTCTAAATTAATTAATTTTAAAAAGGATTAAGCCAAAGGAAGACTGTAAAATACATTTTAAGTAGCAAAAGGAAATTTGTTTTAATTTACATTTTTATGCCTTATTCTTCCTCTAAAACAATGCCAAAATATGCATTTATGCTTTTGATTTAAGAAGTAACTTTAACAGCATTTCATTAGGGTTGATATAGAATTAATTGGGTAATTACCAGTAATGTAGCCTATTTGGGAGCCAGGTGGACTGCTAGGATTTAGTCTAGAAGAAATATATACAATCTATCTATAACAATCTATAATGATTTTTGACACAGATGGCTTAAAATTTCTCAACTCATTTCATAACCTCTGAAATTTGGCTTTATTTCTCACAATTCAATTGAAACTAAACTAAAGTTTACTAATGACCTCTTTTTCTTTTTTTTTAAACCCTTACCTTCTGTCTTAGAATTGATGCTAAGAGCCCTAAAGGCTAGGCAATTAGGTTTAATAAATGACTCCTGAGGCTAGGAAGTGTCTAAGGCCAAATTTGAATCCAGGACCTCCTTTCTCCAAGGCCTGGCTCTCTATCCATTGAGCCACCTAGCTCTCTCCTAATGACTTCTTAATGATTAGATCTTGTGGACTTTTCTGTTTTCATTGTACTCGACTTCCCTATGGTGTCCAACTGTTGAAAACTCTTTCTTCCTATATATTCTCATCTGAATTTTTTTTTAAACCCTTACCTTCCGTCTTGGAGTCAATACTGGGTATTGGTTCCAAGGCAGAAGAGTGGTAAGGGCTAAGCAATGGGGGTTAAGGGACTTGACCATGGTCACACAGCTAGGAAGTGTCTGAGGCCAGATTTGAACCCAGGACCTCTGGTCTCTAGGCCTGACTCTCAATTCACTGAGCCACCCAGCTGCCCCCTTCATCTGAATTTTAAAGATTAAATTTCTTCTCATTGTCTCCTTCTACCTAACAATTTCTCATTCTTCTTTTTCTGAATTAAGATCCTGACTTCTAACAGTGGTTGCCCTTTAAAGCTATTTTCTAGGTCCTCTTCCTTTATTTCTCTATACCTCCTTTGGTGAGCTCCTGTGGGTGAAAGTATCATCTCATCTCAGATTTATATCTTTCTGCTAAGCTCCAGAACTTGGACTGAATGTCCTTTCCTTGTGCCCGCACTTTAGTGAAGCAGTTCAACTCTACATTATCCTCTAACCTTGAGTCACTCGCTCCTTTACCTCATTTCTCTGATCATGTCTTAGCAAGCCCCAGTCATGTGTCACTGATAACATCTGCTTGTTTTGTGGTTATTCCCATGATGCTAAACAGAACTTGCGAAAAGTAATGAAACCATGCTGACTGGGTCCACTACAAATTTATGTGATACAATTTTAATTGGGTCCTAATTGCAGCAACAAAATCCTTTGACCTACATGATTCACCATTCTAGTTACCATGGTGGCTTTTCCAAAGCTTGGTTTCCCTTCTTAATCCTCACATGGCACCCTCTATCCCTACTCTCTTAGGTGAGACCCTTGCCTGATATTTCAATGAAAAAATTGAGGCCATTGACCAAGGTGTTTCCCTTCTCCTTCCTCCTCATTCCATATCACCCTTCTCTTCCTCCATTATTATCTTCTTCACCCCTGTCTCAGATGAAGAGATGGCCTTTCTTTTTGTGCTAGGCAAATTACATGGACCCTCGATCCCATTCTTTCCTGTCTTCAGCTCCCTCTCTTATGCCTATTCCCTCATTAATCTTCAATCTTTCCTTGTCAACTGGTTGCATCCCTACTGCCTATATTCACATCTCTCCTCCCTTCTTAAAAATACCTTCACTAGTTCTTATCATTTCTTACTGAATTATTGTCCTTTATTTCTCCTCCCTTTTGTAGCTAAACTCCTGGAGAAAGCTATCTACAATAGTCCATTCCCCTTTTTTTCTTATTCTCTTTTTAACTCTATGTAGTCTGGCTTTCAACCTCATCACCAACTGAAACTGCACTCTCCAAAGTTATTAATGACCTTTCAACTGCAAAGTCTATTGGCTTTTTCTCAATTGTCTCATCCTTTGTGACCTCTCTGCAATCTTTGACACCTTTATTGTCCTCTCCTTGAAACTCTCTTATCTCTAGATTTCTGTGAATCTGCTCTCTTTTGGTTGTCCTACTATCTGTGTGACTTCTCCTTGGTTTTCTTTTCTTTCTTTTGCTTTTCTTTCTCTAGGTGATGCTTACTGACAAGTGGATGTCCCATGAAGATCTATCCTAGGCCCTCTTCTCTTTTTCCTGTACACTATCTCATCAGTTCCCATAGATTTAATCATCTTTTTGTAGATGATTATGAGATTGAGTTATCCAGACCTAACCTTTCCACTGTATCACCATAAACTCTCTCTTCAGCATCATATCGTCAACTATCTATTATACATCTTAAACTGGACATCCTGTAGATATCTTAAACACAAGGTGGGCAAAAGAGAACTTATTATTTTCCCCCCACCCCAAACTCTACCCCTTTCCAAACTTGCCTATTACTGTCAAATATACTAACATCCTCTCTGTCACTGAGGACATCCTCATCTCCTCACTTGAGTTTATTCCACATACCCAATCTGTTGCCAAGTCCTGTTGTTTCTACATTCACAAGATCTCTTATATTGGATCTCTTCTGTACCTTGATACTGCAATCACCATGGCATAGGCTCACATCTGGTCTATTGCAGGAACTTCCTGGTTCTCCTTGCCTCTAGTCCCTCTCCATTTGAGAAGATCCTTTAATCAGCATCAGAGTAATCTTTCTAAATGAAGATATAGTCATGATCACTCCACCCCCAATCAATAATATCCAATGACTCTCTATTGCCTCCAAAATTGGGTATAAAATTTTCTATTTGGTTTTCAAAGATCTTTACAACCTGGCTCCTTCCTATTTTTCTGGTCTTATACTTTATTGTCCTCTATTTATTCTATGATATAGTGACCCTCTTGCACTAGACACTATCTTTTGACTCCAAACTTTTTCACTGGCTCTTTCCCTTTTCTCCTGTGCCTGAAATGCTCTCTCTTTGTCTCCCCTTCTGGCTCACTGGCTTTCTTCCCCCATTCTGCTCAAACTCTACCTTCTGGAAGAATCTTTTCTGTTCCTTCCACTTTCTGCCACTGCTAATGTCTTCCTGGAGATTTCCTCTGATTTACCTTGTATGGATCTTGTGTGTGCAGACATACAAGATGATAATTGTTTCCATGTGGTCTCTCTCATTAGAATGTGAGCTACCTGAGGGGAAGGACTATTTTTGTCTTCTTTGTATCTTCAGTGTTTTGTGCGATGCCTTACGTATAGTATGAGTCTAATAAATGCTTCTTCTTCCAGTAATTTAGATTATAATATCAAATATTAAGGTAGTCTAGACTTGTGAATAGAAAACCAGTCCCAAAGCCAGGAAGATTTGGGTTCAAGACTAGTTGTTGCTATCTTATAGCTATGTGATCCATGACAAGTTATGCAACTTCTCACTTGCCCAGGGGAACTTAAAGAATTTTACTTAACTTTATCTTAACTTTTAAATTTTATTTAACTTTAAACTTTATTTAAGCTTCAGAGCAGTTGTCATTTGACCTTAGAGGAAGTTTGCTCACTGGGAGTTCCCTACATCAATCCTATGGATTAGACAAAAAAAAAAAGTCAAATGTATATTCATGTTGTACTATCATTGATGTACTTCAGTCTCACCAAAGTGATCATTACCTTTGTTAATGCAGATCTAAACTCATCTACATCTCTCATCTTATACTATTTATATCCATCTCTTTCTATAAATTTTCTGGATGGGAACTATCCAAGCTGCTTGAAGCCTTCCCTTGCATCTTTTGATATTTTATGTTTTAATATTCCAGTTTAGGACTCTAGAGATCTTCCACTATCCCTTTTGGTCAGCAGTAATTTTTATTCTTTTGAGATAATAATTTTCCATGCTCTGCATCTATGTAGCACAATTGGGAAAATACAGGGTGTCCCCAAAGTCTTAGTGCAGTCATCTTTAAACCATTATAGCTATGAAACTGCACTCACATTTTTGTTACACTCGATTTGTCAACGGAGACACTAGCTCTTGGAGAAAAAGAACAGCTTGTGGTCTTTGAAAATGCTGTATGATTTTCCAAATGGGAGTGAACCAGATTTCTTCCTTGGACCTGGTTCCATTTTCCATCAGCAGTGCCTGGTAGACTCACATAATGCATTGTATTATATTGAACTATATGGCTTAATCTGGGCAACATGGCTTATATATCCACTGGATTCATGATAGCATTCATAGGACCAGAGATCCAAAATTGGAATGGAACCTAGAGACCATCTAATCCCAAATGCTCATTTTATAGATGAGAAAATAAAAGCCCAAATAAATTATCTTTAGTTTCTTGCACTCTTTATGAATTTAAAAAATAAACCAACTTTTATTTTCTGTATCAGTCTAACATCTATCATCAACTCTAAGAAAGAAAGGCAAAGGATAGTCAAATGGGGTTCAGTAACTTGCCCAGGGTCACACAGCTAGAAAGTACCTGGGTCAAATTTGAACCAAGGTCCTCTTGACTCTAGACCTGGTGCCACTGAGCTGCCCTGAAATGAATGCATTTTGAAGGTAATGTTTTAAACCATTTCATGGGGCATTGTACCCTCAAATTATAGAAGTATTTCAGGCAAACTGTAAGCAGGAAAGCTCCTTTGCTCCCTTATAACCTTGTGACTACTAACCCTAAACATCTGATAAGACCCTGAGAGGTTTCATCCTTTAGGTTTTGAGATGGACATAGAGATATACCGCCAGGCTACACCTTGATACCATTGGGTTGTATCGAGGACATCAATCAGTTCCCTAAACTATGAGGGTCACCCCCTATGTCTTCAGGCAGACCCTGGTCAGATGACCAATCCCCCCACTGCTCCTGAGTGCATATACCCGTATCAATTGTTGTAAAGAGTATAAAGACCCCAGAGTTGATGACTTCTATGAGGCAGCTTTCCATCTATGCTGTCCTTCCAGCTGAATTCAACATGAGTTCCAAATTATACATTTCTCTTTTTATTTCTAAGCTAAGTTTTGGAGTCTTGCATTCTTGCAAAGGTTACCCTTCCCAAACCCAGTGGGTTCCCCCTCAAGCCCCCCACAACATGAGCACAGCTTCCAGAATGATCCCTTTTTAATAATGTACATGTTTTCCAAGTTTGTTATTGTACAAATTAATCATCAAAGATTTATTAGTTGCCTTCAACGAAGATATGAAGGTAAAAATATGAAACATTCCTGCTTTCAAGGTGTATACATTCTTTCAGCAAAGATGCCATGTAAGGAAAGGAACACACACACAGTATAAATAAATGCTAAATAAATATAAGGAAGTATGGGAGGTGGGGGACTGGCTGTTGGAGGAATCAGTAAAGGCTTCCCATACGAAGATGGTGCTCTGAGCTTTGTGTGGCTAAAAGTGGAGATAGAGCTGGGTCTGGAATCAGGAAGACCTGAGTTTCACCCCAGCCTCAGACATTGTTTGGCTGCCTGATATTGGGCAAGACATTTCATCTCTATTTGTCCAAATTTCCTCAACTGCTTTATAGTGATAATAACAGTACTTACCTTTCAGGATTATTGTGCGGATCAAATGAGATCTTTGTAACGTTCTTAGCATTGTGACTAGGACATAGTAGGCATTTAATAAATGCTTGTTCCCTTTTCCTCTTGAAGCAAGTGAAAGATTTGATGAGGTAGAGATGAGGAGGGAAGCCTTTCCAGTGCCTGGCATATCCATCAATCAACCAACATTTATTAAGTTTATTGATTGATTGATTGGGAATGACTTAAAGAAGGGGTCTGGAGAAAGGGAGAAGAGTACTTGACTGTATGTGTAAGGCAGATAGGGACAGTTATTGGCTGGACCAGAGAAGGGTAGTAATGTTGAAGGCTAGAAAGATTGGTTGGGACCGAGTTGGGAAGGACTTTAAAAGCTAACTGGAAGAATTTATATTTTACTTTATTGGCAACATGTTAAATCCAGGGGTAACATGGAACCCCTCGATTGTATTGAGTAGGATGGTGACACGTGGCTTCAGGAAAACTACTTAGCTTAATGGAATGGGGAGAGATTTGAGGCAGGCACCCCAATTAGGAGGCAATTTTAATAGTCAAAGGGGAGAGGTGACAAGAACAGAAACTAAGATGGTGTCTGTGTGAGTAGAGAAAAGGGAATGGATTAAGAAGATGGACAAAGTTTGGCAAATGATTTGATATGTGGAAGGAGGGAGAGTTAGTCAATAGGCATTTATTAAGTAACTATTATATGCCAGTCAATGTGTTAAGCCCTGGAGATTCACAGAAAGGCAAAGACAGTACTGATCTCAGGAAGTTCACAGTCTAATGGAGGAGGCGATATACAAACAGCTGGGGCACAAACAAGATATATATATAAGATAAATTAGGGATAATTTCAGAGAGAGGATATTAACATTAAGGGGAATTAGAAAACTCTTCTCTCAGAAGGTCAGATTTTAGCTGAGAATTGAAAGAAGCTTGGGAAGCCATGAGGTAGAGATAAGGAGGGAGAGAATTCCAAGAGTATGCATAAAGCATTGAGGTTATGAATTTCAGAGATTAGAAGAATGGTGGTGCCCTGGACTGAAATAAATACATTTTATGGATTTGGAGGTTTTGATAGAAAGATAATGAATTATCTTTTGATCATGCTTGGTTTGAGACCTGGATCTGGAATATCCAGTTTGAAATACCCAATAAGCAGTTGGTGATGCAGGGCTGAAGCTCAGGAGAGAGGGGAGGGCTGGCTATTATTAGCCAGAGTCTTCAGTGATGCATACAAATGTCACACAATCCATTTTGTTTTCAAAGGTACAGACTTAGTATCACATGTCTTAAAGCTGAAAGGAATTTTAGGGATTATCTAGTACGATCGTTTCATTTATGGGTGAGGAAATTAAGCAAAAGGAGGTAAAGTATCTTTCCCTTGTTACCTTGCACAAGTAATAAGTAGGAAGACAGGAATTCAAATCTAGAACCTTTGACTCCAAATCCAACAAAATACTGCATTCATTATACTGTAATTTTATAAGTGAAATAATAACAACAGCAATCATAGACCAGTGAAACTATCCTGATTGTGACCCTCACTAGGTTCAGGAATAGATACTAAAGATCAAATTTTCTTAGTCATATAGGATTATATGAATATAATCGCAAATGACTTTTGGTAGGCGAACCATCAGAATATTTCAGTTACAGTAAATAAATAATTCTTATGGCAATTGTTCTGATATGGAATATCCAAACAATCTCACTTGACTATTAGAGTGTGATGGTAAGGAAATGCTGTGTGCAATAGGAATCCATTTTAAAGATGAATTTATTCTTTTGTGGTTTAAGGATTGTTTTACACTTGTAATTCATGAACTTGAAGAATCACATTCATATATAGAAAAAGAAAACTGATATTTTCCATGGCAAGTTATATTAGGTGCTTGAGTTCAATACACTCATGGTTGAGTCAAAATTGGTCATAATTAAATACTTTTCTAGAGTAACGTTTTCCTTTTTTCATGTTTCAGATTGAGACTGAGTAGATTTGTGGAATTTATGAATAATCATTGGTCAACATTTCTAATTGCCAAAAGGATGTGTTTTTGCGTGTTGTGGATGGTTCTGTGAACTCTCAGAGGAGTGGACATGTTACCCAGGACTAGTTACTATGTGGACAGAAATGAATATTTTGGAAAATAAACTTGCATAGTCTTAGGAAAGGCATGGCTATGTGTGGGTCAGGAAGGATGGGCAGGAAAAAGGATGAGGGGGTGGGGAGGACTAGAAGGAAAGAGGATGAGAGCTATGTGTTCATGGGTGGAGTTACTTTGCTGGGAAGGGAGAGAGGAGTATGTAGCTGGAATAGGTGGCTTTATTGTCTCAGTCTTTGCCTACTCCTTTGGACCTTGAACTGGATTTATCACAGAGATAGAAATGGGAGGGAGACACTTGGCTTGAAGTCACCCTAAAGTCTAAAGACCTTTTTATTGAGTGGGGATGAGGAGTGCTCAATTCTAGGTGACTCACTAGTATCAGAGAAGTTGTTAGGTAATTCTTGTTTACATTGTGAGGAATATTATGGTTCAACAGAATGTAGCAGTAGAGACGAATCCAGAGCTTTTAAAACAATAACCATCTTATACACACACACACAAATATATTCACCTTGGATTTTATTCTTTGTGTCAAGGATCCATTGGGGGAATTAAGAGGATTAGGAGTAGATTTAAAAAAAGGTAGGATCTTTATTATAACATAAAAACAAGTAATTTTTATATCCTTTCAGAACCTAAAGAGGTCAAAATTAGGATTAAGAGAATTGCTTGAGTGCTTTTTCTTAAGGATAAGTGAAAGGTGCCATTTTTAAGGTAATTGTACACTAAAGAATTCAAGTTGGAAACGAAACTTTATAAATGAGAATCATCATGCATTACTAAATCTTGCCTCATTCTCTGATGCATAAAACAAGTTATGCGTTAGTACTCAAGTTGTGAGTCCATTTTTTTTCTTAGTAATTTCTGAGCAATAACTACTTTTCTTTCAAATTAGGGCATATTTTGTTTAAAAAATAGAATTTCAAGGAAAAATTGTGACTCCGAAATGTGTGTAACAGATGTAAAACAAATAGGAAGATTAAAAATAAGGATGTTTGTTCATTAAACTGGACTTCATCTCTCCAGTTGGCTCTCCTCTCAGTTTCTAAATCTCATCCCAAGATGTGGGGATTGCAATTGGAGGAGACCATTAATATGACAGAATCACAGGTTTAGAATTCGAGGCGATCACCTCATCTGACCATCTCATTTTAAGAACGAGGAAGTTTTCGGTCAGGGATGTCCCGCTGAAGGTAACACTTGTCAACCAAACGCAGGTTCTCCAATTCCCATTTTAGCTTTAAACGACGTCATTTCAGAGAGAAGGAACCTGAGGTCCTGAGGGAGAAATTACTCTCTTGTGGTTGTACAGTGACTAAGTAGCTGAGTCGAAACCAGCTTCTTGGATTTAGTAGTCTTCCCACTACACCGCGCAGCCTGTGAGACTGAATCTAAGACCTCGATTTTGTTGGCACAGGGATCCTACTGGTCCTGGACTCTCATTATCCTTCATTAAACATCGAGTTTTTTTTTTTTTTTCCCCCATCTGGAAAGAACAAGCAAGCAGGGATGGAGCAATCTTCTCCACCTTTCTCAGCGTTTGCGTATGTGAGAGGAGGAGGCGAGAACAGCTATAGAGGGAAAGGGAAGTTGAGATGCAATGTAACTGGGAATATAGACAAATACAAAGCAGGTACACGACTCAGAGTTTTAGAGGCCACTCTAGACTTCGCGGGATGTGGTGGTGGTGGGGCACCGAACTACGGTTAAAGTCGCCAAGGTGAAGACCCGGCTGGAGCCGGGGTAAGTGGGAGGGGCTCGAGGAGGGGGCGGGGATGGAATCAGTAAACTGGTTTGCTGCGTAGGAAGAGGCGGGGGCGGGGCCTCAGATGGGTCCGACTGAATGAGCCCAAGAGGGAAATGGATGGAGTGAAGGGGCGGATCCTGGGGCTGGAGGAGTTGGGGAAGGCGGCTCCCCCTTCCCCTGAGGCCCCCGCCTCCTGTGGCCCCGCCCCCGAGTCCGCGCAAGCTGCGGAGTCGCGGAGCTGGGCGCACTAGGGTGCTCTGGGAGCAACGTTCGCGCCCACGGGCCACTACCCAGAGTTGAGAGGCGGCGGCCGCTCGGGGATCTCTGTCAAGTCGGGGGCAACAGCAGCCGCGGGAGAAGGACCAGTGAGAATATGGCGCTCGTAGGCAATGGAGCGGAGCAGGAAGCGGACGAGGTACGGGGTCGGGTAGTGGTACACAGTGGGGAAGGGGAAGACCAGGGAGGGGATCGGCGGGTCCCTCAGCCGCTGTCCCGCAGGTACTCCCTCCAGAACTCTGAGGGCCGGGGCCGCGTTAACCGAGCCACCGGGGGCAGCGGCAGGGCTGTGGGTGCTGGAGCTCCCGAGCGCGGAGCCCGAAGCTCTCTGCGGAGGCCGGGGGCACGCGCTGGGGAGCCAGCCCGGGGTTTGCTGAGGCCCGGAGCAAGGGTGGCTCCTTCCCGAAGGTGGTCGGGCAGGTGGCCCCGAGGCCAGGGTGAGGGCACTGGAGCGGTGGAGCGGCAAGTTTTGTGAGGGTGAGGGGAGAAACTTAAGAGCGAAGAGAGACCAGAGGAGAGGAAGAGGAAGGGGGGAAGGAGGAGGAAGAGAAGAAGAGGAGAATGGGAGGAGGGGGGAAGGAGGTAAAGGAGAGGAGGAGAAAGGGAAAGAGAGGTCTGGCAAAGAAGGCAGCGGTCCCTGGCTTAAATAGGTTGGAATCATTTCAGGGCTCTGCTTGTTCCTGGCCCTTGTGCACGTCCGAGAAGAGAGAGGAACGCCGTTTTTCCATCATAGATGTTTTGGAGGGGAGTAGAGCCTTGGATGAGGAGAGCCCTGCCATTTCTAGGGTTCTCCCCCTCACTCCCCAGGCTTGGATCGCCCTTGGCCTGGGAAAGACAGCCACACTGGGATGCCGAAGCAAAAGGAGGAGAAAGGAGGCAGGCGGGCCGGCGGGCGGACGGGCGGACCAGAGAATCATTCCTACCTCTTCCTTGCTCCCCCACCCCGTGTCTTTCTTATGGGCTCAGAAGAAGCCTGATGAGGGTGAGGGAAAGGAAAAGGAGGCTTGTGGGCTGTCAGTGTAAGGATACACCCTGCCTCATATTCACTTCCTCTTTCGTCCTGTCAGAACACCTTCAGGGCTAGCACTCCCGACCTGTTGATTTATTTGCTTCATCTTTCCGTATTTTTGGCAGCTGAGCGAGAAAGTGTAATTCATGATACTGTGTAAGTTGTGATGGACCAAGAAAACCGTCTGGATTTTGCATTTTGCTGGGTTTGGTTTCCATCAGAGGAAGCAGGTTTAATAATAAACACAGCTGAGGCTTTTTAATGCTTTGAAAGTTGCAAAGTACTTTTCATTTGAGCTTGGAAGTAGGCACTAGGAGTATTATTAGTTCTATTTTACAACTGAAGATACCTGAAGCTCAAGATTTAAGCAATTGCCTTGTATTTGCATCACTCAAGATGTCAAAAGATGGGGCTTTGAATGGGGAGCTTACTGACTTTGTGTCCAATATTATTCACTATGCTATTTTTAAGCCCTATCTAGCTGTGAATCTCCTATTTAGGCTTATCATCATTTTGATGTATTGAAGAATTTTATAGCCTGAACCTAACTTTTGATAGTACTTTTAATTACATTGCACAGTAATCTAGTAATGCCAAAATTATAACCACATATCCTAGTGATTAGTTGAAGCTCTTCATTACTTATGAAACTTGTAAACCACACATAAAGGCAAAAGATAAAATTAATTCTTTAAATGGATTTATTACCATTCAAATCTGTTTTTAGGACTTGTATACTTTTTAGTATTCATAGCTTTTGGCTCTCTTTTTGGTGTGATCTTGGGCAAGTTCCCTTTGTGCCTTGGTTTATTTTTCTCTGCACTTAGGGTAGTAAATACTTAACTTCTTCACTGGGTTTCAATGAGAAATGACATACTATATTGGATAGATAGATTCTAGGAAGGACAGTACTTTGGCAAATAGAGAATATATACATATATATGCACATATATATGTATTTTTTTAAACTCCTCTAGTGTCTGAAGAATAGCATTCTTTTTCTCTTTTATTGTGGCCTACTTTCCCATTTCAGATTTCTAATTTTTTCTTCCTAGATTGGTTTCTTTAGTTGTTTTCTTAAAATTACATTATCATTTTCATTGTCTTTATTCTTTCCATCAGGAAAAAATATATTGAATACTTAATCACTCTTGGTACTTTCTGTTCTTCATGACCTCATTTGGAGTTTTCTTGCAAAGATACTGGAATGGTTTGCCATTTCCTTTTCCCGCTCATTTTACAGGTGAGGAACTAAGGCAAATAGAGTAAAGTGACTTGTTAAGCATCCCACAGATAGTAAGTGTTTGAGGTCACTGTCTTCCAGACTGTTCTGGCATTCTCTTTACTTCCTCCCCTATCTGCCCTTCTGAAATTGTAGGGAAAAAGAAAATTACAGAAATTATCCTTACCTCTGGAAGTTGGAATCTATGAAAGACTGAATTGATTTATATGACCACATAAAATGATAGGCAAAAGAGTAAAACAAAATATTGCTAGACAGTAAATATTTGAAGAATATGTAGTATAGGAGCAGCTGGGTAGCTCAGTGGCTTGAGAACCAGACCCAGAGATGGGAGGTCTTGGGTTCAAATCCGGTCTCAGATATTTCCTAGCTGTGTGATCCTGGATAAATCACTTAACCCCCACTGCCTAGCCTTTACTACTCTTCTGCCTTGGAAACAATACTTAATATTGATTCTAAGCCAGAAGGTAAGGGTTTTAAAAATGTCCATAACCTATTTGTGAAATTTTCCTCCATAAGTTCTGTTATTCAGTTTACCCAGTCATCTGTCTGTGTATATCAGGGGTTCTTAATATTTTCTGTATCAGGGATCCCTGTGGCAGTATGATGAAGCCCTTTTCAGGATAGTATTTTCAAATAATTGAAGAAAATACTAAACAAATTAGAAACTGGTGAAAATAAAGGTATATATATATTTTTCCCATCCCAAGTTTGTAGACTCCTTGAGGTTTAGTTATGGATTCTTTGGAGATCTGTGGATCCCAGCTAAGATCTTTGGTTATGTACTTCACATTTCCCATTGTTTTTTCTATACTTGTCTCAACCCAGATATTTCCTCCACTATAATTTCTGTCACTTCCTCACTCTCAGCTCAAGAATAAGCATAAGAAATTTGTGTGAGGAAACAAATGTAGTAATGACATATTAACTTCAAGATGAACTAAGGCACAGGATCTGTTTGGGAAAAATAGTGCTCTTGGTGAATTTCTAATTTGGAAACATAAAGAATAGGGTTAAAAATAGGGAAAGGAAACATATACAGATCTTTAAGTTTGTCGTTTAGTCATTTTCAGTCTTGTATGACTCTTCATGACTCTATTTGGAGTTTTCTTGCCAAAGATACTGGAGTGGTTTATTTACCATTTGCTTGTCCAGCTCATTGTATAGATGAGGAAACTGAGGCAAAAAGGATTAATAAGTGCCTTGCCCAGGTTCAAACAGCTAATAAGTGTCTGAAGCTAGATTTCAACTCAGGAAGGTGAGTTTTCCTTACTTTAGTCCTGGCATTCTATCTACTTTGATACCTAGCTTTCCCAAGTTACTTCTCTGCCAAAAGTGTCTCCTTGAGTACTGTATGATTTCTTCACTGGATTCAATTCAGTGAACATTTATTTTATTTTATTTTAAATTTATTTTTATTATCATGTAAAACACACTTGCATATTGGTCATTGTTGCAAGACCACACTCATATATAATCAAAACCCCAAAATAAAACCATAAATACACTGATGTGAATGATAGTGTGCTTTGATTCACATCAATCTGACTATAATAGTTCTTTCTCTGGAGGTAGATAGCACTCCCTGTTCCTGTCCCAGGGTTCATCCCATATCATTGCATTGCTGAGAGGAACCAAGTTTTCACAGATGATCAGCATACATTATTTCTGTTATTGTGCATAGCGTTTTCCCTGTTCTGCTTATTTCGCTCTGAAATCAGTTCTTGTAGATCTTTCCAGCCTTTTCTGAAATCATCTTGCTTATCATTTCTTATAGTACAATAGTATTCCATCACCAACTTGAATCATAATTTTTTCAGCCATTCCTCAAGTGATGGATATCTCCTCAATTTCTAGTTCTTTACCTCAGTGAACATTTAAAGAAGCTTTTAGCAGTTCTTCATTAAGTTCTGTAGAAGTAAAAAAAAAATGAATTCTGCTTCCTAATAACTCCTAATTTAGTTGGAGAGAAAAAAGATATATGATTCATCTAGGGAAAAGTTCTAGGACCAGAGAATGCAGACATCTACCTGGATAGACTGTTAAGGCTTGTTTGTAGAGAAATGCTCCTTTGCAGATGGGCAGAAGAGCTTTCCCCTTTATTCCTGGTGACATTTTATAGTATATGAGAAAGTTAAGGAGAAATTACCAAGTTACTGTAAACCTTTGGAAAGATTTTCCAATGTTTTCTGATCATATTTTGTCTTTTATAATTGGGAAATTGTTAGGGGAAATGATTTTGAAATTTTCTTATGAAGTACCTGGCTTGATGTAATAGAGTATATTAAAAGTGTCAATATTGGGATGGATAAATTGATATTAATGTGCTTTTTTTCTAGGTACTTGGAGTGGAAGTGGGGATGCAGGAAGGTAAAGGGTGAATAGAGAAGGCCTGGGTGATTCAAAGCCCAGGCTTTGTTTTAGAAAGCTTAATGTTGACAGATTTAATCCTGGTTTGGATAAGCCTTTTTTTTTTTAAGTTAGCTTAATTAAGTTTAGATAAAATTGAAGAGAACAGGTTAAAAATACTATAAAAATAACCCCTATGACTCAATTTTTCTTTTAGGGTTGAGTCAAGTATGTAAATTAAAATATGTAAATTGATAATATATGTTTACTAATAGAAAAATATATTAATTTATCAGGAGCCTCAACTTATGCCCAGGGTAACAAACTTGCCTTTTGTACAATATTTTATATTTTGGTCTTTCTTGAAGTTCTATCTATTCTTAAAGACCCAGCTCAAATGTCACCTCTTAACGAGGCAGTAAATTTTAATTTTAATGGCTCAAGGATCATAAGATCATATTTTTTGAGCTGGAAGAGACCTTAGAGATCATTTAGTCAAATAATCTCAGTTTACAGATATGGAAACTAAGGCCTATAGTTATTGAGTGACTTTCTTAAGGCCATGAGTATATTAAATAATAGAGGTAGGATTTGAATCCTCTTAAACTCCAAAAGCAGTAACCTTTCCACTGAGTCATGACATGGGTTTGAATCTCAACTGTCTCACTTATTACTTACCTGGGAAAGTAATTTAAGCCCTATAGGTCTCAGTTCCCTTATTTGTAAAATGAGGGAATTAGGTTAGATAGCCTCTGAGGTCCCTTCCAGTTCCAACTATGGGATCATTCATATATGTGTGTATATGCATATCTCTGACTATGATTTTATCAAGCCTTCTTAGATTCTTGTCACAAGATAAGCTCTCTTCCGAATTCACATGGTATAGCATTTTGTTTATCCTTTTCTTATAGCATCAATCATAGTCTTCTTTATTTTTGTATTTTTATATACTTGTCTTCCCAACCAAAAGGTAAAAGTTTTTTTTTTCTTTGAGGGAAGGGCCTGTGGCTTATTTTATTTTATCTTTTATAGTTTGTAGCACATAATGCTGAATAAGACACCTTTGCCCTAATCAAGGGGCAGGCATAATATAAAGAAAAATGCAGAGAGAGACTTTTGACTGTTTTTATGAATATATATGTATAGTTTAAATGTCAGAAAATTATACTTTTTGTGTCATGTAGGCATGTAGGCATGATATAATGATGGAAAGATCACTGACTTTAAGTCTAGTCCTAAGACCTGGCTTGAATCCTAGCTCAGGTATTTTATTCCTTTTGGGTTTTGGGTAGGTCATCTCTTTAAGCCTCAGTTTCCTCATCTCTAAAATAAGAATAATGTTTGTAACTACATACTTCAAATGCTTGTTTTAAGAAAAGTGCTTTTTAAACCTTGAAGTGCTACATAAATGTGAATAGTTGTTTGTGTTGATGTGACATTGAGGTTATTATTTTGAGAGATTCAGGTTGCATGTTTTCTAGTGAAGACTGCTAGCACCCATGAGTCTGATTTTTAAATGTAACTTAGGGTCTGGATAAAGCCTTGTCTTGACTCTATTAGCACAGTACCTTACACATAATGGGTACTCAATAAATATTTGTTGAACAGAAAGATCTGCTACTCAGAATTCTTTTGGGCTTTTGGTTTTCCTTACCTTCTGCTAATCATCATTTTCAGTGAGAGTGGTCATCTCTGGAAGAGTCTTGAAATTGCTGGGTATTTGTTGTAGAGATAGGAATTCTTTAGAACATAAGCTTTTATCTTCTTTCCATGTTTATCTTACTGTTTTAAATAAATATCACAGTTATTCATTGTGAAGACCTACCTACTAGATCTCTCTGCCCTTGCTTACATAATGATTCTGACAACCTTGTTTGATGAGAAGGGAGATTTGGTATCTCATTTTCTGTTCTCCTAAACTATTTTTTTTTTTAAATTTTACATGAAATCTGTGGTTTCTTCAGTGTAGGAAGTGAGCAGGAAGGGCCTTTCTTTTTTCTTTTCCTTTTGCTCCCTGAAATTATTATTGTGAAAGTGAGTTACAGCATCTTCTAGTCACCGTCATTTCTAGTCTGTAATTCATGGGGTGTCAAGGGAGGGAAGATGGGGAGGAAAATGGAGCTTGTCCCTGAGAACTAGACTGGGATGCCTGGGGGCGGGAGTGGCTCCAATCATGTCTTTAGAAGGGCTGGAGCTAAAGACTAAAGGCCAATGGCTGCTGCTGAAACTGGAGTTTTGTCCAAATACCATAATTTCTATATACTACAACCAAGTAAAAATATGAGCTTTTCTAGAAACAGACAAAAAAGGGGTCTTTTAGTTGAAACTGCACAATTTGGCTAAGTGATAAAACTACAAAAGTCCAAACTACAAATTCTAAATTCTAAAGAAGATCAGCTTAAAGAACAGATTTGTAGTCTGTTACAACAATTGATATGCTAAAGTTAGTCAAAATTAGTAATGCAGTAATTTATGAATAATTGGATCAATTGTTTAAGATGCTAATGCAAATATATTAGAATTGAAAGACTTAAGGTTTAAGTGGTTAGGATAAATTCTTGAGAAAATATCTAGATTACCTTTTTACATCAACATGTCAATCTTTCCTGTAGATATTTCTATGTGAACCATAATATATCCATGATATAAATTTAGGATCACATTTTGAAAAGTTAAGTATATTAACTCTTCAAAGGAGATTATTTAGAGTTTATTAGATACAAACTTGATGATTCATTCTGAGTCCTCACCCTCCCCCCTTCTCCTGTTATAGCAAGTTACCTGTTACCCTTCCCTTTTAATACTGCAGTAAAAAAGATTCTTAGAGAGCACTAAAAAATTCTGTCATAAGTAGGATTATTCTAAATTTAAACACATTCTAAAATAGGATAGGATAGTTTCTCACCACTACAATGTATATATATTGTAGTCTCTCGGAGATCGAGAAAGACTATTGTCTTTGTGCAGTTTCATCTACGGTGTACCCTCATGTGGCTTTGGAGTCCAAAGGCTGAGGCGCAGAGTTTGTGGCACATGGGGCCTGGGACGCCAGTTGTTATGGGAGGTGCGGCTGTGGCCTGGTGTCGACGTTCACGCGCAGCGGCAAGACGTCGACGTTGCTCATCTTCAAAGGTGGCAGCGGCATGGTGAATGTGGGTTCGCCAGCTGCTTCTGTCAGAGGCAGAGAGTTCTAGTTGCTTTGGTGTAATGCCAGCCCACTTCAAGTTGGACTTTAGCTGATCCTTGAATCTTTTCTTTGGTCGGCCTTGTTTCCTGAGTCCAGCTGACAGTTCACCATAGAATACCTGTCTTGGTATTCGCTGTGGGTCCATGCGGATGATGTGTCCAGACCATCATAGCTGGGTTTTGAGGACCATGACTTCGATGCTGGTGGAGTTGGCTCTGTCGAGGACTTCCTGGTTGGTGATTTGGTCCTGCCATTGGATCCTCATGATTGACCAGAGGGAGCGTTGGTGGAATTGCTCCAGCTGTTTCATGTGCTTCCGGTACAGTGTCCATGTCTCACAGCCGTACAGGAGCAAGCTGAGGACCACTGCGTTATACACTTTGAGCTTCGTCGCAGTGCTTACACCTCTGTGTTGGAGGACTTTGGAGCGCAGCTGCCCGAGTGCCTGGCTGGCCTTTTGGATCCTGGCATTAATTGGTCTAGGGACCCGTTGTTGGTGATGGTGCTGCCCAGGTACTTGAAGGTGTTGACGTTAGAAAGCTGCGTGCCATCGATTGTAATGCACAGCTGGTTCCTTGGCCTCCCTGGTGCAAGTTGGAACAGCACCTCTGTTTTGCGGAGGCTGATAGTCAGGCCAAACAGTTTTGTTGCGGTGGAGAACCTGTCCACAATGGTTTGGAGATGATTTTCTTGGTGGGTCATGAGAGCACAGTCATCTGCAAAGAGAGCTTCCAGGATGAGTCTCTCTGCTGTCTTTGTTTTTGCAGTTAGGCGGCGAAGGTCAAATAGCGAGCCATCCAGTCGGTATTTGATGTAGATGCTCAGGTCTAGATCCATCACAGCATGTTGTAATACTTGGGTGAAAAATAGGTTGAATAGTACTGGAGCGAGGACACAGCCTTGTTTCACGCCATTGGAGATGTTGAAGCAATTGGAAGTCTCTCCACCAGATAGGACTTCCCCTGTCATGTCGACATGAAAGAGCTGGATCAGTTTGACGAATTTTGCTGGGCAACTGAGCTTGCTGAGGATCACCCACAGTGTGTCCCTGTTCACTGTGTTGAACGCCTTTGTCAGGTCTATGAAGACAATGTAGAGACTCAGGTTCTGCTCAAGGCATTTTTCCTGCATTTGCCTCATCGTGAAGACCATGTTGATGGTGCTGCGATCTGGTCAGAAGCCACATTGTGATTCAGGCAGGTTCTGCTCTGAAAGAGATGACAGGAGTCTGTTGAGTATGACACGGGCGAGGATCTTTCCAGCAGTGGAGAGTAGTGAGATGCCTCTGTAGTTGTCACAGGCTGCTCATAAGCCTTTGTTCTTGTATAGGGCTACAATGGAAGCAGATCTGGGTTCTGGGGGCATTTCTTCCTAACCCTTTCACTTAATTAAATTATTCTGTACCTAGCTATGAAATGTTTTGTTACCCATCTCCTAAGTAATTGTGATTGATTGTGAAAGCTGACCAAAAGTAACAATGATTCTCCTAATTGGTCAACCCTTAAGTCAGGAGGGACTAACCTCCAAATCCCCCTACTCATGTCATTTATCTTCATCTCTGTTGTGGCAACGTTGTTTCTTGACTATCTCCTTAGGCTTCGCATCTATTGTTAGGTTCTATGGAAACTTTGTTGAGAAATGATTGTGTGCCAAGAAAGCATATACTCACTGAACCTATAAAATAAATCAATCCCTGTGCTATGGCAGAGCACTGTGTGATGCCTGACACGGGATTGAGCATACAGTGCCTCTCATCATTTATCTGACTGAATTATCACACTCTAGACAGAAGGACCCTTCCCTCTGAGAGACTGCTGGCTCAGCTCTCAACAGGGTTTGGGGTGGCCTTGGGTGAGAGTTCAATCTGGGGGCTGCTTAGCTTTCAGAGAGGCCCAAAAGGCTTTGTGGTCTGCCTGGCCTCTTGGCTCACTCTCTCCAATAACACATGTATTGGAGGCAGAACTCTTCCTACCACAGCATACACACACATACATACATACATACATACATACATACATACATGCATGCATGCATGCACAGCACAGGATAGCTACATACTGGATAGCCACAGGCCTTTCTGGAGCATTGGGTGTCCCATGGTACCGTAATACCTCTCTGATGTCAGTTTGTCCTCCTGGGTGACCACGGAGACAGGGACCACGCAGACTGTTATAGAGTTTGATCTGATGGCTCCTGGAGTTTTACCTGTATAGCTGATGATCAGGGCAGGGCTCAGCATGGGTGCCAGAATCACATCCAAGTTCTGCTTCTTCCAATGGGTGATGGTGCTGTGATGGTATTCCTCAATTTTGTGATGTATGTTGCAGTGGATAGTGGCCAGTCTTGGGAGCTGAGGCCAGATGAGAATGGCTATCAGTCCTTTAAGCTAACAGGGCATCTTGAGGATGATGGTCAGGGCCCCCAGGCATGGATATAGTTCATTTTGAAGTTTTCCAGGAAGGCCTTGCCTCCATCCTAGAAGAGTTCACTGGCTGTTAGCACCTGCATGGCCTGAAGGATGCTGGAGGCTTTGAATGGGACAAGCATGTACCCAGTGGCCTCCTGTAGCACCTTGGTCTCCAGTCCTGATTGCTTCATGGAGGGGCTGTACATGGTATATATGTCAGGCTCATAGTAGCTAATCTGTAAGGGCTTTGAACTGGCATAGATTGCCTCCCTGAAGGGCACAAGGGGCACCATGGAGTCCAGGTGGAGCATGGCAGTGTTCCTGCAAGCACAAAGCAAAGCTGTCTACATCCCTGGCCATGGTGAATGCTGCTGTGGGGTGGGCCAGCTTCCCACAGGGGATGGGGTCTTGGAGGTGGGATGGTGTCAGCGAAATTATAGGATGGGACACAGCTTTCACATTCAACCCACAGCACAGGTTTCATAGGATAAACTGCTCCGCCTTGGCTGAGGCCTGGCTTTATTTTATACTATCATGATTACACATCTATTTTGCACACAGTTGCATTCTCAACATACATGTTTCCATGGAACCTAACAACAGACAGGAAGCCTAGGGAGATCCTAGTCATCGAAACATTGTTGCTAAGTGCAGGATCAGAGGGTGGAATTAACATGACCCAGATATAGGTTAGGGAATTCAGAGCACAGATTTGCCAGAAGTTTTTATGCCTAGAAAAGAGGGTCCTATTTAAGTGAGTATGTAAGAATCCTTAGATTTAATTTTGTAAGTGGGCTCTCCTGGTAATATCCTAGGGGGACAGGGTGGGACATCTTTATTAACCCTGCAAGCATGTTGCTCTCATCTATTTTTCCTGGGGCTAAGTAAGAATAATAATCATGGCAATTCTAATAATAAGGGGATGTTAATAATGAAAGTCACTTAGGGGGGTTTCAGTGAATGTTTCCATCCTTCCTGAGGGCTGCTTTTCAGTCCCTGGTTTCCCTCTGGACCGTGTCAAACAGCATGGTCTTTGATGGCTTCTGGCAGAATGCCTGCTGTCCACTGATGCTTATTGATCCTGGTCATGGGCCCCACAGACATGGTGAATGCCAGCTGTCCATTGATGCTTGTTGATCTTGTTTAAGATAGCCTTGAGTCCACAGATGCCACAGAAGACTGAAGAGAATCAGGTGTTGCCCCTAATATTGGTGCCCAAGTCCAAGATAGAGTCTATGAGAGCATCCTTCTAACCTGAAGATCCACCAGGGGTCTTGGCAGTGTTCATGGGGTTTAGGGTATGACCAAATATGGGGTTGGTACAGTTGTAGCTGAACATGGACTGGGGAACATTGATGTGTCCACCACTATGGAATCCTCTGTGGTTGGGAAACCCATATTGCAGGACAGGCCCAGGGTAGAGGAAGTACTCCTTGAGACTGATGGGGACCCCATAGAGTAGGCTGCTGGCCTTGAGCTGCTGGGCCTTGCAGTTGGTAATGAAGTTGATCTCCCTCCTTGGTTACCTCCCAGGCCTTATCCACGTTGCTGTAGATGGTGGCTTCTGGGAATGATTCTTGACTTTTGAGTTTCTGGGCCATCTGGGTGAGGGGCAGGGCCAGTACAGTTTCTACCTTTTGGTTCTGGATATGGAAGGCTTGCACAGTCTGGCCCATTGTTCTCCATGAACCCATGCTGGTGACTGGTTTTGTTTAACTCCTGTTAGAGCCCTTCCATGGCCCAGCAGCATAGTGCCTTGGCTGCCATCAACAGACAACTTGCCAGAGCTGCCCCTGTGGGCACCACCAACTGGGATCCCCAGTGCAGCTCCTCCAGGGCCATGAACACTCTTTACCTGGGCTGGAAGATGGACAAATGGATGGATGAACTTACCTTCTTTGCAATTTATAGTTCTTAGAAAGTTACCTCAGGGGTGATGAGAAGGGATGTGACTGGCCAAGGGTCATACATAGAGCCAGTATGTTTAGAGATGGTACTTAAATCTATGTCTTACTGGCTGATAGCTCAGCTTTCTATCCATTTTGATGTGCTTCCTTTCTTCATTATTTAAAAAAAATATATTCTTGAATTCAATTTCCATTTAGTCATTTTTTTTCACTTATGTTGTCTTTATATATTTAGTTTTTGGTTCTGAGATTTTAACTTTGTATCAGTGTACACATCTTTTCATGTTTCTCTGAATTCCTCACATTTCTCATTTCTTTCTGAATAGTAATACTCCATTACACTAATTTACCCTAATTTTTTCAGTTATTTCCCAATAGGTGAGTACCCATTTTGTTTGTAGGTTTTTCCAATCACAAAAAATGTTGTCTTAATATTTTGGTGTATATTGTTTTTTTTTTTTTTGATTCTGACTTCTTGGGGGGTGCATCTAAGGTATGTGTAGTTAGTCATTTGTATAATTACAAATTTATTTTCAGAATGATTAGAGCATTTCAACTCTACCAACAAATTATTTGTAGGTTCATCTTACTATATAGATCCATATATTTTAAAAATATTTTACTAGAAAGGGGACATGTAATTGTCAGGACCTGTCTTTCCTAGGACAAAGCCAGGAGAATGGAATATGTAGTAAACTCTGACTTGTGTATTTCCAATGCCCCCCCCCCCCCCCCTTTTTGGTGACTATACTTAGTACGATGCAATCAGAATAGAATCTAGTAGTTTTTTTTTCACTTTTGAGTTTTCAAAGTTCAGTTTTAAAGTAATAATTGCAAATTATACTAAAATACTTAGAAAAAACATAGTCATACATATTTTAGGAATTACTTAAGTCTCTGCTCATCTTATTTTTACACAAACTCGTATATTTAGCACCTAAAATATAGATGTGGCTTTATTTAACTTGAATGCTCATTTTTCTGTGATGGTAACTAGATTCTTTTCTAGAAAAATTATATTGTTATCTTTTGTTGCTATCCCACCTACATTTTCCAATATATTCCTCCTGCTCTCCTCTGTCCAGAGAATGATTCTTTGGGAAGTAAAGTTAAGCAATTGAATGAAAAAATGTGAAATTATATTCAATGTGCTGTATCTGAAGTACCTCATGTCTGCCAAGAAGAGATACCTTCCCACATTTCTTTTTTAGAGCCAGGATTGGTCATTATAATTCCACAGCATTCAGTTTAGAGTGTTTTTTTGTTGGTCTTTCCATGTATATCATTGTTGTCATTATGTATATTATTTTCTGTTTACTTTGCATTAGTTCATATGTCATCACATTTTGTTATATTAACTATATTAGTAGTCAATTCTAACTGTGATATTCCATTTCATTCCATTACTACCTGTATAATTGAAAATCTGTTACCCTAAAAAAGAACTACATTTCCTGGGAGCCCACTGACTTCCTGATTATGTACTTCCTGTAGACAGAGGATATTAGTGAGTGAGCAGTCCTCTTGGCACTCTGCTTTGGCTTGCAGTGAGCATGGTGGCAGTGCAGAGATTTTAAATGGGCTAATCAGCCATTGGCACGTGGTCTTTATTTTGTATCCTCTTTATTCCTTTATTTCTAATGATCATTAATGAATCTCTTAAAATATAATTTTATTATTGAACATTAATTTTAACTTTTATACTACCTATGGAAGTCCCCCAAGGCTGTTTCCTGGGCCTCTCTTACTTCTATATAACCTCATTTGGTGATCTCATCAGTGCCCTTGAGTTCAGTTATCATCTCTGATTATATTTAGCCCTAGTCTTTTCTCATTTACAACTGCCTCTTGGGCCTCTCACTGGACATCTCCGACTGGATGGTTTTATATCTCAATGTCAGTGTGTCTAAGCTAGAATTCATTATCTTTTATCCCAAGTCCTTCCTCTCTTTTAAACCTATTATTCTTGAGACCACCGTTGTTCTCTCAGTCATCTACAATGATAATCTTAGTGTTATTCTCACTTCTCATTCACACTCCACATATGTAATCTGTTGCAAATTTTTGTCCTTTCCTCCTTTATAACACCTCTAGCATATTCTCTTCTTTCCACTTATGCAGTCATAACCCTGGTTCTGCCCTATTGACCTCTTGCCTGAACTGTGGAAGTAGCAATTTGTCTCTTTGCCACGTTATCTTTCCTCCACTGAATGAGGATGATTTTTCTTTTTTAATGATATATTTTTATTTATTTCATTGAATATTTCCCAATTACAAGTACATTTTAAAAAAATGTTTAAAAGATTTTTGAATTCCAAATTCTCTCCCTCTCAACTGCCCCTTCCCCTCCTTAAGAAGACAAGCAATTTGACTGATTAAACGTGAGGACATGCAAAATATTTCCATCTTAAATATGTTGCAAAAGAAAAGACAACAAAAAAAAACTCCAAGAAGAAGAAAGAAAATTTAAAAAATGCTTCAATTTGAATTGAGTCTATCAATTCTCTCAGGTGGAGATCATTTTTCATCATGAGTTCTTTGGAATCATTTGGGATCATTGTCTTGACCAGAGTAGCTTTGTCTTTCACAGTTTATCATCCTTACAATATTGATATTACTGTGTTCTCCTCGTTCTACCCTTTGCATCAGCCCATATAAGTCTCCCCAGGTTTTTCTGAACCAGAGGATGATTTTTCTAAAGCAAACACTCAACCATATTCCTTATCCCTCTCTCCCTTGTTCAAAGAGGTCCAGAGTCTCCCTTTTTCCTCTAGAGTCCAATAATGCCTCAGCATTTAATGCTCTTCGTAATCTGGCACATTCCTACCTTTCCAGTCTTTTCACATTTTATTGTCTTTCTTGGACTACTTGCAGTTCCTTTGCTGTGATCTTCTATTTATCTTATTTGTGCCTTTTCACTGGCTATCCTGAGTACCTGTCAGTACTTTTGTAATTTCCTTGGCTTCTTTTAAGATTTTAGCTCACAGCTTACCTTCTGTGTGAGGCCTTCTTCCTCCCTCCTCAGTACTTTTCTTATGTATTATCTTCCATTTAATCTGTATGAATCTTGTATGATTCTAGATATTTATGTATCTTCTCTCCCCTCATTAGAATGAATGTTCCATGAGGGCAGAGACTTTTTTCCCCTTTGTTTTTCTAGCCCTTAGTGCCAAGTCTGACACACAATAGAATAATAATATTAATACTTATAGACGAATCTATGAGAAAAACCACTATCCACATTCAGAGGAAACACTGTGGAAGTAAAAACACCAAAGGAAAACAACTGCTTGAATACATGGGTCAAAGGGATATGGTTGGGGATGTAGATTAAATGAACATTCTAGTGCAAACATCAACAATATGGAAATGGGTTCTGATCAAAGACACAAGTAATACTCAATGAAATTGCGCATTGGCTGCGGGAAGGGTAGATGGGGGGGCGGAATAATGTGATAATTGTTACCAAGGAATAATGTTCTAAATTGGCTAAATAAACTAATTTAAATGGGGGTAAAAAAGCTGTGATTACTGGAAAATGTTTTTATTATCTAATACTTGGACTATGTATTAGTTTCCCTGACTCTAATCACTCTGCTCCCTTGTTCCCATGATTCCACACTCTTCTGCTTGATTAATTTTTCAAATGTACAACTCTGAAATTACAAAATTTGTTGGTATATATTTGGGCAAAATAACTCCTAGTAATTGCTTTGGTTTCATCTTAATTAGTGGTAAATTCACCCTATAAATTTTTGATGCTAGTGATTTGGTTTTCTTCTTTTTAAAAATGATTAACCAATGGTTTATCAACTTTTTTTCATAAAACCAACTCTTGATTATTTCGATGGCTTTCTTATATTCAATTTTGTTAGTTTCACCGTTAAATTTTAGAATTTTCAATTTAATATTTAACTCTAGATTTGTATGCTCAATTCATTGATCTGTTCTTTCACAATTATATCAATATAAGCACTTAGAGATATACATTTTCCAGTAATCACAGCTTTTTTACCCCCATTTAAATTAGTTTATTTAGCCAATTTAGAACATTATTCCTTGGTAACAATTATCACATTATTCCCCCCCCCCCCCCCCCCCCATCTACCCTTCCCGCAGCCAATGCGCAATTTCATTGAGTATTACTTGTGTCTTTGATCAGAACCCATTTCCATATTGTTGATGTTTGCACTAGAATGTTCATTTAATCTACATCCCCAACCATATCCCTTTGACCCATGTATTCAAGCAGTTGTTTTCCTTTGGTGTTTTTACTTCCACAGTGTTTCCTCTGAATGTGGATAGTGGTTTTTCTCATAGATTCCTCCAAGTTGTTCAGGGTCACTGCATTGCCACTAATGGAGAAGTCCATTAAATTCAATTGTACCACAGGGTATCAATCCCTGTGTATAATGTTTTCCTGGTTCTGCTCCTTTCATTCTGCATCAATTCCTGGAGGTTGTTCTAGTTCCCATGGAATTCCTACACTTTATTATTCCTTTGAGCACAATAGTATTCCATCACCAACATATACCACAATTTGTTCAGCCATTCCCCAATTGAAGGGCATCCCCTCATTTTCCAATTTTTTGCCACCACTAAGAGCGCAGCTATGAATATTTTTGTATGGTAATCACAGCTTTTGCTGAATCTCCTAAGTTTTGATATGTTGTCTCATTAAGATTTTCCTTAATCATACTATTATTTCTATGACTTGTTCTTTATATTCATTTATTTGAGATTGTTATGTAGCCCCCAGTTAATTTTTATTTGTTGATTCTATGGTCCCTTATTAAATATCATTTTTATTGCATTATGGTCTGAAAAGGATACATTTAAATTGTCTACTTTTTTGTATTTAATTATAAAATTTTTGTGTCTTGATAGATGGGTGAATACTTACAAAAATATAAATGGCCTAGACCAACTGAGGAGGAAATTGAATATTTAAATAAACCTATTTTAGAAAAATAAATTGAATAGGCCAAATGCCAAATGTATAACTCTGATAATTTTTTATCTCCTCCCCCCATCAAAAACCCATTACTTATAGAATCAAATCCAAAGAAGAGTTAGTAAGTAACAGAGGAAAGGTAGAAGAATTAAGGACTGAAAAAGGTTCCCTATGAAAGGTAGGATTTTAGCTGGCATTTGAAGTAAGTCAGGGAAGACAGAAGGCAGAGATGTGGGAGGAGAGCATTTTAGGCATTTTGGAGAACAGCTGAAGAAATGCTGGGAGCCAATGAGAGGGAATGTCTTTGTGAACAGTAAGGAGGTCAATGTCACTGAATTGAAAAGTATGGAGTCTATGTTATATTACTTGCTTTTTCAAGGGATGGGAGAGGGATGGCAGGGAGGGAGAGAATTTAGAATTCAAAATAAAAAAAAAGAATGTTAACTTTTTACATGTAATAGGGAAATAGTTAATGAAATAAATAAAATATATATAAAAAAAGATAGGTGGACAGTAAAGTATAAGAAAGAAATTTTAGAAAGGGCTTCAGACACCACACAGGATTTTATATTTGATCCTGGAGGTGATAGGGTGCTGCTGGAATTTATTGATTATAGAATGACATTGCCAGACCTGTGCTTTAGGAAAATCGCTTTGGTGACTGAGTGGTAGGTGGACTGGAGTGGGTAGGGACTTGTGGCCAGGAAAATAATCATTAGGAAGTTCTGAGATGTCTATGACTTCTGAATCTGACAGTTAAAGATCTTTCAAAATAGAAGTATTCTGCCTTTCTGGTCTTACCTCATACTCTTTCCTTTCCCTGACTCATGTACCGAACAGATTGGACAAGGCTCTTGGATTTTCCTTGATAACTAGCATGGTGTCTGGTACATCTTTAGGGATTCAGTAAATCTTGAATGGATACTATAGTTTGTCTGTTTTATAAGCATGTACTTAGACTCCCAAGTACACTGAATAGCCTACAGTTCTATTATTTACTCATACTTTCAGCTTCTTCTATTATGTTTTTCTGAGGGAAATTACATTTCTAAACAATCTTTAATGCCAGATTCCTAAATAATTTAAGAGAAATTGGTCCAATTATCAACAATTGCATTGTAATCTGTTTATCTCAGTTTCTCTGTAAAATAGGGATAATAGTAGCATCTATTTCCCAGCTTTGTTGGAGGATAAAACTAAATGATATTATAAGTGCTTTGGAAACATTAAGACACTATGTAATGCTATGTAAATGCTAGCTATTCTATATTATTATTATGGGAGACAGCTTTTTGGAGGAGAGCCTTGATATGTAATTGAGTGAAATACAAAAAAAGTTGGTTTATCAGTATACATACCTTGGATTGACTTTTTACTTTTATTTATTTATTCATTCATGCATCCATTTATTTATTTATTTATTTATTTATTTAACCCTTACCTTCTGCCTTGGAACCTATTAATTGGTTCCAAGGCATAAGAGTGGTAAGGGCTAGTCATACCGCTAGGATGTGTCTGAGGCCAGATTTGAAATTAGAACCTCTTGTCTCTAGGCTTGACTCTCAATTTACTGAGCCACCCAGGTGCCCCCTGGACTGACACACTTTAGATGGAGAATAGACTGGACCTAGAACTGAATAAGAGGAAGAGAGCAGGACAGATTGCTTTTGAGAAATCTTTTAGTTTGAGATTCTTCTTGAAACAAAGATTTGCCTTTTTCAAACCAGTAGTCTTCTAGTTGATGAGACAGTGTTCATAGTGGATAAAGTTCTGGGCTTGGATTTGGGAGGTCGTTTTTTCCTCTTTTTTGAGACATTTTTAGTTGTGTCTGACTTTTTGTGACTCCATTTGTGGTTTTCTTGTAAAGGGTACTGGAGTGCTTTGCCATTTCTTTTACAAGCTCATTTTATAGATAAGAAACTGAGGCAGACAAGGTTAGATGACTTGCCCAGGGTCACACAGTGAGTATCTAAGGCCAGATTTGGATTGGGGAAGATGAGTATTCCTGAGTCCAGACCCAATACTATTCACTGTACCACTTAGCTGACTCAGATTTGGGAAAACCAGGGTTCAAATCCCAACTCAGATTCTTATTAGCTATGTGACTTTGGAAAAATCATTGTGCCTCAGGCAAGTCCCTTTGATCTGCCAAGTCATAAACTATTCTTATTTGTTTTGGTGGAAGGAGATCCCATATTGGGAGTTTTTCATGAGCATTCATAGATCCATGACAAATTTGTGAATTTTTCCAGTTATCCCATATAGCTGTGAATGAAATTGAGCCATTGGTCTTATTAATCTCCAAGGCTTCTAAATTGTGGGAAATAGATGCAGGGTATAAATAAACTAACATTACCATTGACAAACTGGACTCAAAAATTGATGTGAAAGATAACAAAGATATGTATGACTAGTAAAGGGAGTGGGCAGAGTAGCCAAGGGGAAGGATAACAGCTTACATACTGTACTGGTATCTTTATAATATTTTTATTTTCAAAAAATTTCTTTTTGTTTAACATTAATTTTTTTAAATTTTGGGTTCCAATTTCTCTCTTCACTCCAGCTTCTCCTGGCAATGAAAAGGCAAGCAAATATGGTAATGTTAAAAGACTTGAAGGAGGTCTTCTAGTGCATTGAATAGAGAGGACATGATCAGGATAGAAGACATTGTCATCTTCATTGTTTTAAGAGAGTGTCCAAGTCATTGAGATTATAGCTCCACTGATATTTTGAAATTCAGAAATGGTTGAAAAGATTTTATTTGTGGAGTACTGTGAAATGAGTAAATTGAAATGGGGATCGTATTCCTGGAGTTTGGATTTGACCTTAATTTTTGTGGGAATCCACAAAGAAACATATCACACACAAAAGAAAAGTAGCCGTGTCTGTATTTGCCCTGAATTGATCATTGTGTGAGAATGAAAAAAACCCAAAACAACCAAAAAACCTTACTGCCTTACTGAGACAATTCTTAAATGAAAAAAGTGGACTAGTTGCATGAGTGAGGCCTGGTGTCAACTATTGGGAAACCATGAAGTAAGATATGATAACTTTGTGTCCTGAATTCCTGTCAATCTTTGACTGTCTGAATAGGCTGTATATAGAAATTCTTAAACTTTCTTGTGTCATGGACCACATTGGTAGTCTGGTGAAATAGGTTTAAATGCATGAAATAAATTCAGAGCATCATAAAGGAAACTAAATGTATTATAACACAATTACCAAAATATAAACAAAACAAAATAAAACAAAACCTAGTTCAGGGACCTCATGTTAAGAATCCCTGTTGTATATGACCTGTATAGCAGGTTTTTTTCTGTTTCCATACTCCCTGATTCTTAGTAAATCTTGTATACCCTATTAAGTATGAAAGGAAATAAATTTTAGCATTTATTGGACATATGCACACAAGAATTGAAATAAGATTGGATTAGATGTGGGATAGATGTAATTAAATCTGAAATTTAATTAGTATAAGAAACTTCCTGGTAAGGAAATTCCCAGTTCAGGCTGGTACTTTTTTTTTGATATGTTTGGTTGTCTAGAGTTGCCTAGAACATTGAAGGGTTGAGTGATTGGCTCAGTTTGCATAGCTACTGTGTATTAGAGCTGGGACTTGAACTTTACTTGTCTTTGAGGCTTGTTTTTTTTTTTAATCTTCTATATCTTGCTTCCTCACAGAAATAAAACAAGAGCAATTTTTCATAAAGAAAACTTAATTTAGAATAGGAGACTATTTCAGGATTATTTTTGTATGATTTTAGTAGGATAATATAGTTATTTACCAAGTTTTCCCTATGCCCCCACACAACTTGGCAATGTAAAAATAAATTGGCGAGTTAAAAAAATAAAATATTTATTGAAATATATAAGGATAAAAAAGGACTCCTAATTTTAAGGGATTCTAAATTCACCCAAATAAACTCCCTGGTTCCTCAAGAAACCATTTCTCCTGTGTTTCACAGGCTACACTCCTCCTCCCTGATCTGACTAACCCAAATGTATACTATCTAAATAAAACTACTACTATTATCCTTATGAATCTTAACTTTGACTTCAAATTATAAAATAGCAAAGGCCAGATGGTGGAGTCTTAACAAGAATCAAGTTAGAACTCTGAGCCAAAGACCAGGTTTTTCTTTGGTCTTTCCAGAGTTAAATCATCTATAAAAACTGCAGTAGATAGTCACAGAGAGAGGCCAAAATGTTATCTCTTCCAGTCCTGAGAGAGGCTCTGAATGTCTCTGCCAACTGCCAGAGCGAGTAATTGACACAGAAAAAACTGATTAAAACTGTCCGCAATTGAAATTAACACACTTTCTCTGCTTTGCTTCAAACTCCAATACTTGTCTCAAGCCAGCCACTCTATTTCTTTTCTCTAAACTAATAAAACAGTGCTTATTTTCTAATATCATCCTTACAGCAAACACCTCCTATCTCTCTGGTTTTATATATACCCCAGATTGGGAATACCTGTTCTATGGTGATAGCTGTATCAATCAATTTGATAAATAATATTATGGAATAGAATAATTTCTTTTCCTTCTTTCCTGCCCTGTACTCCCAAGGGATAAATGTTGAGTTTTTGGCTGACATGACTTATTTTCAGAGCTTAGTCTTTAACAACATGAACCCTCTTAATGAAATAGGATCAGTTTTTTTTTTTTCTGCAAACAGCCTGAAGGACTGGATTTCTCAGCATGCATAGTCTTTAACAATGCTTGTTACAGATCCTCTTCATGTTTTTGAGAGAAAAAAGCATTTATTATAAGAGATTATGTGTAGCCTGGGTAGTGAATATTTGGAAACTTGATATTTATTCACATGAAACAGAAGCTGGAGAAAGACTTTTTGAGTAAAGAATGCTATTTTATAATGTAAAGTTACTAAAAACATTTCAATATGTGCATACATCTATTTTTTTACTCTATTCTTACAATATTCTTAATTTCCTTATTTACTTGGGGAGAAAAACTTTTACCTTTTGTCTTAGTGTATTGATGAAAAGGCAGAACAGAGGTAAGGACTAGGCAATTGGGGTTAAAGGACTTGCTCATATTTGAACCCAGGACCTCCCATCTCCAAGCCTGACTCTTAATCAACTGTGCTACCTAGTTGCCCCTATTTTTCTCATTTACAGATGATGAAACTGAGCTTTGGAACACTGTAACCTGTCCAGAACTAATTGATAACTGAGTCAATGCTAGAACCCAGACTTCCTGCTTCCCAGGCCCAGTATTTTTCCATTGAACCCAGTCAGTACTTTCTAGCCTTTGGAACTTTTGTGGGCTATGGAATTTATTGTAGCTGGTCTGCAAATCCATGTTCCAAGTACAAACATGAATCAAGTATGGAAAATCAGTTTTATTCCCACACAGAAAAGAGAATACTAAGCAATAAAAAATCATATAATAACTACAGTCAGTTGAGTGGTTAGTATATGAGCTTTGTTGAGACATTTGTAACCAGCCTGCATATATGCTTTTTTATATTACTCTGATACCAATTACAATTCAATCAATAATGATACCAAAATAGTGCCATTTTGCTCTGTACTTACCTTCAAGAAAATATGTGACATGCATAATGTTTTATGTATTTGTGATTTTATATTATTGATGCTTCATATATGCCTTTCAGGAAAACACATTTTAATTATCACATAAAAACACCTAGCTTACCTTCTGGTTGCAGGAGCATTCAGGTTACCCAGAGCTACTTGATAAAGCTGTAAAATGAAAGATTACAATTCCTTCAGAAGATGTTTGTGAAAGAGGAATTTTTTGTACTTGTTCCATTGAAATCTAAATGCCAGAACAAACTACTTGTGGGACCAGATAGGACAAATTTTGAAACTTTCATTGCTTCAATTAGACTTTCAGTTTCTAGAAGCTATAAAATAGCAATGACCAGTTCAGTGATGATCCAGTTAATATATAAGTGCTTGTATCTTCTGTAGACTGAATAAAATTATATTTTGCCTATCCACGTACTATTTTTCAAGTTTATGTGAATGCTGTTGTGTGATTTATGAAATTCAATCAATGTACACTGATGCCAGAATAGTCCTGGGTATGGAGTGGTCTTTGAATGTTTCTGATATGAACAAGAAGTCTTGTATGAAGTGGGTGGGGAATATTGTATTAGATCTTTAATTCTAATTACTTGTTGAAACAACCCTCTAAAATACCATGCTTTGCAATATATGCATGTCCTTTAAGAGAAAAAATAGCTTGTCATTGTTTGTATCACTTACTTTTGAAGTATGTTTGTGCAATTCAATAAATTCAACATGACTATCTACTATGAGCAAGGCACTGAGGATATAGAGAAAAAAATGAATGATCACTTCTCTTGGGATACAACTAAGTAAATTCCAAGTATTCACTAAATAATACAAAGTACTAACACCTATCTGGGAGAATCAAGAGAAGTCTCATGTATTCCTCATTTTTAAAATGAGGAGGTTGGGTTAGATGATTTCTAAGATCCCTTCCAGCTATAAATCTGTGATAATTCTCTGATGTGACCACTAGGTCGGTGGCCTTCTGCAATCTTGTCCCCTCTCTGCTCCTCGTTTGCCCTGGGTTCCTTGCTGTGGAAGAGCTTGTTTTCTCTGTAGGGGAGCGAGGCTCTCAGCACTTTAGTTCCCTCTACCCCCTTCAGATTTCTGAAGAACAGCTCTATTTTTGGCTTTAGTCAGAGTGAGTCTTTCTAATGGGAGGAAAAAAGTTCGCCAGGACAAATACGAGTCAGGTATGGAAAGTCAGTTTTATTCTCACACAGAAAATGCTAAGTAATAAAGAATTATAGAATAACTCCTATCAGTCGAGTGGTTAGTATATAACCCTTGTCAAGACATTTGTAATCACACTGCTCATAAGTTCTTTTGCATTTCTCTGACACGAAGTACAATTCAATCAACATTAAGTGGACACCTTCTTCTCTGTCTTTTTCTTTCTTTCTTTCATTGACCCTTTCCTTCCTGACCAGTCTGCCTCTGCCACTGTTTCTGCCACAATTGTTCCAGAAGCTAATAATGCTGATCCTTGGGGAAGATGCCAGTTCTCTTTGAGATCTGTCAAGGCCTTGTACCAAAGGAAAGAAGAGAAAAACATGAGGTAGCCCCATCTTGGATACCCTTGACTAAAAGTTCATGAGTTCATGGTATGTGACTTAGTATGGATGAGAGCATCCCACCTGCCAATTTTCTAGAATTAAGAGACATCTTTATTCTTCAAGGCCAGAATGGGGCAGAGATTGTTCCTTAAGTATATCTTGGAATTTTGAATGAACAGCAGTTAAATGAGTCTTCATGGCTGACAGGAAGTTGTCAGAGGTTATCTATCCTTGCTCCAAAATGAAGAATAGGGCCCCCTAAAATGTCTGTCTAGGAGTAGGCTCACTCCAAACTTTCAAGAAATTAACTAGAGTGGTAACTGAGTATTCATCAAAGGGACTGAAGGAGCAGACCCTACATTATTAATAACTTGCATTATATAGCACTTGAAGCTTTACAAAGTGCTCTGCAAATAGTAACTCTCTTTATTCTTAGGATTCTGGGAGTTAGGTGCTATTATTCTCCTCATTTTATAATAAGGGAAACAAAGACCCTTAGAAATTAAGTGAATTGTTTAGGATCACCGAGCAAATAGGTATCTGGATCAGGATTTGAACTCAGGTCTTGACAACAGGACCAGTACTCTGTTAACTATACCACTTAGCTGTCATAGTTGGAGGAGCTCTTATAAGCCATCTAGTCCAATTTCCTCCTTTTATAGATGAGGAGACTGTGGCCATAGAAATTAAGTGATTTGCCCGTGTTCACTTACTAGTTGGTGGTAGTATCTTAGCTCTGATTCAAACCTAGGTTCTCTGATTCCAAATCCAGTATGCTGTACCCATTCTACTTTGGCACCTGGATTATAATTCTATGATTCTATGTAGGTGATCTGTTTCAAATCTTGCTTTGAAGGGGAAATAAGGTTGCTAAGAGGCAAAGTGAGGAGAGTACCTTTCAGATGTTGCAAGCAGCCTGCATAAATGTCTGGAGGTGGGAGATAGAATATTGTGTATGGGAAAGGGAATATTAGGGTAGTTTAACTGGGAATGGAGAGCAAGTGAAAGAAGAGGAATACTATGAAATAAGACAGGAAAGGTATGTGAAGCCGTATTTTGGAAATTTTTTAATGTCAGGCTGAGAGGTATTTATATTTTAAGATATAATAGAAAGCCACCGAAAATGTTTTTATTGAATGGGGAAAACTATTGTAAGATATGGTTCTAAAGATTTTTCTATAGAGCTTAACTTCTGAACTAAAAAAGTGAAGGAGTTAATAGTGAGATAAGCCTGTCTTGTTTTTCTGCTGAAGCATCAGAGTAAGGCAAGATGTAACATATGTGGTTTGAGTTCTTTTATAAGCTGTCCTGGAGATCAGTATAGAATAAAGTGTTTGCATGTATGCAAAATGAGAAAAGAGGAAGATGACAAATGTTGGAGGGGCTGTGGGAAAACTGGTATACTAGTACATTGTTGGTATATCTGTGAATTAATCTAACCATTCTGGAAAACAATTTGGAACAATTCCCAGAAAGTTACCATTCTCTACCTGACCCATTTATACCATTACCAAACTCATACCTGAAAGAGAAAGAGGAAAAGTACTTTTACATGCATATATCTTGATGGTAGCTCTATTTAGGGTATCCATAATTGGGAAACTTAAGGTATCTTCCTGTTGAGGAATGGATAAACAAATGGTGGTATATCAATATAATGGAAATATTATTGTGCTATAAAAGTTATAAAATGAATAATTTCAGAGGAAACAGAAGACCTTTATGAGCTGATATAGAATGAAGTGAGAGAAATTGAATAATGTATGCAATAGTAACATTATAGAGAAAAACAACTTTGAAAAACTGCAGGACTTCAATCAACACAGTGATAACACCATGAGTCCAAAATAAAAAAGATTGAAATATGCTACTCACTTCCTGACAGAATGGAAATAGATTTAAAATACAGAGAGACACATTTTCAGGCATGGCAAATATATAAATTGGTTTTATTGGACTGTATAAATGTGTTTTGAGAAATTTTTAAAAATTCCCCAATGAGGGAGGGGCAGATGATTAAAACACTTGTTACATGGAAAATAAACTAAAAAAGAACAAGATACATAATTAGCACAATGATCATGTCAACATGGAGGCTGCAAAACTATTCTAATGCAATGGTTTCTACTAATTAAGTAACACCTGTTTTTTTTTTTTTTGGAATCAAAAAAGACAATTAACTTTTTTGGTGGGGAGAATGTTAAAAGTTTTGTTCGGGTATTTGTTAGGAAGTACCTATGATGTAAAAACAATGTTAATAAATTAAAAAAAAATAAAATGAAAGGTACCATGAGATTTTTTAAAATAAGAGGTCATATCCAGTTTAGTGACTTTTGAAATATACTTTCAAAATTATTTTACAGAATGGTTGTATCCGTTTTAAATTCCTCTTACTCCACTTATTACAGGATTTAGAAAAACATGTGCATTTGTGATGTTGAGGTTAAGTGAATATTAGTAATAATAGTGACATCTGGTGGTTTCTCTATGATAATGATATTTGTTAACTCAGTTTTTGCCTAGAAATTGTAGGAAATTTCAATAAAGAATTATGAGAACTAGCAGTTCTCAACATTTTAAATACTTATGTTTGTCAGATTCTGAAAAGCAGATGACATATCCAAAACTTACACTTCCTGATTAGATTTTATGTTGATCCTTTGCATTTCATATTTTTTGTTTCCTAAGAATTATAGCTATAAGAAATCAGACTAAATTTAAATTGCAGTAAATTAAAAAAATATTTGAGCATAAAAAATAAGGAAAAAGGGAGATATTAGGAAAATGAATTTTATTTTTTGTATCCTTTACAAAGAAAAAGAGCTTAATATTTCTGCTTAAACACAATACCTGTGGAAGTTCAAATATCTCTTAACTAATTTCTACTGAGTCTCGTTTCATTTATTAAATAGTCACTAAATACCTTACTCAGCAAATGCTTTGTATATAGTACTGTAATGAATTCACTCTCCTACTATCTCCCAGAAAAGAAGATGAATGATTGAATTTTGTGGTTAATGTTTGTGAGATGTTGGGGAAGGGTGAGAGAAAGTAAAGATTATTTTGCAAATAGGAGAAACATTCTCAAGATGAACTCTTGTCTCTAGCAGACCCAGGACAAGTGCTTTTGATGATTAAGGATTCTTAGTGTAGGGATTATATTTATGGTTGGACTAAATAGAAGACAATGTGGTTGCCTATTTAAAAAGAATACAGCCAAAATCAAAATGACTTTTAGCAGCTTTATTTACAAAAAGAGAGAGAAAGAGTGAAAGTAGAGAAATGTGTAAGAAGGTAGAGTAAGACATCTAACCTAACACACTAAATATTTGCTCTGGTTCTTGGCTCAATCGAGGCAGGGCTAGTTAGTCCTCAGTCAGAGGACCCTCTGCTGGAGACCCTGGTGCTTAATAAAATAAGAGTTCTACCCACATGGCCTCCTCCAAGAAGGGGAGGTCTCTCCAGAAACTAATCTCTCCAGGAGCCAGGAAAGAAGTCAGTTTTTTACTCACCCAAATCATAGCTCCAACATTGCAGTCCCAGTCCAAAATCCTTCAAGAGCTCAAAGATCTTGCAAAGACTTCCTGACAGGAAGTTAGGTCCTTTTTAAAGACCTTTTTTACATCACTTCCTGTCCCTCCCTCCACTTTATGGGACCAATTGCAGTCTTTAAATTTGCTTAACACTGCTCAGGGAGCAGTCAGTTGCTTCTGGAGGTGTATCTCACTTTAGTAAGTGATTTGTGGACCTCCCCTACTGAACATTAAGCAGGGGTGTCTTTGCTTTTGGTTAATTAAATTTAAAAGCAGGCAAAGTTAGAGTCAATCCCATCTTCACATTAGGTAGTGCTCTACCTCTTCTTTAGTTTTAAGATCCAGATATATTAGTGATTTTATTGATGTAGGGAGCTCCTGGTGGGGAAAATTCCCCCTATCAGTGTAGGACTTTTATCTCTTTTGCAATTTCAGTGTCTAATTAATTGCCTGAAATTGTTTCTTTATCTACTAGGTCATACTGACTTTCTAAGTTTTAAGGTGATGCATAGGAAATGAGAAGAGGGAAGAAGAGAGTTGTGAGACCAGAGGAACAATTTGAAAGTTTGGGAATTATAAAGAAAATAATAATTTCATGTACACCCATAGAAAAGGGCTCATTTACCCATAATGCTATGGGTCTGAGAAGGCAATTTTCTGTAAAGAAAAAAAATACTGAATTTGGAATAAAAAAAGACCACTGTTCACATCCTTCTTTTTTGTTACTGACTTCCTTGAATGACTTTGGACAAGACACCTAATTTCTCTCTTCTCTAGCCTTTTGTTTTATCATCTCTAAAAAGAGGGGCCAGAGGTCAGGTTGTACTAAATAGATAGCATCTAAGATTGCTTAAATTAAGAAATTACGGTTGCTTCAAATCTTTGACATAGATCTCTCACTCTCTTAATCTCCCTGACATGTACACACAGAAATAAACTGGTGGACTCTATTCAATTGAGTATAATCTGGACAATGGCTATTTTTCATAATTTTATGATATGGATAGTTAGACCAAGCTAAATTGAGTGATGATGAATTTAATTTAGGAGGTAGTGTTCTAGGGCATGATACAGTCAGGACAGTGATATAGTCATTTACAAATAATTATGTCTGAAAGTCCTTCCCATCAGTAAGGCATCAAAATTCCTCTTAAATTCTGCAGTGGATCTATTCCGGAACAATGGCACTGTATGCTTTTGGTGAGCATACATTTGTGGAAAGTTAATATTGAACTGTGTTATTGAGTTGGTTTTCTCCTCGGTCCCTCAAAACAGTTTTATTTTAAAGTTCAGTCTCTTCTAGGTTATGAAACTGGTTAAGTTCCATTCTTTTGTCTAGATCTTTTATAAGTAGGGTGTAGAACTGCTCCTTATTTATCTGTAAAAAAGAATTTGATTAGATAATGACATTAGTGCAGTAGGCAGCTGCCATTTTGGACTGAAGCAACCACTATATGAAGGGTAGGAAGAGGGCCTCTTGTCATCCTGAAGACCTACCTCTTCCTGTGATTGAAGTCAGAATTCATTTCCTGTGTGGCTATTCTCTAATACAAGGTACCCTGAGGGGAGGGACTGAGTGATGACAGTAGAATGGATATATATTAGAAATCAGTTTTGTTTTGTTTTTTGACTCAGCCTAGTTGCTCAGTTGCTTGTGCTTAATTAAGCCTCTGCTTTCTCTGAACTAGCCTAGCTGCTTGGCTACTTGTGCTCTTGCCTCTCTTTTTGAACCTTACCCAAGTTTTGCTAGCTAGTTAGATTTTCTTGAGTAGCTGATTCAATAAATTGATATTTTCAAACTAAAAATACAACCTTCAGCAGGGAATTTAATATTACACATAATTTTATGCCTTGCTTGATATTAATATTTAGAGGTTCATTGAATAAAGATATCTCTATGGTAAAAACTTTCAAGGAATCATATAATTTTGAAGTGCATAAAAATAGCTTGTTGGAGGATTTAAAAAAATTTTATTATTATATATTTTATTATTTTTTTTAATATAACCTTTACCTTCCATTTTAGAATCATTATTGTGTATTGGTTCTAAGGCAGAAGAACAGGAAGGACTAGGCAATTGGGGGTTAAGTGACTTGCCCTGGGTCACACAACTAGGAAGTAGCCAAGATCAGATTTGAACCCAGGACCTTCCATCTCTAGGCCTGGCTCTCAATCCACTGAGCCATCTAGCTGCTCCCAGGATAGTCTTTAAATATACATTTTGCTCTACTGAATCAAATGCTTTCTTGGGATCTTTTATCTTATATTTTTCAATCAAATTGTATGATAATAAAGATGTAGCCTACTTTGGAGATTTGCTTATGAAACCCTGTTCCCATCAAATATTTTTATTTGGACAGTCTTGATATTGTGGAAGTGTTTCTTAAGAAACATTTATGCATATGAAACTATCTCTGGTCCCCCCCTCCCTTCTCCGGTTGGTCCTCCACATAGTTGCTAAAGAGATTACTCCTGAAGCAAAGATGTGTTGTTTTGGAGGCTCCCTATCATTTTAGGACAAAATACAAATTCTTGAGTCTTATTTGTCTTTTCCTTTTGTGTTAACCTTATTCCTGGAAACTCTTTTTGTTCAGCCAAACCAGCCTACGTGTTCCCCACAAATAACATCAAGCCTCTTGCACAGGTCCTTCACATGTCTAGAATGTTCTGCCTCCTCTGCCTATTTGAATGTATAATTAGGTTTTCTAGAGTAAGTCCTTAAAATACTAAAGACATTGAGGCCTTTACCAAACTACCCAATTGTAAGTGCTCTCTCAGTTTGTATTTACTTTGTATATATTTTGCATTTACTTTTGTTTTATTTTTGTTCTATTGTTGAGTTGTGTCTGACTCTTTCTGACCCCAGGGACCCTAACCCCAGGGATCCATGGAGGTTTCTTGGCAAACCACTGCAATATTCTTGCCATTTTCTTCTCTAGTGGATCCAGTGTTTGTGTTTACTTATCTATGTTTTATTGTTCTCCCATATCCAGCCCTAAATTCCCAAGGGATGATTTTGTTTGGTTGGATCTCTTGCCAAACTTCCTCTAAAATGGATTTTCCCTCAATTGCTATTTTATGAAGCAGTATTGATAATCATTTACCATTCTTTTTATTTTTTTTAATTTTCTTATTATTATTTAGTGAGATGATTTAGAATATTTTTCCATGGTTACAAAACTCATGTTCTTTCCCTCCCTCCCCCCCTCTGTTAGGGGTAAAACTTATGGTTGGACTGAATATATTTTTAGTCGGTTTCCAGGGATTTTAATAATAATAATAATAATAATAAATTATAAATCCCAATGAAATACTCAAGTCAGAATGGAATTTTATGGTGGTTTATTTACAATAGAGTGATGATATTAAGGAAGAAAGAAAGAGAGGAAAAGAGAGAGATACCAGACAGCCAAGGGGGGGGGGGGGGCAGAGGATTAAATCTATCATGGCTTCCAGCCACGAGGCCTCCTCTAAGATGAGGGGCCTCCTCGGAGGCTGGTGCTTCCAGAAAGCCAACGGAAAGGGAGTCCCAAGAGATGGGCCTCCCCAGAGGCTTGTGCCTCTAGGAAAGCCAAGGAAAGGGGAGTAAGCTTTGTACTCATCATGTGAGAGTCTAAGGGAAGCAGTCTGACGTCTCAGGCTCCAGCTCCTCCACAGTCAAGTTCTATCACCAAGTCCTTCTCACAGGAAGTGACACGATATATAAAAGCAGTTCTTTACATCACTTCCTGTGTCTCACATGTACTAATCGCAGCTTAAACTTGACTTTGGACGGTCCAGGGGGTCAGTCAGTTTTGTCTGATTTGTCGGTTGCTAGCATGCGCAGGTCAAAGACCTTCCTCCTCCACACTTGATTCTTAAGTGGGGTGTATACATTTCTGGTTGTTAAAATTCTAAAGACTAAGCAGGATGAAGTAAATCTAAAATTCACACTACCCCTTTCCTGTATCTGACGCACAATTCCACTGGGTTTAGCATGTGTCATTGATCAAGACCTATTTCCATATTATTAATATTTGCACTAAGGTGATCCTTTAGAGTCTGCTTTCCCAGTTATAGCACCATCAACCCATGTGATCAAGCAGTTGTTTTTCTTCTCTGTTTCTTTTCCCACAGTTCTTCCTCAGGATGTGGATAGCATTCTTTCTCATATGTCTCTCCTAATAGATCTGGATCATTGCATTGCTACTAGTAGAGAAGTCAGTTACATTTGATTTTACCACAGTGTATCCATCTCTGTGTATAATGTTCTCCTGGTTCTGCTCCTTTCACTCTGCATCAATTCCTGGAGGTCATTACAGTTCACATGGAATTCCTCCAGTTTATTATTCCTTTGAGCAAAATAGTATTCCATCACCAGCATATACCACAATTTGTTCATCCATTCTCCAATTGGAGGACATCCCCTCATTTTCCAATTTTTTTGCCACCACAAACAGCGTGGCTATGAATATTCTTGTACGTGTCTTTTATATCTTTGGAGTACAAACACAGCAGTCATATGGCTGCATCAAAGGGCAGGTAGTTTAATTGCCATCAATTCACAACTCCACCAGCAATGCATTAATGTCCCAATTTTGCTATATCCCCTCCAACATTCATTACTTTCCTTTGCTGTCATGTTAGCCAATCTGCTAGGTGTGAAGTGATACCTCTGAGTTGTTTTGATTTGCATTTCTGTGATTATAAGAGACGTAGAACATTTTTTTCATGTGCTTATTAATAATTTTGATTTCTTCATCTGAAAAATGCCTATTCATGACTCTTGTCCATTTATCAATTGGGTAATAGCTTGATTTTTTTGTAAAATTGATTTAGTTCCTTAAAATTTGAGTGATTAGACCTTTGTCAGAGGTTTTGGTTATAAAGATTGTTTCCCAATTTGTTGCTTTCCTTCTAATTTTGATTGCATTTATTTTGTTTGTACAAAACCTTTTTAATTTAATATAATAAAAATTATTTATTTTGTATTTTGTAATTTTTTCTAACTCTTGCTTGGTCTTTAAATCTTTCCTTTCCCAAAGATCTGATAAGTATCCTATTCTGTGTTTACCTAATTTTACTTTACTTATTTATTGTTTCCTTCTTTATGTTCAAGTTGTTCACCCATTCTGAGTTTATCTTGGTGTAGGGTGTGAGATGCTGATCTAAACCTAATCTCTCCCATACAGTTTTCCAAATTCCCCAGCAGTTTTTGTCAAATAGTGGATTTTTGTCCCCAAAGCTATCTTTGGGTTTATCATAGACTGTCTTACTGAGGTGACTTACCCCAAGTCTATGCCACTGATCCTCCCTTATGTCTCTTAGCCAGTACTATATGGTTTTGATGATCACTGCTTTATAGTACAGTTTAAGATCTGGTACTGCTAGGCCACCTTCCTTCACATTTTTTTCATTATTTCCCTTAATATTCTCGATCTTTTGTTCTTCCAAATGAACTTTGTTATGGTTTTTTTCTAATTCAGTAAAATAGTTTCTTGGTAGTTTGATGGGTATGGCACTGAATAAGTAAATTCTTTTGGGTAGGATTGTCTTTTTTTTTTTTTTTAATTTTAGCTTGTCCTACCCATGAGCAATGAATGTTTTTCCAATTATTTAGATCTAGTTTTAATAGTGTGTGGAAAGTGTTTTGTAGTTGTGGTCATATAGTTCCTATGTTTGTCTTGGCAGATAGATTCCTAAGTATTTTATATTGTCAATGGTGATTTTAAAGGGAATTTCTCTTTCTAACTTTGGCTTCTGGGATGAATTGGAAGTATATAGAAATGCTGATGATTTATGTGGGTTTATTTTGTATTGTGAATTTTAGATTTACTCTACCTTGCTGAGTCTAACAAAACAGGAATGTCTACACCCCTACTTAAGGATTAATTGTGGAGAAGGATGGCCTGTGACAGACCTGTGCTAGCAAATGACAAATCAGAAACAACTGACAGATCCCCTGGGCTGTCCTAAGTCAAGCTTAAGCTACCATTGGTACATGTGAGACACAGGAAGTGATGCAAAAAAACGGTCTATATATTTTGTTACCTCTCTTCAGGCTCTTTTTGCAGAGAGGTGGCTCTGCCTCTAGTGGCAGGGAGGTGGTTGGTGGCAGTGTGCTGAGCATCTTGGCATGGCTGCAGCTATTGTCTGGGTTTGGCCGTGAGTGTCCTTGATACAGTAACTGGGAGAAGCTGTGAGGCATCTTCTCTGAGCTCTCTTGGAGTTTAGGTTGATTCTTTTTCCTTTAGTTTTCTTAAAAATGCCATCCTCCTAGGAGGCCCCTCATCTCAGAGGAGGCCTCATGGCTGGAAGGTCACTGAACTCCCCTTGGCTCAGGCTAGGCTGGAGAAATCCTATACCCTTTCCCCTCTCTCTTCTTCTTAATTCCTTCCCTCTATATTAATTAAACCACCATAAAATTTTGAAACTGACTTGAGTATTTTATTTGGGATTTTTAATTAAATCCCGGGCAACCAATTAAGTTTATATCCAGTCTCAACCCTAAATTTACCCTTACTGTATCCTGTAACTTTGCTAAAGTTGTTGATTATTTCCACTAGCTTTTTAGTTCATTCTCTAGGATTCTTTAGGTAGAATATCATCTGTGAAGAGTGATAGCTTGGTCTCCTCATTACCTATTTTAATAGCTTCAATTTCTTTTTCTTCTCTAATTGCTACTGTTAGTGTTTCTAGTACAACGTTAAATATTAGAGGTAATAATGGGCATCCTTGTTTCACTCCTGATCTTATTGGGAAGGCTTCTAATTTATCCCCATTGCAGATGATGCTTGCTGATGGTTTTAAATATATACTGTTTATTATTTTTTGGAATGGCCCTTCCAGTCCTATGCTTTTTAGGGTTTTCTTTTTTTAAAAAATATCCTTTCATTTGATTTGATTTTTTTGGTTACGATACTCACTTTATTTCCCTCCCTCCCCTCCACCCACCCTTCCCGCAGCTGACGTGCAATTTCACTGGGTATTACTTGTGTCTTTGATCAGAACCTATTTCCATGTTGTTGTTTGCACTAGGATATTAATTCAGAGTCTACATCCCCAACCATATTCCTTCGACCCATGTATTCAAACAGTTGTTTTTCTTCTATTTCTACTCCCACAGTGTTTTCTCTGAATGTGGATAGTGGTTTTTCTCATAGATTCCTCCAAGTTGTTCAGGATCACTGCATTGCCACTAATTTGATTGTACCACAGTGTATCAATCTCTGTGTACAATGTTTTCCTGGTTCTGCTCCTCTCACTCTGTATCAATTCCTGGAGGTTGTTCCAGTCCCCATGGAATTCCTACACTTTATTATTCCTTTGAGCACAATAGTATTCCATCACCAACCTATACCACAATTTGTTCAGCCATTCCCCAATTGAAGGGCATCCCCTCATTTTCCAATTTTTTGGCCACCACAAAGAGTGCAGCTATGAATATTTTTGCACATGTCTTTTTCCTTATTAACTCTTTGGGGGTACAAACCCAGCAGTGCTATGGCTGGATCAAAGGGCAGACAGTTTTTTATCGCCCTTTGGGCATAGTTCCAAATTGCCCTCCAGAATGGTTGGATCAATCCACAACTCCACCAGCAATGCATTAATGTTCCGACTTTGCCATATCCCCTCTAACATTCATTACTTTCCATTGCTGTCATGTTAGCCAATCTGCTAGGTGTGAGGTGTTTTGATTTGCATTTCTCTGATTATTAGAGATTTAGAGCACTTTTCATGTGATTATTAATAGTTTTGATTTCTTTAACTGAAAATTGCCTATTTATGTCCCTTGCCCTTTTATCAATTGGAGAATGGCTTGACTTTTTTGTACAATTGGTTTAGTTCTTTATAATTGAGTAATTAGACCTTTGTCAGAGTTTTTTGCTATGAAGATTGTTTCCCAATTTGTTGCTTCCCCTCTAATTTTGGATGCATTAGTTTTGTTTGTAGGAAACCTTTTTAATTTGATGTAATCAAAATTATTGATTTTACATTTTGTGTTTTTTTCTAGTTATTGCTTGGTTTTAAAGTATTTCCTTTCCCAAATATCTGACAAGTATACTATTCTGTGTTCCCCTAATTTGCTTATAGTTTTGTTCTTTATATTCAGGTCATTCACCCATTCTGAGTTTATCTTGGTGTAGGGTGTGAGATGTTGATCCAAACCTAATCTCTCCCATACTGTATTCTAATTTTCCCAGCAGTTTTTATCCAATAGTGGATTTCTAGTGTTTTCAATAGGAATGTGTATTGTATTTTGTCAAAGGCTTTTCTGCATCTATTGAGATAATTCATGTGATTTTTGTTAATTTGCTTATTGATATGATCAGTTATGTGAATGGTTTTCCTGATATTGAACCATCCTTGCATTCCTGGTATAAATCCTACCTGATCATAATGAATCGTGATCACTTGCTGGTGTCTTTTAGGTAGTAGTCTATTTAAGATTTTTGCCTCTAAGTTCATTAAGGAGATTGGTCTGTAGTTTTCTTTCTCTGTTTTTGATATATCTGACTTTGGAATCAGTAACATATTTGTATCATAAAAGAAATTTATTAGAACTCCTTCTTTGCTTATTATTTCAAATAGTTTGTATAGTATTGCGATTAGTTGTTCTTTGAATGTTTGATAGATTTCACTTGTGAATCCATCAGGCCCTGGGAATTTTTTCTTAGGGAGTTCTTTGATGGCTTGTTCAATTTCTTTTTCTGATATAGGGTTATTTAAATATTGTATTTCTTCTATTAATCTAGGCAATTTATATTTTTGTAAATATTCATCCATATCACCTTAGATTGCCATATTTATTGCCATATAATTGGGCAAAATAGTTTTTAATGATTGCCTTAATTTTCTCTTCATTAGAGGTGAGGTCTTCCTTTTCATCTTGGATACTGTCAATTTGGTTTTCTTCTTTATTTTTTTAAATTAGATTGACCATTACTTTGTCTATTTTATTTGTTTTTTCAAAGTACCAGTTTCTAGTTTATTAATTCAATAGTTTGTTTACTTTCAATTTTATTAATTTCTCCTTTAATTTTTAGGATCTCTAATTTAGTTTTCATCTGGGGATTTTTAATTTGTTCACTTTCTAGTTTTTTAATTTGCATGCCCAATTAATTGGCCTCTGCCCTTTCTAATTTGTTAGTATATGAACTCAGGGATATAAATTGCTCCCTAAGTACTGTATTAGCTGTGTCCCATAGATTTTGAAAGAATGTCTCATCATTGTCATTTTCTTCAATGGACTTATTAATTGTTTCTATGATTTGTTCTTTAACTAACTGATTTTGGAGAATTATATTATTTAATTTCCAATTAATTTTTTATTTGCCTCTCCATGTACCCTTACTAATTATTATTTTTATTTCATTGTGATCTGAAAAGGTTGCATTTATTTTTTCTGCTCTTTTGTACTTGTTTGCAATGTTTTTATTCCCTAGTACATGGTCAATCTTTGTGAATGTACCATGTGCTGCTGAAAAATAAGGTGTATTCCTTTCTGTTCCTATTTATTTTTCCACATATCTACTAACTCAAATTTTTCTAAGATTTCATTCACTTATCTTACCTCTTTCTTATTTATTTTTTAATTTGATTTATCTAGTTCTTATAGAGGAAGGTTCAGGTCTTCCACTAGTATAGTTTTTCTATCTACTTCATCCTTGAGCTCCACTAGTTTCTCCTTTAGAAATTTGGATGCCAGGCCATTTAGTGCATACATGTTGAGTACTGATATTTCCTCATTGTCTATACTACCTTTCATCAGGATGTAATTACCTTCCCCATCTCTTTTAACTAGATCTATTTTTACTTTGGCTTTGTCAGATATCATGATTGCTACACCTGCCTTCTTTTTCTCAGTTGATGCCCAATAAATTTTGCTCCATCCACTTACCTTAACCATATGAATAGCTACCTTTCTCATGTGTGTTTCTTGTAGACAACATATGGTAGAATTTTGATTTCTAATATTTGCTTCCACTTTACTTTAATATACTAAATCTGCTATTTGCTTCCTCTTGACAAGTGAGTTCATCCCATTCACATTCAAAGCTATGATTACTACCTGTGTATTCCCCAACATTTTGATTTTTCTCTCCTTGTTCTTCCCTTTCCTCTTTTAATTATTTCCTTCCACACCAGTGTTCTGTTTTTAATCAGTCCCCCTAATCCCCACCCTTATTTTATTTTCCTTTCTTCCCCTCCCTTCTTATTCCTCTCTTAATTTTCTTTTGGGTCTTTTAAAGCTACCCCACATACTCTCTCCCCTTGTCCTGCTTCCCTATCCACTTTCCTTTTGTGCCCCCTCCCTTTTTATTGCCCTTTTATTTTTTTTAGGGTCTATCAAATTCCCTCCCACCTCTCTTTCCCTCCCACCTTTGTTTCTAACTTCCTGCCTCACTCCTCCCCTTAGTTTTCCCCTCTCAACTTCCCTATAGGGTAAGATAGAATTCGATACTCCAGTGGATCTAGATGCTCTTCTCTCTTAGAATTGATTCCACTGAGAGTAAGGTTTGATTATTACCTTTTAGCACTCTCTTCCTCTCCTTCTTATAGTTGTATTCTTCCCCTCCCACTCCTATGTGCTTTTTTGTGTAATATAGATTATCCTAATTTTCTTATTCTTTCATGTTTCTTTTGATGCCATATTCTCTCCCTCCCTCTTTCTTTCTTCTTTTTTTATATATGATTTTAAACCACTTATTACCCCAATCTCTACCTATGGATAATTCTTCTAACTAATATAATGATGAATACAATTTTTGACAGTTACAAATAATATTTTTTCATATAAGAATATTAACAATTTGACCTTATTGAGGCCCTTAAAGAAGAAGAAAAAATAAGAAACCTCTTTCTTATTTATCTTTTCATGTTTCTCTTGGTTTTTGTATTTTGATGTCAAATTTTCTGTTTAGTTCTTGGCTTTTCTTTATAAATATTTGGAAGTCTTCTATTTTTTTGAATGCCTATACTTTCGCCTGGAAATATATAGTCAGTTTTGATGGGTAGGTGATCCTTGGTGGTAGACCCAATTTTCTTGCCTTTCTGAGTATTGTATTCCAAGCTTTGTGGTCTTTTAGTGTGGAGGCTACCAGATCCTGTGTCATCCTGATTGGTGCTCCTTGATATCTGAATTGTCTCTTTCTGGCTTCTTGTAATAATTTCTCCTTAGCTTGGAAGCTCTTGAAATTGGCAATTACATTCCTAGGGGTTGTCTTGTGTGGATTTAGTATAGTGGGTGATCTATGGACTCTATCAATGCCAATTTTGTCCTCTTGTTGCAGAACATTAGGGCAGTTTTCTTGGATAATTTCTTGTAGTATGGTGTCAAGGTTTTTGTTTGTTTACGATTTTCAGGTGGGCCTAGGATTCTCAAATTGTGTCTCCAAGATCTATTTTAAAGGTCAGCCACCCTCCCAATGAGATATTTTGTGTTGCCTTTAATCTGTCATTCTTTTGACTTTGCTTTGTTAATTCTTGCTATCTTGTGAGATATTGGCTTTTACTTGTCCAATTCTATTTTTTAATGACTGGTTTTCAGCTAAGATTTTTTGATTTTCCTTTCCTGTTTGATCTTTTCTGCTTTTCATGGCTTTCAGCAGGTCATTTCTGATCTTTAATTCGCTTATTATTTCATTTTATTTCTGGGCTTCAATTTCCAAGTGGGAGATCCTGTCTTTTAAACTGTTATTTTCTATTTGAACCATTTCCTACTTTTCTTGCCACATCTCTTCCATTTTTCTGACATCCTTTGCTTTAAAGTCTTCAAGAACTTGTGAGCAATTTCCATCCCCCCCCTCCCCCCAAGGTTTTGGTGTGTTTAATTGTTTGTTGTCTTCTGCTATCTCTTTTTTAGTCTGGGTTTTTTTTTTTTTTGCATAAATATTATCAAGGGTCAGTGTTTTCTCTTTCTCCTCTTCCCCCTCCTCCTCTTCCCTCCTCCCTTGTCCTCCTGGGTTTTAGTTCCTGAGAGTTGGTGGCCATTGCCTTGTTCCTTTTTTCCTTCCTGGTCAGGAATGAGGAATGTTCCTTCCTGGTCAGGAATGAGGAATGTGGGTGATCTTTGAATTGGGCTCTGGAGAGGTTTTTGCCCTGAGGATATTTTCCCCAGTCCTCATCAGTGTGCAGCTGCTCTTAGTGTCAGGTTCAGCACCTAATATATATATATATATATAATAATAATAATAATTATTATTATTATTATTATTATTATGTAATAATATATATATTTTAGATTGCCTGGGAAGAGGTCTGGGTGTAGAGTGTAGGCTAGTCTCTGTGTCTAGAGCTAGAGAAGTTTTAGCCTGAGGGCTTTTTTTGGTTTTTCTGTGGCGTTTTGCTGTGAGCCTCCCCTTTTCCCCAAGTCTGGCACCCTATCTCCATGTTTCCTCAGCCTCCTGGGATCCCTTGTCTGGCTATTCTTATGGTTAGGTCCAGCCCCTTAGAACTTAATGATTTCCTGGGAAGAGGTCTGGGTGTGGAGTGTAGGCAAGTCCCTGTGTTGAGAATTGGAAAAGTTTTAGCCCAAGGTCTTTTTTGGGTTCTTTATGGTGTTTTGCTGTGAGTCGTCCCCTTTCCCCAAGCTCCGCAGCCTATCTCAATGTTCCCTCAGCCTCCCAGTGTTCCAAGTCTAGTTCTCTTAGGGGAAAGTCTGTGTTGACCTCAGCCAGTCTCCCTTCTTGAACTTAGAAGTTTGTCCTGTGGTGGGTCTGGAAAGGTAGGTGAAGTGGGGGAGGGGTGATGAGCTTGCCCCTTGGTGGGGGAAATTTCGCCCTCTTTTAGCGTGGAAATGTCCTAACTTTGCCTACCTCCCGTGCTGTGCCCTACTGTGGGGGCAGAGAAGAAGAGCCCTGCTTCTTCTCGGTAGCCATCTTGACCTGGAAACTCACTTTTACTATTCTTAAAAAAGTTTTATGCACCTATTTATGTTGTAGAATGGTTTTGACTTTGGTTACCATATCTTTCCATTGGGTAAATAAGTAAAATATTTGGCACAGTTTTGGCACCCCAGTTTCAAAAGAATCCATCTCAGTTAACTGTATTGGGGTGACAGTTGGAACCCCTGATCAAGGGTAGCCATCTTTGGGTTTGAAGTGGGTTTCAAGTGGAAGATCAAGAGAGAAGACAACATGTGGCAGTTGTTGTTTTGGGCATCAGTAATCATGATTTTGGGGGTATATTGGACACATTGTCTGATATATAATACAGTGACATCTGTGGTTATGGATACTATAGAACTGATCTCTAATACCATCTCATTTATGACTATTATGCCATTCAACAATTCATTTATGTGGCAGACAGTAACCCAACTATATGTTATCCTGATGGCAGCTATCCAGACCCTGACTTATGCAAAAACTGTTGTGAGAATGATCTTGCCAAAGAAAGAGGCTCAAATCTTCTTAATTGGTAACAGACTAGATTTAGTTAGACAAATTCCTAACCTAACTGTGATCTGCAATGACTATTTATCTAAGAAGAACAAAAATAAAGGTAGTGATAGGTAGACTGGAGAAACAAAGTAGGAAGATGTCACAGACAAAGACAAAATGGGCAGTGATACAGACAAGGCTAAAGATTTACCAACTGAAGCTACTGTAGTTGACAATAATAACAAATCAGTTAGCAAGCCAAAGAACACTGTAACATCTGAAGTCATAGGAGCACACAAAATTATGCCTCTTCGTGATGTAGCTAGGCTGACTGATGGTTCTGGGGTTCTGTATACAAAAATCTTTGACTACACAAGACCTGGTATCTCTGATGAATAGATTTCCAAAATTTATTTCTGAATCCCACAGATATGTTAAGAGACTAAAAAGAGCATTCAAAGTATATGAGCCTAACTTTGAAGATGTGGAGTTAATTATGGGAGAAGTATTCAGTCCTCACGAGCAGAGACAATTTGTAGAGAAGACTAGACAAGATGACAGTCTTACAGACTGGCCTAGGGCACATGAGAGGGAAGATTTTGATTTCGTAAGACCTGCAAATTTCTCATAAAGATGCAGAGAAGACTTCCTACAAGCCATCTAATCATTTTGTGACATACCCAATGCTTAAATTTGACAGGATGACTGAAAACCAAAACGAACATCCTGCTAGCATTATCGACTGATTAATGGAAAATGTGGAGTCAATCTTGGGAATTAGCCAGGATTCCCAAGAGTCTGTAGCTCATGTCTGTAGGCAGTTCCAAAAAGGGTGCAATCATCAAATGAAACATTTCTTTATGAGTCTATAACCATTGCTGATCTAAGAGACATCGCAACGTATCTCTATGAGAACTAGAAAGAACAAGAGAGAAAGATGAATTAAAGCAAAAGTTATAAGAAACAAGAGTCCCTGAAAAAGAAGGAAATTGAAGAAATTAAAAATCTAAATACTATCAGAACCTATAACTGACCAAACTATCAATCACAACAGAGGGGTTAGAGAGATACTTGACAATGTTCCCTTTGCAACAAAATTGGTTATATAGTAAGAAATTGTTCTCTAAAACAAATATATGAAAAGGGACATAATAGAAATGGAGGCTATCAGACCAAAACCCAGAACAAAGGTTATTATAGGTACTATGGGAGAAACAGTAAGAGTTGTTGTGATTATTTAAGACTAAAAGAATCAAACACTGGATCTAAAAACAATGCAGGAAAATATCCACAAAGGAGAGAAACATTGCTACTCAGAGGTTGTAGCAAAAGGAAAGAGATGCACAGTATGAAGCCAGGACCCCGCTTCATTAAAACAAAAGTATATATATGGGGGAAATGAATGCAAAATAGTTAAGAGAAAGAAACATGAGAGATTAGACATAAATTGCAAAAAGAATGATGGTGACAAAAGGGAGGTATCAACAAATGTGATTTTGGGTTCTGTAAGCATTTTATAAGAAGGGTTGGAACAAAGCATTAGGAAAAACTATGAGAGAAGTTATGGAAATGGAGAAAGAGATTCCGAATGTTATAGCAGAGATGCAACAAGATATATACGATTCAAATTCAGGGAGCTTAAAAACAGGAGAAGAGAAAACCAAAGAACAGATTAGAGCATATCTAGAAAATTTCTTTGCATGTAAATTTGGTTTAGGGTTTGGACAGAGAAGGAAAAGTTACAAAAACTTACATTAACAACAGTAGAATGTTATATCAGTGGAGAAAAAGCAACATCACAGTTCTCTAAACCATTCTAATACAGCAGTGGCAAAGAAAAGAGATACAAAGGAAACTACATCTAAAGAAACAAACTACATAGCTGATAGCCTTATAGAACCAAGCCAATCCACACAGGGACTAATTGAAACAACCAAAGAACAATTCGGGACAACTCCAGAGGAAAATAAGACTAGTTTGAATGTTGAAGCAGCAATATTTTACCCATTGCAATTAAAAGGAGAAGATTCCAAACATTCTAATTGTAAACTTGGGAAAGGGGTTGACATGAATATACAATCACAAAGCCAAGAAATATTAGCCCTATTACCAGAGTGTACAACAACAACTGAAAGCATGGGTAGAATAAAGGAATAAACAACTTTCCATGACACTCAGTCTTCAAAAAGCTTCACTTTCTCCAAATTCTGAAAGCGGCACCCAAGTCTCCCCTCAGGCTAGAGAATGAACAGGCAGCTGGCCATGGTCCTGATCCAAGATTTCTTATCATTGAAATGCATTGAGTAGATGCAGTTGACAGGAAACAGTCAGGAAATAACTTAAGCCAGGAAGTTTCAATTAGTTCAAACACACAGACAATAGGTAATGTGGGGTGAGTGAAAATTAAGAACACAACAACTGGTTCAATAACAACTGATACACCTGAACCATATGTATGTATTAAAGTGAGAAAGAAGGAATAAAAAGCTCTCATTGAAACTGGTGCTTCCAAGTCCGTACTAAAATCATTCCCAGGATATACTACCATTGAGGGTATGGTTTCAGTAGCAGGAGCTATTGGGGAAATACAACAGGTCCCAGAACTCAAAAGCACAATGTTAAAACTAGATCCTCTCTCCATTGACCATGCATTTCTCCTAATTCCTGGATGTATGGATAACCTTTTGGATTGTGATTTTTTTATGTAAAATTGGAGCGACTTTGCAATGTGAACAATCTGGGAACATATATTTACAACTATCCAAGCAGTCTCTCAAACACTATTCTTTATTATTTCTAGAACAACTAAATGAAAAAATTGAACAGAAGCAAGAATTAACATTGATGTTTGAAATTCCCAATTACATACAAGGAGTATTTGCTAAACACCAGAATGATGTGTGTAGAATTAAATCAGCAACACCAGTAAAAATAAAAGTCATGGATGGCATACTTCCCAAGACACCTCAGTATAAGCTCAGAAAAGAAGAAATTCTAGGCATGATTCCTATAGAGCAGGGCATATTAAGACCAACAGTGTCAGAATTTAACAGCCCAATCTTAGCCATCAAGAAGAACAAACAAAACTCTGATGGTTCATTTTCATGGAGATTTGTGGAGGATCTTAGAGCAGCCAACAACTTTATTAAGAAGACACAGACCATAATACCATCACTGAATGACATTATCAAAGAGATACTGCTCAGTGCTCAATGGTACATCGTGATAGACCTGAGCAATGCCTATTTTATGATCCCATTACACACTGACTCCCAAAACATTTTTGCATTCTCATGGGGACAAAATAAGCTCTGCTGGACTTGTTTAGTTCAGGGCTGTTGTGAAAGTGTGTCGATTTTTTGCCAATTGCTTAAGAGAGACCTAGAGACTATTAAATTCAAGCATAGCAAACTGGTACACTATGTTGATGATTACTCCTTGCATTACCTGATACAAAAACATGCTTGGAAGATTCTAAAAGGCTGCTAATAAAACTATATAAGAGAGGACATAAGGTCTCTAGGAAGAAGCTACAGTGGGTTCTCCTGAAATTCGAATACTTAGTATTTATCCTGGAAAAGGTCACCAGGAAAATCTCTAGTAAAAAAAATAGCTGATATTCAAAAGCTAGGAATCCCAAGAACAAAGAAACAATTTAGAGCATTCCTTGGGAAGGCAGGTTTCTCTCAGCAATATGTCATAGGGTATTACAACATATCTAATGCTTAATAGACTTGACAAAGAATGAGGTGGAAAAACCATTGTAATTAGCAAAAGAACATCTCCACACTTTGTCAAAGTTGAAACATGCAATTCTAACAGCCCCAGCATTAGAGATACCAAATTATGACAAAGCATTCCATCTATAGGTTAATGAGGCTCAGGGCATAGCTTCTGGAGTTCTAGCACAATACCTGGGACTGAATTTGAGACCTGTAGCATTTTACAGTATGATCTTAGATAGGGTAGCACAGGGAATGGTATATTGCTTGAGGAGTATAGCTGCATCCACCCTCATCGTGAAAAAAGCAAATGACATAGTACTGGGATGTAACCTACATGTATATTCTGCTCGCCAAATTGAAAAACTTTTGAGGTCACAGAGTATGCATGCATTCACATCTGCTAGGCTATCTCAGTATGAAATCATTTTGCTGGAAACAATAATCTGACCATTCACAGATGTATACCTCTAAACCCAGCAACTCTGATTTCTGATTTACCTTTGGGAGAAGAACCACTACATGACTGTACATAAGTAATAGAAATGATATGCAAACCAAGGGATGACCTTAAAGATACACCTTAGTGACCCAGAAATTGAGTTATATATGAATGGATCCTCATACAACTTTAGAGGACAAAGGGTCACAGGTGCAGCAGTAGTGACCGATGATAAGACACTATGGCATGCTTCACTACATGGTCATGTCAGCACCCAAGGTGCCAAATTAAAAGCTCTCATGACTGCACTGGAATTGGCAAAAGGCCAAAGAGCAAATGTGTATACAGATTCAAATTATACTTTTGCAACTGTGCATGCTAATTCATATACATGGAAAAACAGAGGTTTTGTAACATCACCTGGGAAGAAGATTGCATACAAAGATCTCATATCCTGCTTAATAGCATTAATAGACTTGCCAAGTGAAGTAGGTGTGATACATTGCAAGGAACACATTTCTGACAAAGACAACATATCCCAGGGGAACCAAAGGGCTGACATAACAGCAAGATATGCAGCTAGATTTGGTTCTTACTGTGTTCTGAATTTTTCTCTGGTGGAAAAGCATGATCTTACAAAAGCATATCACAGAGATGAGATTCAGTCATGGCAAAAACACCAAGGAGCAAAATTAGTGAAAGGAATATGGCTACCAGAAGGAAGAAATCCCATACTGCCCAGAAAGCTTTATCAACATCTATGTAATGTGATTTACTCCAAAGGTCATTATGGAGTTCAATCCATGTTGGATGAAATCAGGAGATTTTGGACAGCCCTGGGGATATCTACAAATGCTATTAGAGTTTGTCAGGTATGTAATATATGTAGAAAATTCAATCAAGGTCATTTCAAGAACAAAGCATTAGGAGGCAGACCTTTATGTTATACACCTTTCTAATGTTTGCAGATTGACTACATTAATATGCCTAATGACAAGGGATACAAATATGCACTTGTAATAGTGGGTCGTCTGACTAGATGGATAGAGGCATATCCAGCTAAGAATAACAATACAGTTGTAGTAGTGAAAATGCTACTGAAAGATATGGCATTCCTTCAGCCTGGCTTGTCTCCTTTCTTAGCTTCAACTCCAGAGAAAAACAAAGTTCAAAGTCTCTCAGTTTCTCCTGGCCAGCTCAACTCTCAAATAGACCAACTCAAAAGCCAAGTTTCTCCTTCTTGTCAACTTCAACTGTCCAAAGCTAGAGAACCCCAAAACCAAGTCAGCCCCACCAGGGTCTTTTAGCCAGGTTTCAACCTCCAGAGAGAGTGACTCCAAGTCCCCTCCCCCTGGTCAGCTCAACTGCCACTCCTGGGAACATTCTGTTTTGGAAACTCCTTCTCTTGATTGACAAGCTGTTTAGGTCCCCAGTTTCTTGCATCTTGGTTTACAAGTTCTTTCTCTCCCCAGTCCTCTACCACAAACATAAGGTTAAATCAACAACTGAAGAAAAACTTCCATCTCCTTATCTCCAATTCATATTATAGAAATATGCTTATAATAAATTAGAGAAGACATATTACATACACATACATGAAGATGTACATAGTAGGTTACTTTCATGCACACATGAAGAATTTAATCTTACATGCACATGAAAAGAAAAAAGCAATCTTACATGCATGTTGTAATATTTATACAGAAAGATGGGGAATTAAAAAAAAACAGGGGATACAGAAGATTTATAGCAGGGAATGGAGGAGTTGAAGGGTGAGAGGGCATATGGCTGCTGGTGAGGCAAAGGAGAGAGATGCCCCCTGCAAGAGGCTATAATTTGAGCAAAATGGGGTTCCAAGAAATGAGCCACTTATGGTAGCCTGCGGGGATGTCTTCTCGCTGGATTGTTGCCGAAGTTGCCCCAGAACAGGTAAACATGGACCCTCCTGAGGGACAAGCCTTTCCCCGGAATTTGGTCACCCAACAGGGGCCCGATAAAGAATGTTTGTAATTGGATGACTGAACTGAGGTTCAGCTCCCTCTATGCCTCAGAAAAGATAGTCCATTTATCTGACTGCGATATTCAAAGAAGACAAATTTTAATAACCAGTTTGGATTGGAGAGGTATCAGGGAAAAGGGAAGAAGGATGTCCCTAAATAAGGTTGGAGTCTTTCTCAGCTTTGGAGCTGAGGCCAGGCCTCACAGGCTGGTGGAAGGTTTCTCTTATTCCTGTCTACACTATATCTGTGCTAGTTTTCTTAATTTCAAAATGATAGCAGTAGATAGCAAGCAACAAGAAAAGTTCTGATCTTTAGAGCTGGTTGGGTCTGTATCTTTGGGCTGAAGAAAATAGAGGCACCCTATCCAGACTGGGAAGCCAGTGCTCCTCCCACTTCCAATGCCAGGAAGGAAGTGCTCTAGTCACAAGACCAAATGCCATTCCCAGTTGCCCCTTCCCTCATCAACTGTCAGTCTTGTCACTTTCTTCTCTCACAAATATTCCCACTGTTGCTTGTTCCAACACAGTGGCAGAAAGTCCAGAACTTGTGTTTGTTTCCTTTCCACAATGTATATAATAATCTTACACATATGCATGATCCTGTATGTTGCAATCATCAGAGAACACAGGACTTCATTCAAGGTGAGACAACAGGCAACATCAAGGACAACAAAAGAACTTTAAAATCAAGAACTTATAATAATGGGCCACTTAAGATGAATTATAATACTATATTTTCCTTCATGCTTTCACCATCTTTACCTATTCAATTTTGACATTGAACTGACTGAATTCAACATAGATGTTGATTTCATTGGAGAGTTTTAGTAAGTTGTCTATGAAATTTTTCAGCTTAATCTTGTGTAACAAATAGTTATTCATAAGCTGTGATTATTTTAATGATGGTGCTATTGGAGATGAACAATGTAATATGAAATAACCCATTGACTTAGGAAATGCTTATTTCTTTTTGTTGCCAGTTTTGCTAATATTTTTGATGTTATAGGGAAATTAGCAGGAGCAGGAGCTTAGTGAACTAGCTATTCTCTCCCTTGTGGTTTCCTTGTGATCCATCTTACCAACTACTTGTTCCTTTCGATCCTATTGATGCTGAGAGATATTTCTACAGAGCTGCTGGAGACACCTAAAGCCATCTGTCAGTGAGACCTTTCCTTTGAGCCCTGTTCCTGATTACCTTCCTATCTTCCTACCTCTATCACCATCCAAGGGGGAATTTGGGTTAGTGAAGTGTATTGTATTGTATTATAGGAACTGGGACTTTTAGGTAGAGAGATAACTGACAGTGTAGATACCATCTCTCTGAAATTACCAATTAGAGTTGGTGGGAGGTTTATTTCTATATTTTTATTTTTATATTATAAAACCAGTACTGTGTATTGGTTCCAAGGCAGAAGAGTGATAAGGGCTAGGCAATGGGGGTTAAGTGACTTGCCCAGGGTCACACATCTGAGAAGTGTCTGAGGCCAGATTTGAACCTAGGATCTTCCGTCTCTAGGCCTAGCTCTCAAGGCACTGAGCTACCCAGCTGCCCCCTATTTTTATATTTCTAGATAGATCATCCCAATTCCCTTCCCTTCTCCCTTCCCTTATCTTAAATAAACCCTGTTTAATAATATTTGGTGTTATATAAGCTTTCTCCTATTGGTCTTCCCAACGCTGTGTCCTTCTGATATTGGTCCCAAACTATCATTTCTTGATCCACTAAAACCAATACCATCAGGTATCTTTTATATAAACAATTATTTCAGGTTACTATTTCATTGACTCTCCAAAGATAGCCTTTAAGTCATCTTTTAATTTAGCTGCAAACTCCTTCTGGTTTTATTTATAGCAGGAATATCAAGATTAAGATAATTTTGTTTCTCACTAGTAAATGCACTTGGTCACTGGACAAGGATCTCCCATTAGGATTTTCAGTAGGGTAGTTTATAGATGTTCTAAAAACTGTGGTTGTTAGGTGCCCTTTCCCCCTTTCCTGCCACTCTATTATTATCCTTGCAGAGTTTGAAGGGGATTTAACAGAATTGAGGATCATTTTGTATTTTTCTTCATTTTACATTACTAATGATGAGCTTCTTTATACTTAGCTAATTTGGTTTTTGGACAATGGGCACATTCTGTTTCTGGATCATGCTAGAAACTGTTCTAGACAACTAGGCTTTGAAAGAGTCTCCTCTATGCTGTTATGAGGTATTGGAATAGGACTTTGTGAAAGATAAAAATATTATAATTATAAAAACAATGTGTTAGTGTCTATGTGATTACAGTGCTTAGGTAGCTTCTGTATAAAGGGAAGTATACATCCCTCAGAGTTTATAATCTAGGGATGAAACTTAGATGATATTCAAATTACTAGGGACCTCCTTGCTTACAGTATGAAGGCTGTTTCTTTCTTCTCATCATCCTAAATTCATCCAAAACCTTTGGTTCTGTGAATTACCACTTCTCCATACCTAACTTCAATTTGATTTCCAGGACATAGTCACTGCCTGATTTTCTTTCAGTGTCTTTTGCTGCTCTTTTTTTTCATCACCATATTTCCTATTAAAATCCTATGGGAAAAAAATTCTATAGAAAACTTGTCCCATGTCTTTGCTATATTAATATGAGAATCTGTTAATATAACAGTAATTTGCTATAATCTGTTAACATTAGTGGGATTTTGTTGTCTCTTCCTCACCCACAAAAAATGTAGATTTAGGGCAGGGAGTAAATGGCTTCAACCCCAGAATTAGAGGGCACAATCCTATTAGCACCTCTCTGCTAGCCAGATTTGACAGCCATGCCTTTTAAAGGCAACTTATCATTGATGCGTTTTATAAATCTTTCTTAAGCCATTGTGTTGTATTTTCCATGCCTATTGCATATGCACAAACACCTTTAACCAAAAAGATCAAAGCCTCAGGAGATCAGACAGACCATTGTAATTAGTGTTGTATAAAAAGGTGACTTCTAATTCTCCAGAATCAAATTATCAAAGTAATTTGCATAACATAAGTAGAATTGCATTTTTCTTGTTGTTCTGTCAAAAAAGGGAAGACAGTGTTATAATTACTTCTTAGAAGGAAGATAGGTAAGTCTGGATGCTTTGAAATAAAGTTAATCTCTTGAATTAGCAAAAAAATTGCTTTTGTCACCTCCAGCAATTTTTTTGTCTTAAAATTATACTAGATCTTTGTAGATATTTTAATAATTGGATAGGAATATTTGTAACAAGAATTATGCTTTAAAATTCATATTTGGATTTTAAAGTTTTATTTGGATTTAGTAAAATTAATATTCAGAAGTATATTTCTAGCTTCCTACCTGTTTCATATTTAAATCTGAAGGGTATGCATATGGGTTTTGTTAAAGCAAGCTGATGTTTTTATACATAAGATCAGAGATTGTCAAGCTCTAAAGGACTTTTGAGACCTAGTCCAGTCCCCATCTTTCATAGAGACTTGAACATGTTAAATACTTGTCTAAGGTCACAAAGTATTTGTCAGCTAGAGCACTTGAACCCAGATCTTACTGATGAGAAGGCCAGCTTGCTATGCTCTACTATATTCTTTTTGCTCAAATTAGGATCATATTATTTAAGAAGATAATTTTAATTGATCTTTTGTTTTTACATTGCTTGAACTTTCTATTTTATTATACTCCCTCCTTCCCAGAGAGCCATCTCATAGAATTCTTAAGATTAACATGAAGTACTAACAAGTAGTCATTTACTTGAACACATTTAGTTGTAGAGATCTCACAAAATAGTCCATGTCATTTCATTATAGATCTATTTGTTAGGAAGTCCTTTTATATCGTCAATGTGGAATCTGGAAGTCCCTAAACTTGTAGCTTAGAGGGATTTGGTGATCCCCAGTTTATTTAGTTTGGAGGTGAAAGCCTCAGGTTTGAGCCTGTTCCTGTGAGAATCCACTCCGAAGGGAATCTCAGACTTAATCCATTTCTTCTTCTTCTTTTTTTTAAACCCTTACTTTCCATCTTGGAGTCAGTACTGTGTATTGGCTGCCAGGCGGAAGAGTGGTAAGGGCTAGGCAATAGGGTTCAAGTGACTTGCCCAGGGTCACACAGCTGGGAAGTGTCTGAGGTCATATTTGAACCTAGGACCTCCCATCTCTAGGCCTGACTCTCAATCCACTGAGCTACCCAGCTGCCCTCTAACAATCCACTTCTGACTGGGACTAAGCCCAAGCTGAAGTCGAGGAATTCCTCATCTCCAGAAGCCTCTCCCAGTATATCACACCCTCCTTCTGAGGATCGAATTCGGGACCTTCAGTTTGCGAGACTGATGTGCTGCCTACTGTGCCAAAGAGTCACTCGACTTTGGTTTGGGCTTAGTCCCAGTCAGAAGTGGATTGTTGAGTCTGAGACTCCCTTTGGGGTGGATTCTCACAGGAACAGGCTCAAACCTGAGGCTTTCACCTCCAAACTAAATAAACTGGGGATCTCCAAATCCCTTTAAGTTACAAGTTTGGGGACTTCTAGATTCCACACTGACAATATTTTGAGGTTAAATGTGCCACTCTGTAACTTTCATCCAACCTTTAAGAAGTTTATCTTCTGAAAGGAAGGAGATATTCTGCTCAAGGAGAGGTTCTAAGCTTGGAGTCCATGGACCATGAACTTGGATAAGGAAAAAAATAGGTTTTCATTTTCATTACCTGTTAACTGAAATCTAGCATTTCCTTCAGTTTTTTAAAAATATCTTATTCTGAGTAGGTATCCATATTCTTTATCAGATTGCCAGTGATATTCATGACACACAAAGAGGCTAAGGATCCTTGAACTAGAATATGTGGGAGAAGATTTCACAAATGTCACTGACTTTAAAAACATTTTGGGTTTTCAGACCACATTTTCCTTCAATTATTTAAAAATATTATTTTGATAAGATAGCTATAGGTTTACCAGACTACCAGAGTGGTCCATGACATAAAAAAGGTTAAGAACTGTGATGAGGAGGCACTTAGGTGGCTCAGTGGATAGAGAGCTAGGCCTGGAGATGGGAGATCCTGATTCGAATCTGATCTCAGACACTTCCTAGTAGTGTGACCCTTGGCAAGTCACTTAACCCCAACTGACTAGCTTTTACTGCTCTTTTTGCTTAGTATTAATTCTAAGGCAGTAGGCAAGAATGTTTTTTTGGTTTTGTTTTGTTTTAAGAAAAAGAAAGAACTGTGTTAAGATAGAGTGTTGAAGATTAGTTAATGTAATTTGATGTGTAGTGAACTAGCATGTTGGAGGTTGTGTGTGTGGGTGACTTTATTTTTTTTGGCTTTATTCTTTTAAACCAGCAACTTTTTTGGTTTCAAGACCTCTTTATAATCTTAAATTATTGAGATTATTATTGAGAACTTTTATTTGTTGGAGTTTTATATGTTTATTTCTTTCTAAATACATATATATAGATATATGTAAATATTATTAGAAATTAAAATGTCTTAATATTATGAAAATAGTTTTGACTTCAAGGACCTTTTGAAAGGGTTTCCCTGGACCACACATGAGAACCCTTGCCTTTAACAATGGGAGAGTTTGATACTTTCTTTTTCTTTTCATGATCCTATACTGTTCTGCTATGTGCAACCTGTTATGCTATTTATCATGCTGGGCAAAAGTGAGTTTGAGATGATATAAAAGAGTAAAATCTCATAAAGAAGATTCTTTTATTAATCTGGAGTAGAACAAGAAAATGATAGACTGGCATCATCCATTATAATTAACAATGGTGATTGTAAGCAGTTGCGGTCTACCTCCTGGCATTGTATATTCATTTTGGAAATAGTTTGTGTAACTTTTAAACTGTACAGAAATCTAGGCTAGTGGAATAGTTTAGACTAAGCGAGATCAGACCTAATAGCATGTGTAACATTTCGTAACTATTTTCTCTCATTCTCTAAAGAAAGGAGGATAATGTGTTTCCTTCTTTTCTTTGGGGTTAAGGTTAGTCTTTATGATATTTGTATAGCATTCATCTTTGTCTTAAGTGTTCTTTTCTATTACATTATTGTAATTCAATAAATTGTATAAATCCTTTCATTCCTCCCTAATTGATTTTCTTTCCCACTCAACAGAAATTATTTCAAAACTTTTTTTTTCTCAATTCTCCTGTACCTTCTCAAAGAAGGGTTGTGCCTCACACTTTACTACGAAAAGAGAGATCATTTGCTGTGATGCTTAGTAAGCATATTTCCCACTCATCTACATCTTGAAACCTTTAACATCAGGCCTTATTTTCCCTCCTTTTCAGTAGTCTCTTTTTGCCACTGCCTACCTTTGTATATGTAACACTTATGTGCTATGTACCATTATGTACCTCAACCATTTGTATTCTGTCTTCTAACCTCATCACATAATTGATACTGCTATTTCTAGTAACAGGTGGTCTCCTTTTTGCTAGTCAAGCTGGATGGCCTTTTTTGCAATTCTCATCATTCTAAACCCTTTTTCAGCTTTTTACACTGTGGATGCACACTTCTTTCTGGGTACTCTATCCTCTTGGAATTTTTTTTTTAACTCATCTCTCTTGCTATTCCTTTGATTTGTTTGAGAAGTCGTAGTCAGCTTTTTTTGGTGGATTTTCATTCATATCATTCTTTCTAATTGTGGGTGTCTCCTGGGGTTCTGTTCTGAGTTTTATCCTCTTCTTTCTCTCCAACCTCTAACATAGTGATCTCATCAGTTCCCATGGGTTTATTTATCTTCTCTGTGAGGAGGACTTTTAGATTTATACATGTAGCCCGAGTCTCCTCCCTGAGCTAAAGTCATGCTTCTCCAGCTGTCCACTAGACATTGCAAGCTAGATGTCTTGTAGGCTCTCTACCTCAACATGTTCACAAGTCTTATCTTTTTCTCAAAACTCAAGTTTTTATGAATTTCTTATTTCTGTTGAGGGTACCACCACCCTTTTAAGTATTCCGTTTTTAATGCTGGTGTTGTTATTCTTGAGTTTGTACTGTCTGTCACTTCAAATATGCATTGAGTTTTCAAATCTTAAAAGCAATGGTAATTTATTCATGTATTTTTTTTACCATTAAAAAGATTTGAGGGGTCAGTGAGGTGGCTCAGTGGATTGAGTCAGGCCTAGGTTCCTAGGTTCTAGATTCAAATCTGGCCTCAGACACTTCCTAGCCATATGACCCTAGTCACTTAATCCCCATTGCCTAAAAAATTCTTGAGTTCCAAATTCTCTTTTTCCCTCCAGTTCCTCCCCCACCTGCTAGAAGACAAACAATGAAATAATACCTTTTATATATGTGAAATCATGCAAAAATATTAGTATATTATTCATATCATAAAAATCTAAGAAAAATAGAGAAAATTATACTTTAGTTTGCACTTAGAGTTCATCAATTCCCCAGAAGTGGGCAGTAGTTTTCATCATGAGTACTTCTGAATTATTTTGGATTGTTACAGAGTCTTTCATAGTTGGTCATCATTACAATATTGCTTTTACTGTGTACAATGATCTGATTCTGTTCATTTCACTTTGTATTGGTTCATTTAGACCTTTCCAGGCTTTTCTTAAACCATTCACTTTGTCATTTCTTATAGCACAATAAGTAGTATTCCATCACAATCATATACTACAACTGCTTTAGCCTTTCCCATTTGATGGATATCTTCACAATTTCTGATTCTTTCTCATCACAAAAAAAGCTGTAATAAATACTTTTTGTACAAATAGGTTCCTTTCTTATTTCTTTGATCTTTTTGGGATATAGGTTGAGTGGTAGTTTTGCTGAGTTGAAGAATATGAATAGTTTTGTAGCCTTTTGGGGATAGTTCCAAATTGTTCTGAAGAAAATTTGGACCAACTCACAGCTTTTAACCGTTTCTGAGTGTACTTATTTTCCTACACTTCCTCTAGCATTTGTCATTCCTGATAGGTATATAAGAAGAAATTTAATTAGTAGCTTTTGATCACTTATAAGGATTCCTCTATAACAGCTCAATAAGTTGTAACAATGTGATTTAGATAAGATATAACAGGAATAGGAATAGTATTAAAAGCCTCTGCAATGATGAAAGTGCTTATACACTTCCCCTTACCTTGCCACAGAATGCCAGGCCCTTAGTCTTGCCATTTCATGACTGGATCACCTAGAGAAACTGGGAGTGGGAGGGTGAAGAGGAGGGGAGTGCCCTGTTTACCTTGTTCAGAACTGCTATTCAGAACAATTTTCCCTATTCATAATACCTGTTGAGTCATTGTCTATGCTTATAAAATCTGTAGGACATAAGAAGTCAGAATCTCATATTGGGTGTATTTATAGACCCTGGCTCTTATATTCTGCAAAATTTAGATTTAAGTCAGTTTTGCTCAGATCTTTACTTCTTTCTTTCTTTCTTTCTTTCTTTCTTTCTTTCTTTCTTTCTTTCTTTCTTTCTTTCTTTCTTTCTTTCTTTCTTTCTTTCTTTCTTTCTTTCTTTCTTTCTTTCTTTCTTTCTTTCTTTCTTCCTTTCTTCCTTTCTTCCTTTCTTCCTTTCTTCCTTTCTTCCTTTCTTCCTTTCTTCCTTTCTTCCTTTCTTCCTTTCTTCCTTTCTTCCTTTCTTCCTTTCTTCCTTTCTTCCTTTCTTCCCTTCTTTCCCTTCTTTCCCTTCTTTCCCTTCTTTCCCTTCTTTCCCTTCTTTCTTTCCCTTCTTTTCTTTCTCTCTGTTACTTTGTTTTTTTTTTTTGCTTTGCTTTCCCTCCCTCCCTTCCTCCCTTCCTCCCTCCCTCCCTCTCCCTCTCTCTCTCTCTCTCTTTCTCTCTCTCTCTCTCTCTTTCTCTCTCTCTCTCTCTCTTTGTTACAAGTGTGAGGTGGTAGGTACCTCAGAGATGTTTTAAATAGCATTTTTCTAATCAGTAGTGCTTTAGAGTATTTTTTCATGATTTGATTTGATTTGATTTGATTTGATTTTTTTCTTCTGAAAGTTGCTTGTTCATACCCTGGACCATTTAGCAATTGGTTAATGGCTCATATTTTAGATGTTTGACTCAGTTCTCTATTTGAGAAATTACGTCTTTATCACAGAAACTTGCAAATTTTTTAATATTATTTCATTGTCTATGGTACATTTTAGCAAATATAATTTCCCTGATTTTATATTTTAACTAAGTATGTTTTTTCTTTTACCGTGTCTGATATTTCTATCCCTCTCTTTCTTCAGCTAAAGCAAAATAGATTCTGCTGCAGCCCTTTATTTTAACTTTGTGTCTTTCTATTTCAAGAATGCCTCTTGTATACAACATATCATGGATTCTGCTTTCAAATCCACTGTTAGTTATACACTTCTGTTTTATGGGTGAGTTTATCGCATTCATTTTCTCTGTTATGACTACTAACTGTATTAAGCTTCATCTCATTTTCTTGTTTGTTCTGCTCTTTTTACCTTGTCTCTCCTCAAGAGTCTCTTTTGCTTCTGATTTTTGCTTCATTCAGTCCAGCCTACCTTTTATCACATTAGCCTTTCCTTTTATCACACCACTTTCTCTGTTTCTCTTATTATACCCAACTATGTATAAGTTTGTATGTGTATATGTATTCCCTATTTTAAACAATTCTAATGGGAGTGAGGTTCAAGCAACTGCCATCTTCCCTATTTCCACCATTTTCCCTTTCACCATAAAAGCTTTTCTTTGCACTCCTTTTTGTTGTGAGATAATTTTTCACCTTCTTCTTTCTCCCTTCCCTCATCTTCCAGTACACCCCTCTTTCTTAACCTTTAATTTTTTTTTAGGATCCCAATACATTCAACTCACACCCATGCCCTCCATCTATATAGACTCCTTCTAACTGCCCTAATGATAAAAGTTCTTAGGAGTTACATATATCAATTTCCATTGTAGGGACACAAAAGGGCTTAAACTTGCCAAGCTCTTTATGGTTTCTCTTTTATGCTTACCATTTTTGCTTCTTTAAAGTCTTGTGTTGTGTTTGAATATCAGATTTTTTTTATTGATTTTCATCAGGAGTGCTTGAAAGTCCTTTATTTCATTGAATATCCATTTTTCCCCCTTGAAGAATTCCATTCAGTTTTGCTGAGTAGATTATTCTTGATTGTAACTCAGTCTTCTTTATCCTCCAGAATATCATATTCCAATCTTCTACTGTTATGTAATGTGGAAGCTGCTAAATTTTGTGTGAGCCTGACTGTGGCTCCATGATACTTCAGTGGCTTCTTTCAAGTTGCTTGAAGTATTTTCTTCTTGACATGTGAGCTCTAGAACTTGGCTATCATGTACCTGGAAGTTTTGATTTTGGGAGCTCTTTCAGGTGGTGATTGGTAGGTTCTTTCAATTTCTGTTTTGCCCTCTGGATCTAAGATATTGGAGGCGGTTTTCCTTTATAATTTATTGAAATAAAATATCTAGGCACTTTTTCTGATCATTGCTTTTAGATATCTCTATAACTCTTAAACTATCCTCAATCTATTTTCCAAATCAGTTGTTTTTCCAATAGACATCTCACATTTTCCTCTATTTTTCGTTCTTTTGACTTTGTTTTATTATTTCTTGATATTTCATATATTATTTGCTTACACTTTCCCATTTCCAATTTTTTAAAGAATTTTTCCCTTCAGGGAGTTTTTGTATCTCTTTCCATTTCACCAATTTTGTTTTTAGAATTCTTTTATTCTGTGAATTTCTGTGCCTCTTTTATCATTAGTTCAATTATCTTTTTTAAGATGTTATTTTCTAAAGTATTTTGGGGGCATTCTTTTTAAATTATTTGCTTATTTTTTGTAGACTTATTTCTTGACTTTTAATTTTAAGTTAAAGTTGGGTTCTCTTCATCTGGGGGTGGGGAGGCACTTTCCTCAGCTTCATGGGTTTGTGTGTGTGTGCGCGCTGCTTTTTTCAGAGGTAGTTCTAAGGGTCTGCAAGTTTTTGGTGTTTCCAAGATAATGTGATCGAGATAAGTATGGTCACCACTCTTTTGGTCTGTACTATAATCTCTATTCCACTGTATCCTGTGAAGATTAAATTTAACTCTCCCTTGATTGTGGAGATTAAATTTTAACCCCTCCCTATTTTTAGATTTTAATCACCAAAAGTATAAACACCCTACTTAAAAGTTGAGTATGGAGATCTGCTCATTTTTAGATCTAATCACCAAAAGTGTAAACATCCCACTTAATCAATAATCCAATCCTTTAAAAATTAACCCTGTTTCCTCTTTACTATCCAAAAGCACTAGCACTCCTCTTTGCCCTGGAACTGAGGCCAGGGTCCCTGCTACCTTGTAACTGACCATAAGTGCTCCTCTCTGCCCTAGAACTTCAACCCAGAACTGTGTATAAGTGATAGAATTGCCAAACAATGGTAGGCACTGCACTCCATGGCAGCAGAATCCCTTATAATCACTTTCTGACCAGTTGTTTGATGCCCTCTTGGTACTGAGAGCTCCCAAAGCTGTTGCTGTTACTCTTTTTTTTAAAAAATATATTTTATTTGATCATTTCCAAGCATTATTCGTTAAAGACATAAATCATTTTCTTTTCCTCCCCCCCACCCCCCATAGCCGACGCGTAAGTCCACTGGGCATTAGATGTTTTCTTGATTTGAACCCATTGCTTTGTTGATAGTATTTGCATTAGAGTGTTTATTTAGAGTCTATCCTCTGTCATGTCCCCTCAACCTCTGTATTCAGGCAGTTGCTTTTTCTCGGTGTTTCCACTCCCATAGTTTATCCTTTGCTTATGAATGGTGTTTTTTTCTCCTGGATCCCTGCAAGTTGTTCAGGGACATTACACCGCCACTAATGGAGAAGTCCATTACGTTCGATTATACCACAGTGTATTAGTCTCTGTGTACAATGTTCTCCTGGTTCTGCTCCTCTCGCTCTGCATCACTTCCTGGAGGTTGTTCCAGTCTCCATGGAACTCCTCCACTTTATTATTCCTTTTAGCACAATAGTATTCCATCACCAACATATACCACAGTTTGTTCAGCCATTCCCCAATTGATGGGCATCCCCTCGTTTTCCAGTTTTGGGCCACCACAAAGAGCGCTGTTGCTGTTACTCTTAAGGCCCTTCACTGTTGTTGCTGCTATGTACACTCCCAGGCCAACCCTCATTCTCAGGTCACAGAACTCTTTTGACAACTTCTTAAGTTTTCTCAGTTTGGAAAAAATACCTCTTTTTTTTTTATTGGTTTTGCCTCTTCAGAATTTGATTGGAAGTTACCTGGAAGTGCATATTGGGAGAATTCATCTGGAAATTTTTCTTCCTTGGTTTTACCATTTTGACTCAGCCCTCAATAGCCAAATTTTAACATTTCTCTTTGTAGCATGCCACTTATATGTCTCCTTCACATGACCACCATCCTAGCTCAAGACCTCATAATTTCTTGTGTGTTTTGTTGGAAGAGTTTCCTGATTTTTCTCTCCATTATATAATTTGTACAGATGCCAAAGTGATTTTCCTAAAATGTAGTTCTGATTATCTTATTCACCTACCAAATAAAGCTCAAAAAATTCCCTTTGCTTTTATGATCATTTGGGGATTTATTGCAGGAGGTGATCTGTAGATTCTTTCAATTTCTATATTAACCTCTTGTTCAAGAATATTAGGGAAATTTTATTTGATAATTTCTTATCATATGATATCTAGGCTTTTTTTTTTTTGTTATGACTAAGGTAGTCCAATAATTCTTAAATTGTCTCTCCTAGATCTATTTTCTGGGTAATTTTTTTTCAATGAGATATTTCATATTTTCTTCCATTTTTTCATTCTTTTGATTTTTTTTATTGCTTCTTGATTTCTTGTGAAGTCTTTAGCTTCTGTTTTCCCAATTGTAATTTTTAAAGAATGAATTTCTTCCATGACCTTTTGATCCTCCTTTTCCATTTGGTCTCTTCTACTTTTTTTTTCTCTTCTACTTTTTGTAGAATTCTTTTCTTCATTGGATTTTCATGCCTCTTTTTCCAGTTGACCAATTTGGCTTTTTAAACCATTATTTTCTTTTTTCATTACTTTCTCCCCCCCCCCCCCCCCGCAACCCCCCATTGTTCTTTGACTTGTCTTATTTGATTTTTGAATTCATTTTGAATTCTTCCAGCACTTGAGAGTAATTTATATTTTTCTTTGAAGTTTTGGATGTGGTTGCTTGGATTGCCATGTCCCCTGTTCACTCTGTGGCATGCTCTTTGTCTCCATACCAATTTTCTAGGGTTAGGTGTTTCTTTTGCTCATTTCCTGAACCATTTTTTTTTTGCCAGTGGACTGGGAATTCTGAAAGTTGATGATTCTGTCTGCTTTGCTAATAGTTTTCAGGACTGGGTACTGTGAGGTATTTTGCCCTGGGGGCTAGGTCTTTACCCCAGAGCAGGATTCAAAGGGCCAACCACTGTGGACTTCTGGGCCTCACCGAGGGATGGTACCAGGGCCTGGGACTTCAAGAGGTGACTCTGGGACATTAGGTGCTCTGTTGTTCTTATATAGTCCAGGTCCTGGGATCCCAAAGTTGGTCTATGCCCAGACCTGAAACCTAGCTCAGTAGGTGTGTGGGGGAGGGGCAGCACTCCTCTTTGTGTAGTTTTTTAAAAATACTTACCTTCCCTCCTGGAATCAATACTGTATATTGGTTCCACGACAAAAGAGTGGTAAGGGTAGGCAATGGGGGTTAAGTGACTTGCCCAGGGTCACACAGCTAGGAAGTGTCTGAGGCCAGATTTGAACCTAGGACCTCCCATCTCTAGGCCTGGCTCTCAATCCACTGAGCTATCCAACTGCCCTCTTTGTATAGTTTTGCTTCTGATTCTGCCTTATTTTGTGAAAATAGACTTTCTGCCTGTCTTCCAAATTGTGTTCATTGGGACAGCCCCCTCACTCTTGCTGTTGGTTTTTGACTCCTGTCATATTGAGGTGCTCTTTAATGATTGGTTTGGAAGGGTTGTCAGAGCAATTTCAGCTTTCACTGCTACTAAGCTTCCATCTTGGCTCTCCCCCCTGCTTTTTTTGATCAAAGAGAAATTCCTCTGATTTGCTTTTAAAGTCCCCATTGACCTTGCCCTAAATTGTCTATCCAACTTTGTAATACATTATTCCTTTTTGAACTCTGGGGTCTTGTTGAACTAGCTCTCTTATTATTCAAACCACTGCCACTCCTCTGTCTCTTTGCTTTTAATTGTTTGTCTAAAATATATTCATTTCTTCCTTTCCCCTTTTAGAATCCCTTATTTCCTTCAAAACTCATCTCAGTTGCCATCGTCTATATGAAACCTTTGCTATACCCAACACACTTAAGTCACGTCTCCCTCCCAAATTACCTTGTATTTATTTTTAATATATTTATGTGTACATGTGCTTTAACAGGATATTAAAGTGCTCATATGAATTTATTTATATATGATGTATAAAATATATGTGATATGAGTATAAATAAATACAAATATAAATGTATAAAATGTATAAATGTATGAAATTTTATATATGTAAATAAATATAAAAGATGAAATGACTGAGGAAACAAAGGCTTGATCTTTTGAGTATATTGATTTATTAATCAATGCATGCCAATTGCCAAAGATATTGGAACCAAGCCCCTTCCTTGGTTTAGAATGGACCCCAAAGATAGGGAGAAGACAGATTCACTATTAATTAAAAGTAAACAATACAGCATTAGGTAATCTTATTTTTAACTGTATGAAAAATTAAGGACTTTCCAAGTTCAGAGAGGGGGGAGTAAACAGGTTCCTTGAATTTAGGAAAAAGATATGTCCCTTTACTCTCAAGTGTCTGTATATAGTCAAAGGATCAAGGAAACAATAATTGATTGATTAGGATAGGGCCAGTTTTCAGATAAGACATATAGGTTCCTTGACATTTATAATTATGAGAAAACTTCTTAAATTAGTCATAGGATCTGACTGTGTTTATGGTCAACATATCTTAGGTCCTTGGTTAAGGGTCTCTAAATAGCAAGTACAGGTAGTCCAGTTTTCCAGTCATGTAGGGATAGGTTTAAACAATGCAATACAGTTTTTTTTTTTCTCCAATTCACACAATTGAACAACGTTTTCTTATAAGACAGAATTTGGACCAAGCCCAGAACTGAATAGAAAGAGAACAAAGCTAGTTTCAGGATTGATTCACAATATGGAGTCATTCTGTCTCAATTCCCACAATTAAACACTTGCTATCCTTTTCTCCTTAATTCCTTTTATTTTTATTTTTAAGTTTTTATGAAAACCCTTACCTTCTGTGTTAGAGTATTGGTTCTAAGGCAAAAGAGTGGTAAGGGCTAGGCAATGGGGGGTTAAGTGACTTGCCCAGGTCTGCTAGGAAGTGTCTGAGGCCAAATTTGAAACTAGGACCTCCCATCTCTAGGCCTGGCTCTCAATCCACTGAACCACCCAGCTGCCCCTTCCCCTTAATTCCTTAACAGTTTTAAAACAGTATAGTCCTAGTAATGCAATCGCAGTGTTAAAAAGTAAGAACAGTTAAGTCGGTTTTCTTGTATAATTTCAAATTGTTTTCCAGAGTAGTTCAGTTTTACTGTTCCTCTAACACAGTGTGGGTATGCTTGTCTTCATGCAATCCCTCTAATATTTACTTTTTCCCTAGTCATCTTTGCCTATTTAATGTACTGTCTCTGTAAGAAGTGAGCAGTTTGATTACTGAAAGGAGTAGAATGGTGCTTTTATGTAAATAAATTAATACATTTGGGAAAAGTAGAAGGAATTGCTTCTTTCACTGGTAAACAGTTTGGTGGATAAAAGGAGCAGAAAAAGAAATTTTGTTGAATAAAAACTGCAAAAATCCATGTATGTAAAGAAACGTATAATTTGGTTGCAAGATATAATTTGGTTGCAAGAGGGGCAGAAAATGAACTTAGCAAATATAAGCTTTATATCACTTTATAAGTATAGGATTTAGATAAATGTCTCTTTTGTATGTGAATCATTTTGTTGGCTGAAAGGATCGAACCCCCCCCCCCAAACATATTAAATATAAAGGTATACAATGAAAGTTTGAAGAAACAGTTTCAGAGCCATAGTGGTAAGAAAACTGTTTGAGAAGAGAAATGTTTGAGGCCTTGTGATTCTTATGCTCATTTGCATATAATTGTTTTTAGTATAAGAGGTAGTTGAACTCACTAAATGAAAATGTTTGAAGTTTATGGGGTATTCAAGTAAGAAATCTTGGCTTTGGAATTAACAGAAAAAAGGGAGTTCTTGGGTTTTTCTTCATAAAGGTAAAGATGGTTACTAAGTGCTAGGGAACCTCTCATTTGAGCCTGTATAAGTGCTGGGATGGTGAAGAAATATGTTGGAATGAAGAATGAGGAGAGAGACCTGAGAAAGGAGTGGAAAAGGCAGCTCTGACAGAAGCCACAATTGGAGACTTGGATGACAAGAAGGCTTCAATTGCTAGTTGTTGATCAGTGGGCATTAGTACATCAGCAATAGGAGAAGGTGCTCTGTTGCCCTCTTTATAGCCTCTTTAGTGGGAGAGGAAATGTAGAAAGGGAGATTGAGGCTCTGGGATTGACTGATATAATTTATGGGATAAAGAAGGTAGTTTGTTGGCTGCATAAGGCATTACTGGCTAATAGGAATAACTAGCCCATTCAATAACATAAAACTTCCTTAGTGCCCAGATAATGTGGGTTAGGAGTTAAAAGAATTTGTCAGAGTGCTTCAAAAGTTAGAAAATCTAAAACAATTTGCCCAACAGATATGTGAAGATTAATTTGAAGAGAAACAGCTCTATGGCATTGGTGTTGCAGAATGTATCAATGATGCTAAGATCTGCTTGAGTTAGCTTAAGCGCATGCGTTTTCTCTACTCATGTACTTCCCTTCAAGGTATCTCCAAGTTGTATGCCCATTTTCTCTCCACAGTTGCTTACTGCATTGGTAGGAGTATGTGACCCAGGCATATGTGTGGTCTATGATGTATTGATTATTCCTGAATTTGCTTTATATATTGAGTAGTGATGCATTTGTTGTTCTTGTTTTTCCCTTGTTATGTAAATGTTTATATTTCAGATCTAATGGTCTCATCTTGGTGAGTAGGTGATTATGGGCAACTGGTAACAGAATTCCCTTGGATCCTGAGTGAGTTTAAATTATAACCACAAAGTTCTCTGGAAATCAAGACTTGCCAGTATGAGGATAGATTAGGATGAGTGAGCTAGCCTAGAGAATGGATAGGCAACACACCCCCTTTGTGAGGGGTTACCGTGTGGGTGTCCATGCCAGGCACAAGGTACACATTAAAACTTTTTGCTTGTTGGGAAGTTGAACCTCAGAGTTAGCTAGATTTGCATTTCTCTCATTAGTGATTTGGAATAGTCTTTCATGTGGTTGTCAGTAATCTGTAATTCTTTTGAGAACTGTTTGTTCATATCACTTGACTCTTTCTTTATTGAAGAACAGCAGTCACACCAAATTTCTTGTAGAAAAGGGAGAGCAATTATAGCGAGGACACAAAGCAGCATATGTCAACTTACTGAGGGAGTAGTTTGTAGTTTGATGAGTCAGTATTGTCCTGGAAGAAACATTGAATAGGTGTATATTTATGTCATGCTGGTGTAAAAATGAGGTGACATTTTTCGAGAAAAAGAATTGCTATAGAATTGTGTGAGGTAAGTGAACAGACTTGGTAAAAGAAGCTTGTTGGAAAATAAGGTAATGTTGAAGAGTAATTTTTTCCTTTATTTTATCCTTATTTTAGTCCAATAACAAATTTACACATAGATTTTTCCAAAATTGCACGATTTATTTTGTCTCCTTCCCTTCTTCTCCCTCTCTCCCAGAGTTGACAAGCATTGAATGGTAATTTTTGACTGACAAAAGTTTAGAGAAGGTAGCAAATATGATGATGAGACAGTGAGTGCCTGGAGTCAAATCCTCTTTACATTTCTTATAATTGTCCCTAATCTAAGCTTGAAGATATTCATGAGAAGAGGAGACTCCCCCCACCCCCACCCCCACCCTCACCCTCACCCACCCCCACCCATCAAAGACTTTTGGATCTTCCTAAATGTAGGAACGTTTACCTGTCCTGTAACCTAAATCTACCTTCCTGTAATTTTTATCCAAACACAGCTTTTCCTTTTTCTTTCTGGGGATAGGCCAAGAAAGGCTAATTATTCTTTGATATTTCAGTCTTTCAGGTTTTTGGAGAAAGCTGCCAGGTTCTTTCAATATCCTTTTCAACAGATTCAATATCCCTAGCCCCTTCAGGCATGCTCATATATTAACAAACCTTTAGTCCTTTCATGATTCTGATTAACCTTCCATGGCAGGTTTTGTTGTTGTTGCTGTTTTAAATACTTTAATTAATTAATTAATCTAGAATATTTTTCCATGATTATATGATTTATGTTCTTTCCCTCCCTTTCTTCCTCCCTCCTCCTGTGGCCAACAAGCAATTCCACTGGATTTTACATGTATCATTATTCAAAGCCTATTTCCATATTATTACTATTTGCTATAGAGTGATCATTTAAAGTCAATATCCCCAGTCATATCCCCATTGAACCATGTGATCAATCATATGTTTTTCTTCTGCATTTGTGCTCTCACAGTTCTTTCTCATAAGTCCCTCTGGATTGTCCTGGGTCATTGCATTGCTGCTAGTAGAGAAGTCTATTACATTCAATTGTGCCACAGTGTATCAGTCTCTGTGTACAACATTCTCATGAGAATGCAGATTTTTGAGTGTAGTTTTTTGGCTTAGCACAGCTGCTGGCACATAGTAGACAATCAATAAATGTTTGTTACGAGCCTAATTACTTTCTGTCAATCTAATGTAGAATGTTGTTCAGCAAGTATTTGGTATTATTATTTTACATCCTTACCTTCTGCCTTAGAATCAGTACTGTGTATCGGTTCCAAGGCCGAATAGTGCTAAAGGTTAGGCAATGGGGATTAAGGAACTTTTGCCCAGGGTCACAGCTAGGAAGTGTCTGAGACTAGATTTGAACCTAAGACCTCTCCTCTCTAGGACTGACTTTCTCAATCCACTGGAGTCATCTATCTGTCACCTGACAAGTATTTTAAAAGAGATAAACTTTCATATTAGAACTCTTAGAGGTTTTTTTTTTGGGTGTGTGAGAAATTTTTCATTTTTTGTTACTTGATGAGAAGAATTACTATTGTTTGATTTCTGAGTCAGTTCTTCTATTTCCTTGAGAAAAATTTTTTTAGGGAACAGAGGTTTCCACATGCAACAATGTCCTTCTAATAAATTTTAAAAATGAAAATAAAAGTTCAAACTGTTAGGGAGCATATAACTGAGTGTTCTCTTCCATTGTAATGGAAGTTGGTTGACTGGAAATACATTCTGAGCAGATTTCTAAATGGCAGGCACTTCATGAATGTAGCAACTATGCTGTGAAAGGTATTTGAGCTAGCTAATGAATACAGTAGGCACTTGTTACTTCATTTTCTGAGACCCTCAAAAATAAGAATTGATGAGACAGAAGAACAAGTGTGTAATGTCAATGACCTGGCATGAAAACACTGCTTTTTCATAGGGATGTAAGATTTAGAGTTGAGAGGGACCTCAATGATTTTCTAGCCCAGGTCCATCATTTAACACAGGAGGAATCAGAGACTTAGAAAGGTTCTGTAACTGGGATGAGCTATGCCACACTGACGCTATTTTGTTACTTGTATCGTGTAATTTTTGAGAGAGATCCAGAGAGATTTGAAGATTAGGGCAGACTTTGTGGATAGGAACCCCCAGAATTAGGTCTTGAAAGAAGGAAAACATTTCTCTAGGAGATGTGAGGTGGGAGTCGTTCTGTTGTAGGCATGGGTGGATGCTGACAGGATGAGATGAATTTGGGGAATTGTAGAGAAGAATCAATCAGAAATTAGGAGAACCATGAGATCACACAAAGTCATGGGAAGAGAGAGTATAAAAAAGGAGAGGATGGTCAACTGTATTAACTGCTATGGAGAGATCAGTGAGAGTGAGAGCTGAGAAAATTGGGGAGTAACCAACTGGAAGCTATAAGTGTAGATTTCTCCCAGAAAACTTAACAGTAAAGAGGAGGTGGGAGAGATAAAATGATAACTTGAATAACAGGAAAGGAAGAGGGAGGGAAAGGAAGAATAAACATTTATTTATTTAGGAATAAGTATTTACATATGTGCTTCCTGTGTGCCAGGTATTGTGCTAAACACTTTTTTATAAATATTACTCATTTGATTTGATGCTTACAACAACATGATGAGGTAGGTGCCATTCTCATTTTAAAGTAGAGGTTAAGAGAAATAGAATTGAGAGAAGTTGTGTGCCTTACCCAGCATCACATAAGCTAGTATCTGAGACTAGATTTGAACTTTCTTAACTTCCTGACTCCAGACTCAGTGTTCTATCCACTGTATTACCAACTGTCTCAGATCATAAGAAGGATTTTGTATTTGATGAAAGCTACATAGATGATTGTGAGGATCAAAACCTTTTCAAACAACTTAAATAAGATTTTAAGTCACAGCAATGCAAAACACTGAAATTTCTTAACTATATAAGCCTTTCTTTTAGATCATGGGCTTCTTTTTAACCTGGAGCTCATGGATAGATTTTAAGAGGTCCATGAACTTGGATAGGAAAAAAATGACATCCTTATTGCAATATAATTGGTTTCCTTGGCAATCCTATATATTTTACTTTATTCATTTAAAAACATTCTGAAAAGAGGTCCATCAGTTTCACCAGGCTGCCAAAAGAGCTGTTATACAAAAAATGTTAAGAACTCCTAAAGGATAAAACATAAATTCCTCTTTTTAGTTTTAAAAACCCTCTACAATCTGACTCTAATTTATCTTTCCAAACTTTTTGGATGTTAACCTGTCCCACTCACAATCCCACTCTCACTCCACACTTTTTGATCCATTCATACTGATTTTCTTTTTCATCCTTCAAAGGATGCTCCACACAAAGGATACTCCATCTAAGCTGGCCCCTGTGAGGCCTTCTTTTCCTTTAAGATATACATCTCAGGTACCATTTTCTGTGGAAAGCTTTAACTGAACCTCTCAACTGCCAGTGGATTTTCCCCCATATGACCTTATATTTGAACTACTTTGTATATAACATGTATATTCTCTTTGTATTTATCCTTTATCTCTTTTTATATTCTTGTGTCTCTCATGAGAATGTAGGCTCCTTTCAAGTAGGGATTGTTTCATTCTTGGTATTATCCCTGGATTGTAGGAGAGGGCCTGGGACATCATAGTACTTAATTGGTCAATGGGGACTGGACCTGTGATTCTCTTGGTAAAAAGAACTGTTAGAAGAGGCACTTTCCTCTGCTAGGGTAAGTAGGCACTTTCTTTAACATTTATGATTTGAGAGTTTTCTGAAGCAGTGAGAGGCTGTGACTTTCCTAGGGGTACTAGACTAGTATGTGTCAGAGGACAGATGTGAGGCCAGGATTGAAGAATTTATCTTGGTAGAAATTAATGCAGCTTGTAAAGAGTTAAAGATTCCAAGAACTAAGAAAAGTGATAGGATATCCTCTGAATGTCCTGACTAATAAATGGATAAGTTTAAATCTAGTATGGTTCAAGTGTGGCTTAATGCTAAAGTGATCTGTGGAGTCTGAGACCTTTCAACATTCTTTATAGCCTTAGGGTTCTTTGATTCTATTATTCTAAACACACAGCTTCATTGGTGAAGAGGTGAATAGAATGTTTAGTGAAAGCTGGCATAGAAGGCTAGGGCATCAGGTAAGGAATCACTTATTCAAGTAAGGTTTCTGGAAAATCTTTGCATATCCTGTTGTTGGTTGATCGACTATCAAGATCCATCTGGCAGGCTATCAAAAGACTTAATGGAGCTAGCCTTTGAGGAGAATAATGTGCTAGAGGTAAGTAGTATTTTGGAAGATAAAGCCATAGATGATCATTTTCTGAGGGAAGTACTCATTTGGGATTTGTGACCCCATAGTTGACTTTTGCTATAAGCATTTTTTTCTTTTTCTCTAAAAGTACCATATTCCATGAACTTAGAAAAAATTAAGTCAAGTTATCATGAATTTTGGGTTATCATTTGAACAGATTTAAATAGAATAAAAATAGGCAATGAATCATTACTCTGAATGACATATGTATTTATTGTTTTTGACATCTTACCTTCTCCATTGTACTCTTTCTCTAAAATGAAGCTGGAGTGATATAAAACATATGCATCTTATTCACACCTGGTCTTGAAACTTATTTTTGAGATTCTCAACTATGTTTACTAAGTAATAAATAACTAGGTCAGAATTATACAGTAACCAATGACTGCTGGTTATAATCTAGATCATTTAGGATCTTCTACTTTTCCTCCTCACCCCTGAATCTCTCAGTATCCTCCCTTTTTCTCCTTCCCACTTGTGTTTGATGAAGGGGCAGTCTGCTGTCTTACTGAAGCAAACATATTTAGGATCCCATCTTCTCTTGTCTCCTCTATGATTTTTCCTCTCCAGTCATCTTTTATCTCTTATTCCTTAAAAAAATTTTTTCAATCACTAAAAATCTGCCTTGTCTCTCTCTTACTCCCCCCTTCAATTGAGAATAAAAGAAAAACAAAACCCTGGTTAAAAACATATAGTCAAAATCAGATTTCTCGTATTGGTCATGTCTAAAAAAACAAATCTTATTTTGTATTCTTCAATCCTTAACCTTTCTATCAGGATGTGGGTAGCATGCTTCATCATTAATCATCTGGAAATCTGGTTGGTCAGTATACTGATTCTTAATTCTTTCAACATTGTTTGTTTTTACTATATTACTGATATGTAAAGTTTTTTCCTGGTTTCGTTCACTTTACTCTGTATCAGATCATATAAATCTGTCTAGGTTTTTCTGAAATCGTCCCCTTCATCATTTCCTATAATACAGTAGAATTCCATCATGTTTGCATATTATAATTTGTTTGTCCATTGCACATTTGATGAGCACCTGCTCAAATTCTCATTCTTTGCCATTTCAAAAAGTGCTATAAATATTTCAGTACATCTGTTTATTTTGCTGAGGAATAATCCTTCTCTTAATTGATTTAGGACATCCTTTTGCCCTGGTGTATAACCTCTCCCTGAACCCTACAGTATTCTGCAGGGGTGTTCCTAACCAGACCCTTTCTCCCCTGTCTACAGATCTCAGACTGTCTCCTGGATGCTGACTTGGGCTGGAAAAAATGACTCTTTGTTACTTATTCTTAGATTTCTTTATCAGGATTCAATCTGGTTCATTTTCTAGATTTTTTTTTTTTGTGGGAGAAAGTTCACTCTATTGTTTCATACTACTCAGCTATCTTGGCTTCTCTTTTTTTGTAATTCATCTTTGATTATTCCCTATTTACTAGCTCTTTTACTTGAGTATGTGATTAATTCATGTCTTTCCCACTCTCCTCAGATACTTTACCTTGACTGCCTTTTCAAAATATCTATCATCTACTCTCTCTTTCTTCCTATTTTCTGCTAAACTTCTGCATGGAATAGTCTGTCTTTGGCTTCTTTCTACTTATTCCTTAATCTCTTCCAATTTCACTTTCACCTCTATCACTTCACAAAAGAAACCTTTCTGAGGCAAAAGAAGTGAGCTGGGATTTGAATTCATAAGTTGAATGTTTATGCTTCCTGTTCTTAACAATTATACTATTTTGGTTTCTCTTTCATTTTATGCATATGACTAATAAATATGTCTTTACCCCTAGCTTTCTTAATGCCTTAGTGTCTTTTTCATAGTTAATAAATATTTACAAATTTTACTAGTCCTATCATTTTCCTTCTACCTTAGCATTTATGACATATGAAGTAGCAGAAATCTTCTTATTCTTTGTCTCCCCCCTAGATTTATAAGTATATTGAGTTACCCAAAAAGCCTATATTCTTTTTAAGAAATTGAGATATGGAACAGATAGTAACAGAAGAGGATGAGAGGGGGTTTGACAGAAAATAAATGAGTGAGAGTTTACTATGTGATATAGAAGGGAGGAGCTTTGGACACAGGAGTGTGAGTCAGTATTAGTTCTGACTTCGTTTCTATCTTGGCATGTAACCTTGGCAGTCATTGAATAACAGAACTTTGCTATCTTTTTCATCTGTAAAATGAAGAGTTTGGATTGGGTGTTTAGAGTTCTTTTTCAGTAGTTCAGTAGTTCTTTCTTCTGTTCCCATTTTAACCAGGATCTAAATTCTCCTCAAATATATGAGTGGCTTTTCTGTGAAAAGTACTCTACCTAGTCATTGTTTAAGTTTCCCTTGTTGATCCAGCAGACCACAAAATACTTTTATGTTGCTTAAAGCCTCTACAGAGAGCTTAGACCCTATTTTATTTACTAATTTATTCATTCATTCATTCATTCATTCATTTGTTCGTTCCTTCCTTCCTTCGTTTGTTCGTTTGTTCATTTATTTATTTATTTATTTTTTAAACCCTTACCTTCTGTCTTGGAGCCAATGCTGTGTAGTAGCTCCAAGGCAGAAGAGTGGTAAGGGTAGGCAGTGGGGGTCAAGTGACTTATGCATGGTCACACCTTAAACCCTATTTTAGAGTAGCTTAGAAGAAAGAAAAATGAGAAAACTTTATTAAGAAAATATTTATTCTTTATTCTCAAATTATTGATGGAGAAAGAAAAATAAGTAAGGAAATACAGTTTCTTTTATTTAAATGAAAATATTATTGCTTTCTTTGGAAAAGTCCTTTGATGATTCTTCAGTGTATGAAGGTGATGCCAAGTTTTGTAAAGCTAAGTCAGGGGAGCATAAGCATTGGTCAGTCTGAGCAATCTGGAAAGGTTTCAGGCATGTTTATAGGAGCAGGATTGAGTCTGTTGTCTGAGTACCAGTTTAGTCCATCTTTAGAAATTTGGTTCCGGAGTTGATGAATTATATGGCCATGACCACTCATGAATGAATCAAAGAAAACAACTTAGTCTTCAGTGTTATGTATTCTCCACCTACTTCTATAGTGATGGTGATAGAAAATGGTCAGAGAAATAGTTTTTTTATGTTATCTATTGGCATGTTATGTGTAAAGTCTTAGTACAGTAATGAATGAATGGACATTATTGGATGAATAGAACTATATGAATTTTCTATAATTGTAAGATTTAAATTAATATCCAATAACTCTAAGATATAAGATGTATTAATAATCACTTGAAGTAGAAGAAACAAAAGAACAAAAGTATGAAAGCCTAACTAAAAGACTTGTGAATAAAATTCTCCCGCCTGGCACTCACCCAACTTTCACTAGCTGCATTTTGGAGAGAAGAAAGAGGGAGGAGCCAGCCCCAAATATATCCTCCCTATGTTAGCACATAATGTGAGAAGAAACATGGGAAGCTGGGGAAGAGAGTTCTGGGGAGCAAAATTCTAATTATACAACATAAATGAAAAAGAAAATAAAGGGAAGTTGCAGCTAAATGGAAAGATGATTCACAGGTTGCTTTTGGAGAGATGCTGACAAAGGTGATTGCTAGTGCAGGAGTTGTAGCCTGAGAAATGAAAAAGCCTAGAGATTAAAGGTCATGTTGTGGATGAAGAGCAGAATTTGGGAGGGGAAGACTGAGGGAAGATTGGAAAGCCAGTAGATTATGGTCAGATAAAGGAATCTTGTAATTCTTGAACATGGAGGTGGCAAGATCTAGGGTATGACTGTCTGGGCACGGCTGAGATGAATAATCTGTAGGCCCTGGGAAGCAATTAGGTTTTGGAACTGAGTGGTTAAGGTATTTGAGGAAGAGACGGTATGAATGTCGAAGTTCACACTGAGGGCAGGAGTTGTGGAAGAGAGAAAAATTGTGAGTCAGGTACTTAACTCATTGAAGAAGGGATAAGAATAATCTGGAGGTTTTTAGCCAACAGCTACCAGGATATATCTGAGTTGCTTGAGGAGGGGATGACTAAGTAATAGAAATAAGAGGAGAATCTAGAAGTGGCAAGGGGACTAAGGAATATATCAACTAATCTGCCTTGGTTAGTAAGCAGAGGGGAATGAAGAAAGCTGCTTACTTACTGAGGCAGGTTGGTGGCATTTGATTATGGGGTGGGAAAGTTGAGGATATGGGAATAAGGAATTGAGTTGTAGAATATGGTAAATGATGACCTACCTCGGGTTCAGAATCATGGGTACATATTGAGTATGACCAGGTGTGAGAAAGTTCATCATTCAGTGGAAGGCACCATTCCTCTTCCTAAAGGAAGCTGGAGATTGGGCTGGAGACAAGTTGGAGCACGAACTAGAAGGCAAATGATCAGAAGGGAGACCCTATTTCACTACTTTTTTTTCCTCCAAAGATTGGAGATTAGGTAGGAAACTTTGTAGCAAGTGAAAGAAGCCTTACTTCCCACAAACTTTCCTCTTCCCTTAAGGGACAGGTGCAGCAGGAGATGGGAAGGCCCGAGGTCAAGGGGAAGATTGTTTACTTTTGCACTGGAAGTTCTCATTCTTGTTGGGAGATCAGGCTGGCAGCACACGGTAGAATTTGCTTTTTGGCACAAATGGAAGTTGCTCCAGTAGCCTCTGGGAGGTTGGTTAGAGGAAGGACTCACTCCTCTTCTCTCCTGAAGTTGTAGATCAGGATGGTGTAAGAACTGATCTGTCAATCTGAACTATTGAAATCACTTAACAGTACTGAAAATTGGGAAGTGGGAAAAAAGCAAAATTTACCTTGATTATGAATTTGGTGAAACTGAAAATGGCATAAAGTAGTCACAAGGAGGGGAGCAAGAAAGCCTGAAATGTGTTGCTGATAAAGGACTGGTGGGCTTGTCATATACAGAATCAGCCATTACTGAATAATAGATTTTTTCCTCTCACCTTAAGGATCACTGTTCTCTAATTATGGCAAACCCACAATTTTTATTTTCTTTTTCTAGGAAACCTTTGAAGATGCCTTTGAAAGCCTCCCTTTGTAAGTATATATTTCTTAAAAATTGAATTTTATGATGAATCTTTAAGAAATAGGTTTTATTCTCACCTTTGTTCATAATGTGGTGGTGAAGGTAGGACTAGGGATGGAAATTTACCTAATACACAGTTTTAGACCTAGTTCTTCACATATTAGAGGTAATTAAACAAAGAATTGTTTTGAAATATAGAATTCTCATTGTGTCAGCTGTGCAAGAGATGCCTGTTACATTTTCTTATTTCTTAAAAGTATATCCACTATTTCTAATATAAGAAAAGCCTTGCTTGATTGGGATCCTTTTATTCTGGATTAATCATATATTTAAGATTGTCTCTGGGGAAATCAAAGAGACCTTTCATACCACTGTCCTTTCTTTTCATCTTTCATTTTGATGTTCTTCCATTTCCTTTAGCCTCAAGTAAAAACTTTTCATATTTCCCCCCATATTTACCCAAGTTCCAATCCTGACTTGAAGAAGTTTCTCTCTTAAATATATGGAATAATTTTTGTTTCATTTATTTATGTTAAAAGGTGGTTTTTATTGTCATGCAAAACACACTTTCCTATTGTCATTATTGTAAGAGCACACTTATACATAACAAAATAAAACCATAAATACACCTATGTGAAAGATGACTCCAGCAGTGTTGTCTTTGAAGGTATATAGCATTCCCTGTCATAAGTCTTTCAGGATTGTCCCAGATAATTGCATTGCTGAGAGTAGCCATATTTTCACAGTTAATCATTGGACAACATTGCTGTTACTATATATGATGTTCTCCCAGTTCTGCTTATTTCATTCTGCATCAGTTCCCACAGATTTTTCTAGCTTTTTCTGAAATGATCTTGCTTATCATTTATAGCCCCAAAGCATAAAATCATTTTTGATTAACTTTTCTTTGAGTTTTCACTAGGAGACCTGGGATCATGTCCCAGTGCCCTTTGCCACATTGTAACCTTGAATAAATAACCATAACCTTTCTTGTCTTTAGTTTCTTTATATATGTGAAATAAAAATGTGGGGTTGGATCAGTTACCAGAGATTTGTGTTTTAGGGCTTTGTGTATAGCCCCCAAAGGTTTGTGAACGTGGGTGAGAAAAATATCTCATCTTTGTTTTCACTGCTTCTAACTGAAATAACACTTCTTCAGTTAGAAATATGGGCAAACAACATTATTCTCTGAAGAGAACCATAAGGCTTCACTAGACTGCCAAAAAGGGATATGTTATATGTAAAAAGTTACAAACTCCAACGCTCGATGTCTAAAGTATTTTCCAGCCCTAAAACTCATCTTAAGTCCATACACCTGTGGATGTATGTAGGCCTGAAGTATATTTCCAGTGGTGACTCTGGGACAAGGTGGCATATAAGACCTCACCCGTTCTGGGCAGCTCAGAAAGCATAGGTATCCATATTGCACAAATGATAGGACCAATATTATTAAAAATAGGTTTGTATAATTAATAAGGCTACTATTGATATCGAATACAGAAAAGGACACGTGGTGATAGTTCTAGTTCAGTTCAATTCCTATTCCATCTTCAGTTTACCTTTCACATAGGCCACATTTATTTATTTATTCATTCATTCATTTATTTGTTTCTTTATTCATCCATTCATTCATTTATTCATTCATTTGTTTATTTGTTTATTCATTCATTTGTTTATTTATATTCATCTATTTTTTAAGTTTTGGAAAATGTTATTTAATTAATTTAGAATATTTTTCCATGGTTACAAGATTTTTGTTCTTTCCCTCCCCTGTCCCCATCTCTCTTCCATAGCTGATGCACAGTTCCACTGGGTTTTATATTTGTCATTGATCAAGAACTATTTCCATATTATTGATATTTGCACTAGGGTGATCATTTAGAGCAGGGGTCCCCAAATTTTTTACCCAGGGGGGTAATTCACTGTCCTTCAGGCTATTGGGGGACTGGACTATAAAAAAAATCTATGAACAAATCCCTATGCACACTGCACATATCTTATTTTAAAGTAAAAAAACAAAATGGGAACAAATACAATATTTAAAATAAAGAATAAGTAAATTAAATAAACAAACCGACAACATAATAGCCCCTATAATAGGGGCCATTATGCTTTGCATCTAGGGGAATATGAAGGCCATTGTACTACTGTGTTTCCCTGAAAATAAGACACTGTCATATTACTTTGACCCCCACCCCCAAAACAGGGGGTGTCATAAAACACCCAGTGGTGGTGGTGGGCTTCTCACAGTAGAGACCCACCGCTGACGTCACAGGCCAGATCACTGCTATCCGATGCCTGTATACAGTTCTGGAGGCGGTGCTGGGCCTGTGACACTGTATACTGCTGTCTGAGATAGCGGAAGCTGCAGTGCTGGCTGTGAAGGGCCTGTCATACCTTGCACAGACCCACCACTGCCACTACTATACTGGGCAGCAGTATACACAGTGTGGAATCTCCTCCCCAAGATCACCACTCACCATGCTGGCATCTTCCATTGTGTAGCCACGTAATCCTTTGCACGGTGTCTCGTTCTCCTTCAGTTACTCTCAGAACAAGGTGCAACACAAAGGATTATATCACCAGAAGTAGTACTGTGCTTTGAGGCACCGCCACATACAGTACTCCAGGATCCTGGGCTCCTCTCACTGACCACCAGTGAAAGAGGTGCCCCTTCTGGAAGTGCAGTGGGGGCTGGATAAATGGCCTCAGGGGACCACATGTGACCCGTGGGCCTTAGTTTGGGGACCCCCTGATTTGAGTCTATATCCCCAATCATATCCCCATCAACCTATGTGACCGACGAGTTGTTTTTCTTCTGTGTTTCTACTCCCACAGTTCTTCTTCTGAATGTGGATGGTGTTCTTTCTCATAAGTCTCTCAGAATTGTCCTGGATCATTGCATTGCTATTAATAGAAAAGTCCATTACTTTCAATTGTGCCACAGTGTATCCATCTCTGTGTATAATGTTCCTCTGGTTCTGCTTCTTTCACTCTGCATCAATTCCTGGAGGTTGTTCCAGTTCACATGGAATTCCTCCAGTTCATTATTCCTTTGAGCACAATAGTATTCCATCATCAACATGTTCCACAATTTGTTCAGCTATTCCCCAATCAAAAGACTTCCCCCCGTTTTCCAATTTTTTGACACCATAAAGAGCGCAGCTATGAATATTTTGGTACAAGTCTTTTTCCCTATTATCTCTTTGGGGTATAAACCCAGCAGTGATATGGCTGGATCAAAGGGCAGGCAGTTTAACTGCCATCCAGAATAGTTGGATCAATTCACAACTCCATCAGCAATGCAATAATGTCCTAATTTTGCTACATCCCCTCCAACATTTATTACTTTCCTTTGCTCTCATGTTAGCCAATCTGCTAGGTATGAGGTGGTACCTCAGAGTTGTTTTGATTTGCATTTCTCTGATTATTAAGAGATTTAGAACACCTTTTCATGTGCTTATTAATAGTTTTGCTTTCTTTAACTGAAAATTGCCTATTCATGTCTCTTGTCCATTTATCAATTGGGGAATGACTTGATTTTTTTGTATAATTGATTTAGTTTCTTATAAATTTTAGTGATTAGCCCTTTGTCAGAGGTTTTGGTTATAAAGATTTTTTCCCCAATTTATTGCTTCCCTTCTAATTTTGGTTGCATTAGTTTTGTTTATACAAACCCTTTTAATTTAATATATTCAAAATTATTTATTTTACATTTTGTAATTTTTCTAACTCTTAGTTGGTCTGAAATTCTTTCCTTTCCCAAAGATCTGACAGGTATACTATTCTGTGTTCACCTAATTTACTTATAGTTTCCTTTTTTATATTCAAGTCTTTCACCCATTCTGAGTTTACCTTGTTGTAGGGTATGAGATTTGATCCAAACCCAATCTCTCCCATATTGTTTTCCAATTTTTCCAGCAGTTTTTGTCAAATAGTGGATTTTTGTCCCCAAAACTGGGATTTTTGGATTTATCATAGACTGTCTTCCAGAGGTCACTTACTCCAAATCTATTCCATTGATACTCCCTTCTGTCTCTTAGACAGTTTTGATGACATTGATAGACATTGTTTTGATGACCACTGCTTCATAGTATAGTTTTAGATCTGGTACTGCTAGGCCACCTTCCTTCACATTTTTTTTTCATTATTTGCCTTGATATTCTTGATCTTTTGTTCTTCCAAATGAACTTTGTTAGGGTTTTTTTTCTAATTCAGTAAAAAAGTTTTTTGGTAGTTTGATGGGTATGACACTGAATAAGTAAATTATTTTGGGTAGGATTATCATTTTTATTATGTTAGCTCATCCTACCCATGAGCAATGAATGTTTTTCCAATTATTTTACATCTAGTTTTAATTGTGTGTAGAGAGTGTTTTGTAGTTGTGTTCATATAGTTCCTATGTTTGTCTTGGCAGATAGATTCCTAAGTATTTTATATTGTCTATGGTGATTTTAAAGGGAATTTCTCTTTCTAACTCTTGTTTCTGGGATGAGTTGGAAGTATATAGAAATGCTGATGATTTATGAGGGTTTAATTTGTATCCTGCAACTTTGCCTAAGTTGTTGATTATTTCCACTAGCTTTTTATATGATTCTTTAGGATTCTTTAGTTAGACCATCATATCATCTGCAAAGAATGATAACTTGGTCTCCTCATTACCTATTTTAATACCTTAAATTTCTTTTTCTTATCTAATTGCTACTACTAGTGTTTCTAGTACAGTGTTAAATAATAAAGGTTATAATGGGCATCCTTGTGTAAAGGATAATTTTAGCATTGTGACCTAAATTATATTAATTATTGGTCACCATGGGTATCCCAAATAATAAAATAAAAATACCCAAGTCAGTCTGAAACTTTATGGTGACTTAATATAGTGGAAAGAAATTAAGAAGAAGGGAGAAGGAATGGCTATAGGATTTTCTCCCGCCTGGCTTATATTGGGCGGGAAGATTAGGGGATCTAGAAAGTAAGGGTTTGGAGTGTGAAAGAGGAAGGAATCAGCCTGAACTCCAAGAGGGCCCAACCAAGATGCCTGAACCTGAATTAGTTCAAGGGAAAACTCACAGCCAAAACCTAGACAAATAGCTGCCACCATGCCAAGATGTCGGAATGCTTAGCACGCTGTCAGCCAGAGATGCCTCTCCAGGAAAAGAGACCAAAGAGAGCAAGTGACTTGCCCTATATAGACGGTTTTACATCACTTTCCTGCGTCTCATCTGTACCAATGTTAGCTTAGCTTAACTTAGGACAGCCCAGGGGTCTGTCCACTGTTTCTTCTGCATATGTCTTTTGAAGGCCATTTTCTCAAATACTTAATCCTTGAGTATGGTGCAGACATTCCTGACCTTGTTAAACTAAGTAAGGTGGAGTAATGTAGAGTTCCCAAGACTTGATTCTGTTAAACCAAGTATTTCCATTGTTACTAATCAGGAGATAGCTAAATCAGAGCTTCTAAAGTACAGTCTGAGTAGGGTGGAGTAGTTTTAAATTCACACTTGTTTCACTCCTGATCTTATTGGGAAGGCTTATAATTTATCCCCACTGCAGGTGATGCTTGCTGATAGTTTTAGTATATACTGTTTATTAATTTTTTTAAAAGCCCTTCTATTCCTATACTTTCTAGTGTTTTCATTAGGAATGAATGTTGTATTTTGTTAAAGGATTTTTCTACATCTATTGAGATAATCATGTGATTTTTGTTGGTTTGCGTGTTGATATGGTCAATGATGTGAATGATTTTCCTGATATTAAACCATCCTTGCATTCCTGGCATAAATCCCACCTGATCATAATGAACAACTCTCTTGATCACTTGTTGTAGTCTTTTGCTAGTATTCCTTTTTTTTTTTTTGCATCTATGTTCATTAAAGAGATTGGTCTATAGTTTTCTTTCTCTGTTTTTGACCTCCCTGGCTTTGGAATCAGTACCATATTTGTGTCATAAAAGGAATTTGGTAGAATTCCCTCTTTGCTTATTATGTCAAATAGTTTATGTAGTATTAGGAGTAATTGTTATTTAAATGTTTGATAGAATTCACTTGTGAATCCATCAGGCCCTGGAGATTTTTTCTTATGGAGCTCTTTGATGGCTTGTTCAATTTCTTTTTCTCATATGAGATTATTTAAGTGTTCTATTTCTTATTCTGTTAATCTAGGCAATTTATATTTTTGTAAATATTCATCCATATCACCTAGATTGCCATATTTATTGCTATATAATAATTGGGCAAAATAGTTTTTAATGATTGCCTTAATTTCCTCTTCATTAGAGGTGAGATCTCCCTTTTCATCTTGGATACTGTTAATTTGGTTTTCTTCTTTCCTTTTTTTATTAGATTGACCAGTACTTTGTCTATTATATGTTTTTTCAAAGTATCAGCTTCTAGTCTTGTTTATTAATTTAATAGTTCCTTTTCTTTTGATTTTATTGATTTCTCCTTTAATTTTTAGGATCTCTAATTTAGTTTTTATCTGGGCATTTTTAATTCATTCACTTTCTAGTTTTTTAATTTGCATGCCCAATTCATTGACTTCTGCCCTCCCTAATTTCTTGATGTATGCACTCAAGCACATAGGTCACATTTATAGTAGTGCCATTTGTAGGTAAAGGGTGGTAGCAGAACTGTCAAATCTGAGGAGGCAATTGGTTGTTTCATATGTCATGGGCAGTCAACAATCCAAAGCCTTAAATTATGTGTGAAACAAAGAAACCTTTATGCTTTTGATGACTTATGTGGGTGATAAAAGAGTGCCATCCATCAGCATCCCCTCAGTCTGTGTTGTTTTTAATCCCATCTACTCTACTGGATAGGGACTTCCCTTCTGAAATTTTGTCCTCATCAAAGCCCAGGAAATTTACCCCTTGAAATTTTAACCATTTCTTTATTAGACTTGGCCATAGCCTGTCACACCACAACAGGTATTAAATGTTTAGAAGAAAAGGCAGACTGCTCATGATGCAAAATGAGGGGAAAACAGATGGAGAACCTTGTTTGAAATATTTAAAGTCAGAGAAAAGATTTTATTGTATTTGATAGATTCTTTATGAGAATTTATGGAAACCAGAGAAGAATCTTATAAAATGTGTGTTATATATTAGTAGAGGAAATGCCTGTTAGTCAGAACATGGATCCATCATATATATATATATATATATATATATATATATATATATGTGTGTGTGTGTGTGTGTGTGTGTGTGTGTCTTTACTTTTGCTAAAACTCAATCTGTTTACATGATTTATACTCCCCCTTTTCTTAAATTTATGAAATGCAGACAAAAACCCAAACCATTGAACAGCTAAAATAAATGTTATAGTTCATATATTTTATTTATAACTGCATTTCTCATTCAGATCCTCAACTCTTATTTTAAACATAGTTCTAATAGTACGAGTAATTTTTTTCAGATCATGGTAAATTCAGTATTATATATTAAAGGATTAAGGACTAGATATTTTTATGCTCTGACAAGCTGAAAGAAGTGGTAGTTCAGTACAAGCAAAGAGATCACAGATCTGGAGCTGTATGCTACCTCAGAAGTTATTTGTCCTTCGACCCTTCATTTGACAGATAAATAAGCAGAGGCCTAGGAAAGTTAAGTGTAATTTGTCTAATGTAACACATGGTAGAGCTGAGATTTAGACTCAAAACCTTTGTCTCCCAAGCCATCCTTCATCTCATTCTGCATCATCTGAAGTAATTGAATGAGAGAAACTAAAGTGTGGTAGCTTTATTTTTATGCCTAACATGTAACATGTTTACTCTGAATCTTTGTTTTTTTCTGGTGAAGATCAGATTATTTTAGTCCTTAGACCCCATCTTAGTTGATGTCTTTGAATAGCCAGCTAATCTCAGCCTCAGCCAAGCCATATTAAATTTACTGCCCTCTGATTTTGAAGAGAAAAAAGAGATTTTGAAGAGAATATAATGAAGTCTCATGGCTATCCTCGATTCCCCAGTGCCTCTAGTTTTGTTGTCCATGGTGAAGGTAGGGCTTAAAAATGGGAGGCTATATGAATATTAGTGGTAGAAGACTCCTGGTAGTGGAATATTCCTGGAAAGGTTTAGAAGAAAAGATTATGAACCTCCTAAGACTTGGGTGCCTTAATAAAAAAGAGGGAAGAATTATAAAATTAGATATAAAGAAAAATTACAGCAGTTTGGCACATTCAGTATAGGAACAAACAACCTTCCATCCTTTGGTAAGCCTTGAAGTCAAAAGTAGGGTTGCATCGTGTTGCAGCCCATTTTGATAATTGATATTTTTTGATGATGATCCTGAGTCAATAAAGAAAAGACAACTATCTTCAGTAAACTGTGCTACTGAAGAGAGGAAGGAATAATGCCTTTTAGAAGAATTTATATCCAAAGTGGTTTTAAAAAAAGCTAACAGTAAAAAGGTATATATTTCATTTACCTGGAAAATATTAATACATATCTTATTTCCTTCTGATTTCAGATAAATTAGGCATTAATATGCCTTCTGTATCTTTGAACCTCTTCAAAAGTAAAAAGGGTGCTCCTCTAGTAACTTTCCTTTCCTTTTATTGGAAAACAGTTATCTCCTTTGGTTTCATGTTCTTTTCCTCTGTTGATTTGTAAATTAAAGTTTTAGCTTGAATGGATCAAGTAACTTGCCCATTGTCTCACAGTGTGGCACAGTGGCAGAAAAAGAATTTGAACCCTTCACTTGACTCCAAATCTGTTGTCTTTACTATTACACTGGGTCTTTCTCTTTTGCCAGGGAAAAACTCTGATTTTTATTCAGTTGCTTCTAGCTAATTTCCGTTTTTCTTCCATTTTAATTGACCACAGTGTGCTATGATTTAAAGTGACTGATATCTAAAGTGTCATTTAAACCTCATTTTTCTTATCTATAGAATGGGATAAAACTTCCATCTCTGCCTATAAAATCCAATAAAGCTTAAGTTACTGTGAGACTGAAACAGGATAACTTACATATGAAAATGCTTTGAAAACTATACTTATACTCATATGGCTTTGTGAAATCATTGACGTGGGAGTTTCCTTCAACAATGCAGATTGCAACCTATCTCTGCCAACTTATACATGCCTGGCCTTATATACACATATAAATGTGTATATACACACATTTATCTCTATCTCTATCTCTATCTCTATCTCTATCTCTATCTCTATCTCTATCTCTATCTCTATCTCTATCTCTATCTCTATCTCTATCTCTATCTCTATCTCTATCTCTCTCTATCTCTATATTCATGCACCTGCTTGTATGCAAGTTGTATTCTGTTTCCTCATAGTGGTTGTATAGGTGATCCTTGATTTTCAAAGGCTACACCAATGGAGCATGGCTTTTGACAAATTCTGCCATGCTAGGAAGAATTCATTTATAGTCCCAGCATTAGTCTGTACATGTTTTCCAAGGATCAATTTAGCTCTGTGCTAAGAAACTCATTACTAGTAGCAGTAGACTGACCATTTGTTGGTGAGTTCTTTGAGTGAAGTGTAATACACCTCATGATATGGCAAACCCTAATAAATGTTTGAAGTTAGATGACAAATCAGAAATTAATTTTATGTTGTAACTTGTATGGCTGGTTTTAAGTAAATCTTTAGTTAAATTAATATGAACTGTGTCCTAAAATGGACATTCCAAGGGATAGAGAGAGAGAGAGTGAGTGAGTGTGTTCTGAAGACAGCTCTCTCTATATATACATACACATATATACATATATTTTTAAAATTCCATTTCAGATTTGAGTAACATGGAGTAAGCTTTAGGGTGAGGAGCATGAAAATTGGTCTGGGTTTGGGAAACTTGAATTAAAGATGAGGTTTGAAAACTTTGGCACTCTCCAAAGTAGGCCTAGGTAATTTTATTTTATACATGCTTCTTGTTCTTAGTCTTTGATGTATTATCTCTGAATTTACATGTATTCTGTGTTCCTTTTGAGTAAATCCAAGAAAACATCTTTTTGTGGTCCAGTATATGTGGAAAAGGAGGATCAAATGATAGATTTAGACATCCTTTTGTAGTGGCAGTGGCAGAGGAAGAAAAGTAAGTAGAGGTGAGATGTAGTAGGTTTTGTATCAAAGGGGTTCAGGTGGCTCAGAGGTCAAGAAGGTCAGGGTTCTTGTTGCCTTGACTTGGGGTTCTGAGATCAGAGAAGTTTAGGGACAATTGTAAGGAGAATGTTTAGGGTGGGTCATAGCTAAAGGGGCTTCTGAACTGAATCAAAGAGGAAGCTGGAATCTACCATAGTTTAGTAGATGAAGGAAGCAGCCTACTGGTAAGAGCCCTAGATTTGGAGTCAGGATCTGGGTTTGAGTTCTGCTCTGCCTACTTACCACATGTATGTACCACATGAACTCCAAAAAGCCCCTTCTAGTTCTAAATCATTCTAGGATCACAGGTTGGCCCAAGACCAAATATACTTGCTTTCTTCAGTCTCAGACTATAAGCCAATGATGTCAAACTCAAATAGAAATAGAGCCACTAATTTTATAGTTCTAAAATGCTATATTATTTATATTTTATTATATTTTAATTTACTTTGTGAGGTATTTCCCAATGACATTTTAATTTGGTTCAATCATCACTGCAGTATTGTTGGCTTTTTGTTTGATACTTATGTTGTAAACCATCTTTCATGGCTCATCTTCATGGCCTGTGGCTATGGTAAGGGTAGAATTAGCTGTCTCTATAGTGGCCAGATAATGTCTCATAGGTAGGAGGCACATCAGTAGGACTACATGGGAAGGAGTAATTGGTCTCCATTGTTATTTCTACAATGACTTGTATAGGACCAGAAGTTTAGACCCAGGTAGGAAAGTGAGAGGGAATCCATGGGTAATGAGAATTCAGAGTTAGCAAGCCTTAGAACAAAAGAGCAGTCTTAGAGAACTGGATTAGTTCTTGTGATTATGAGTCAGAGCCTTTTTATTTTCTGCTCTGCTTTTATCTGTGTGCCAGTAAAGATTGATAAGTTAATACCAAGGAGTAACCAGGGAAGTGAAGTCCTATAGGCTCTCATAGAAACTTGTCCTACAGCAGGAATTAAAGGCACTATACTATCTAGGACTTTTTACCATCAAAAGACTGGATTTAAAAGGTTTAATAATTGATGAGAACTCAACCCAAGATAGTTTCCTCTGACCTCATTGAATTTCTCATTCTTTCATGAGAAATGAGATTTGATATACTACTTGGTCTTTAGCTAATCTTTCCTGCATATAACTTGTCTTTATATCCAAAGATAAAAATCCTAAACAGAAATTCTCTTGATATTCTGTCTACTACAATTATAAAATAATGAAGTTTTATTTTATGTTTAAAATAAAATTGTAATTATAACTTACATGACATGGTATCATTCAGACATGAAGTTAGCCTAGTGTGCCTCTGGTCAAATACTATTTGAAGTACCAACTGCCATTGTATTTGTTTGGAAACACTAATTTTAAAGTCTCAACGAATTTGAGAGGAAGTAGAAATCTGACTGAGAATTTGAATTTCAAAAACCAACTGTGGTTGCATAGAAGCAAGCATTTAATATTGTCAGTAAAAATAATTTTATGCAAAAAATAGATAGGAGAAAAGATAGCAAAATTTTAATTTTGATCCATCATCTTTTATTAAAAAGTTCAAATTATGGGGGCAGCTGGGTGGCTCAGTGGCTTGAGAGCCAGGCCTAGAGATGGTAGGTCCTAGGTTCAAATCTGGCCTCAGACACTTCCCAGCTGTGTGACCCTGGTCAAGCCACTTGACCCCCATTGCCTATCCCTTACCACTCTTCTGCCTTGGAGCCAATACACAGTATTGACTCCAAAATGGAAGGTAAGGGTTTTTAAAAAAAATAAAAAAAGTTCAAATTATATTAAATGTACCACAGAAATAACTGGGCACACTTCATCCTCCTCAGAAATAATGTTCTAATATAGAATGTGGAAGGATAGTTGGAGACCAACAAAGATAGATAAGCTATGATCTTTCAGTATAATTATAAGCATCCTGCAAAGATTTTATATTATTCTAATAGGATTTCTAATTTATATTTTTCTAATAGGAAGAGATAAGACGTATCCAGATAGATGTAAAAATATAATATTAATTAGAATGTAATAAACATGTAAATAAGTGTAAAGTAATAGAGCAGATGAGGGAGAAATTATTTCCGGATGGAGTGATTTGGGGATGCCTTTGTGGAGATGGTGGCATTTGAATGGGTTCTTAAAGGATAGGTAGCTGTAGCTAAATGGAGGTCAATCATTAAAAATTTATTAAGTGCTTACTATGTTCTGGGTGTTCTGATAAGTATTAGAAATACAAATCAGTCAATCAAAAAACATTTACTGAGGGCCTACAATGTGCCAGAAGGCACTGTACTTCGGAATTGAGGATAAAAATAAAAACAATGAAGTTATTTATCTCTTTTCTCAAGGAATTTATATTCTACTGATAGCCAACAACTACATATATAAATATATGGAGAATAAGAAGAGAATAAACATATGGTTGTTAAATATAATATATGTGAGGGGATCAGGAAAGGCTTCTTTTTGAAGGTGGTGCTGGTGGGGTCTTGAAGGAAGAGCAATTCTCAGAGATGTAGATGAGGTTCCAGGTGTGAAGGGCTGCTAGTGAAAATGGATCTCTTGTCTTCAAAAAGCTATAGACACAGACAACTCATAACTACTGAATCTGCTTCTTCATCTATAAAATGGGAGTAGTAGCACTTTATTATCTACCTCACAGTATTGTGGTGGTGACAAGTTGTTTTATGATGAAAATACTTCAGAAATGTGAGCTATCATTTACTCTTATGCTTTCATCATCATCATCATCATATTTCATTTATCTCTTTTTGATGAGGTTCAGATTGAAACAGTTTTGAGACAAGTCACTACTTTTCTATTGTTTTATATTTAATATAGACTGGATTTTTGCATAGGTGGGTAGAATGACTGATTTTAGAAGTTCAAAAAAATTATAAGAATGTAAGATCAGCCTCTAAAGATAGATTGAAAGCATCAATTTTCATTTGGTACAATTCCAGTTACAAAAAGGATGACATGTGCCTCATCTTGTTCCCATGTGATTTTTATCTCTTCCTCTAGGTCCCTATTTTGACACCTTTTTGTTCCATGTAGCTTAGAGATTGAATATTTGGCATGGCCGCTCCTACTTAAATCAATGCTATGTGATTGTGGGCAATAGTTTGGTTTGTGATAATAATCCAATTGTAGTACAGCTTATTGGTTGAGTTCTTTAGGATATTTTGAAATCTTTATGGTTTGGGGATTTGCTGTCAATCTGTGAAAGATGACTTTATTTTTGATGTATAATTTTAGCCACCATGGCAAATCTTTGCAAGGTATTTAGGAATTGGTAAAATTTTATAGTCTGCAGTTATGTTTTGCACAATTTCCACCTTCTCCTTACATAAAAATACATTAATCACTAAGTCTGGATTCCTTAAGTATAACCCTTTTGTAAAATTTGGTGGTAGTGACCTCATCTTGAATTGACATCATAATTCCTTACTCCTTTTCCCATGAACAAGTTCACATGAGAAAGTTGTTGATCATCTCCAATTTATCCAGTATTTATCCTGTTGTACCTAGTTGTTTGCACATCCCCCCCCCAATAGTTGTTTGCATAATGTCTCCTTAAGAGCAAGCCCTATTGTTTGGCAGGTGCCTAAAATTTTTTGTACTGACTGATTCAGCCAATTTTTTGGGGGGGATTTCTTTAATATGGTTGGCTGCATTCATGTGGCATGTTGTCCAGTGGAGAGACTTTGTGTTCTACTTTGGGATCTTAGCTGCTTTATATAAACTCCATCTCGAGTCAAAATATTTTAGGTTGTATTTAACAAATCCAATGACATGCATTTGTTGCAATAGGCAATAGGCAAATATCTATTGTCAATTTTCACTGTTGCCTGGTGAAGTGATGTGTAACTGTTCCAAAGATATCTATATAGATTTTTGATTTGTTTGTGAAGTTCTCTGAGAATGTCTATCAGTCCTTTAACTTATTTTTGACAATGAAGTGATAATCTTTTTTATTGCTTTCTTAAGGTATTAAATCCAGTATATTGTTAATATTGTATAGATTTTTAAAACATTTTCTGAATCTCTTATAGTTCATTTTATTGTTCAGAATGTGTACATTGAAACTGGTTTTTACGTGATTTTTGCACCTTGTGTTATTTGAATTCTGGAAACAATAGTTAAGACAGAAACTCTTTGAAAAGCCCAGAGTAAACAGAATTGAGAAAAGAAATCTACTATCAAAATACAAATGGAGAATGTGTCACCCTCCCTAGAGGATGGTCTACTCTTTATTCTGGAAGGTGCTTCCTTCCTTTCATCTCTTCTGGGTGGCAGTCTAATTGGATATTGTCTCCTGTTTCCTTAACCTTTTGTAAGGAGACAAAATCCAAAACTCATTATTAGTCCTCACTACAGTTCATATAAGTATATATATTAGTCAAATATCCATTAGACTGCTTTGAAATGTTTTATTATTGTTAACCCACTTTTTGAACTTTAACTTTTGCAATTTCTTTTAGCTTTTGTTCCCCACTGCCATCCCATGGGAAACATTCATTTTCTCTCTCTCAAAACAATTCTTGTAGTTGATTAAATGCATGTGAAGATCAACTAGCTAATGCACTTAATGCTCTGTATACCTTGAAATATTGTATAAATGCAACTGTTGTTATTAAAGTCCACAAAAACTAAGTGACCTGCCTAGGGTCACACAAGTAGTTAGTAGTAAAGCTGAAATTTGAACCCAGCTCCTGATATTTTACTCTAGCGCTATCGTTTCTGCTCTAGAGTAAACTTTTATTTTTAACTTGGTTTTTATAGAGGAAAGATATCTCAACACATACATACACACATATTTTTTAGACTGACTTCAATGTTAATAAACCTAAAAAACATTTCTCAAGATCATATGATATTGTGACTTAAGAGTAGCAGGACCTTATACATTTTAAAGGAGAGAAACTGGGGTTCTGAATGGTTAATTGCTTAAGGATTTAAATGAATATGGTACTTCAGACCTAATACATACAGAATTAAAGATTTTATATGTGTTTTTTCCCCTTCGTCTCATCCAACTATTCTGCTTTCTTAAGGTCAGTAAAAACTGCCTGTTAATGCAGTAATTAGCTGGAGTATGGGGCAGTAAGGAAGAGCATCAGCTTCCAAGTCAGAAGACTTCCTGCTTTGCCACTAAATATCTGTGTGGTCTTTGAATCTACTTGGCCTGAGTCAATTTTCTTATCTGGAAAAAAAAGTATTAAACTACATTGTCTCTAAAGGAACCTTCTGACTCAAAATCCTGTGCTTAATGGCCAGTCCATGTCCTGTATGTATTCTCTTTTCTGGCACTGGCTCAAGTGTTCTCTCACTGTACTGTTCTTGTAATGTGATCCACTACTCACTAGTCATGTTTCAAAAGGCCTCTTCAACAGTTAACATGTATTTTTTTTGTGGCATTTACTCATTTAGACTTTAAACAATGATAAATGAGCCATGTGTAAACTGCCATCATCATATCTGCCTTTTTACTTCTTTTGCTTTCTAATTTTATTAAATTTAGGAGAGAGAGAACTTTTTTCCTTAACAGATTTTCTACCTCCTACTCCCTATAGTAATTTCTAGTTAAACTGAAAATGCTTAATTGAACTCTAGTTTAAAAATCTAAGTCATTCATATTTTTCTCTTCTGTATTTCCCCTTTGGTAGTTAAGCAGTGATGGATTAGAATTAGGCTGCAGTACAGATTGGAAAAAATCTCCCAGCATCCTCTTCCTGCTGAGGCATTAGCTACAGCAAGGACGATAGCTTCCACTACAGCTGACATTTCTTTAAATTTTGATATGGAACGTCCTGTGATGCTGCAGGCTGCTTCTGCCTTATAAACTCTTCATTATTATTTTGATATTTTGCTTGATAATCATTGAACCTCATGGATATCAGTGGACAAAACAAAAATTGAATATTCTTTGTCTTTTTGCTGGCTTAAAATATCTGAAAGATCAGAGCGGAAGAAAGACTTATCTTGATAGTGGGACTGTATTTATTTCCCAACGTTACTGCTACTGCATATCTGTAAGTATATTTTAGCATCAATTTAGCAGCTACTGATGTCATAATTAAAATGTCCTCATTGAATCTGTAAATATTTAATTGAAGGCAGGCTTATACTTTGAAAAAGAATTTAATTTCTATTTACATGTGGTTTTAGATTTGCATTTTAATTTAGAACATATACCCAGATCCTTTTCCTTGTTCATTCATTTTAATTTTTTGCTAAGGGCAAGTATTGAGCTCTAAGCTCACATAATTTCTTGCCACTTGCTATCTGTGATTTGATCTTCTGGGATGCTGAGGCTGGGTTTCAGCTGCTGCAAGATATGCCTTTGGGGCTGCTGAGACTGGCCACAGAACAATAGCAGCATGGGGATGGTTCCCTTCACATATCCTGTGATTAGTCAGGTATTTTGTTATTTATGTGCTTAGATTTTTGGGCTTGTGTAATTAAAACCTTTATGAAAGAAAAGTAAGCTTAAGTAGTGCCTTTTAAAAGAGAGTATTGCTACTAATACAGCTTTATTTCAGAAAATCCTGAGCTGCTTTTTTCCCCTTGTAGCAGATGACAGTGAATTGGAGTTTTCAAAAAAGTGATCTTTGTGTGATCGCTCATTTCTAATTGTTTTTCTGAATCAGTGCCAGCTTTCTATGGCGCATTCCTACAGTCATAAACATTTGGCCTGATTCATCTTGTCCTCCTTGCTGACTGTGTATACACCCATTTTTCTACTTCAGAGGAATTTGAGAAAAAATAGATACACATTATATCTAAATTATTATCTAAATGTTAATATTTTTTTAGGAAATAAGAGGTAATATAGTAGAAAGGTTTGCTACTGTTATGACCTTGGGAGAGTCAGTTCTTTTTATGTCTCTGTTTCTTCCTATGTAACTTGTGGGGTTTGGAATAAATGATCTTTAAAGAATCTCTTTCTAGCTCTGAGCCCTGTGATTTCATAGTGACTTTTCCCCTCTGTGTTAATTGTCTTTGCCCTGGCTTCTCTTTTTGTGACATATGTAGAAATCAGCAGTATGTTGTAGTAGCAGATCTTCATAATCTCTTATCTTAAAAAGAAAAAGTCAATTAAAACTGTTTACAAAAGTTGTCCTGTTAAAATTTTAGTGGTCAAAATACTTAAAAATACCACCTGGAAGTAGTCAATGCCAGATACATTTGACTTGCACTGACATATTTTGCTAGTTTTTTGGTGCCAGTATTTTGTTTAGTTAAGTGTATAATTTTTTTGGTTCCTTTTGCCCCCAGAATTAAAGCAGTGGCTGTTTTTATTTTTAAAGCATTTTGTCATACCTTAAAAGCTGCCACTTTGAATTTAGCCCTGAAGAATTCAGGAATCAAGAGGCAAGCCCTGACCTATTAAAAACCCAACTTACCAATGGTCTACCTTACAAAAGAGATTGCCAACCATTGAGTCTTATAATCTTCCTCTCCTTACCCTAGGTTCCTTCTCCCCACCATACCCCTTGTAAAAATCAGAAACTTTGACAGGATATGTGGGCTCAGAATTGGAAGAAGGGGAATCTCACCCTGTTTTAGACAGTGCATATTAGGAGGAACTGATTCTGGTGGCAGAGTCCCAGGCAGAGGATTACTCTTTTGAATTTTCCTTAGCACTTTTTGAATTTTTTCCCATATTTTTTAAAATTACAATGATAATTCTAGTCCATCAGAGATTCCTTGGAGTTAACAAGTATTTTCTTTTACAAATTCAATATCTTGGGCTTTTTAAAGGAGCAAAAACAAATTTGTCAAAGGAGATCATTTTTGTCTAATACCTAGTTAAGATTTGCTGTGTGGTAAATAGAGTTTTAAAAGTGGTTAATTCTGGAATATGTGGACCACTTTAAGGGGGGGAGAAAAGGTATACCTGACTGGAATGTTACTGGGTGAGGGGAAAAAAAGGCCCTAGACCCCTGGAGGCCTAAGGAAGGCCAAGCAGCACATGCCAAAGACAAACTTAACTTTTTTTTCAGTTTTGCTAGGGCCACTCAGTACAAGAAATGAGACACCCCCCCACCCCTTTTTTCTTTTCCTTTTCTTGTTAAAAGCACTCAGATCTCAGCCTGGTTATTATATATTCATCTATAGTTTGGGCTAAATTGGTATTTTTTCCTGGGAAAATATGTTTTAAAACATTGCATGTATGGGAAAAATTGTTCTATTGTTCCCCCAAACTCAGTTTGCATTAGAAGCGAAGTATCTTGAAGGCAAGGGTTGGTTTTTATATTCTAGTCTCATTATTTAACAAAGTGCTTGGTACTTAGTAAATGTTTAGTAAGTATCTACAGTAAGCCTTTCTCAATCCCCATTAAGTCTGGTGCCCTTTATCTACTGATTATTTCCTGCTTATCCTGTATATAAAAAAGCTTGTTCTCATATAGTTATTTGTGTGGTCCTCCCTTACCCAATTAGATTATGTGTTCCTCCAAGACAGGGTGAGATAACTTTTTTTTTCCCATTTCCATTGCTTATTGACTGACTGAATGACTGAAAACTTAACACAACTTGTAGTTGAGTAGATTGCTGTAGTTTCCATATCCTATTTTTGCATCAGATTTCTCATGTGCTCTGTGGCAGGTAGTATAGTATCTGTAAGGAATTTGTACTTTGCCATAAATTATGGAATCTTGATCTACTATATTTAATTTTCCTGAATAGAGATGTGGTGTTTGCTATACATTTTATACAGAACTAGGTGAAGTATTTGTGAGTCCTTGGTAAAGTTTTTAAATTGAGCAGAAATATAGGAGAAATGAGTTCCTCAGCATGTTCTTGATTTAGAGCTTGCTTCCTTACTGACACTGGAGACTTACTCTTTCAGTGAGCTAAGGTACTCACTTTTTCTCTTGGTTTAAATTAAGATCTTGTCCCCCCCCCCCAATAAAGAACTCTACTTTGGGGGTATTTTCTGGCATATTTTAATCTGTAGAATTTTTTTAGTTTGTAGAATTTTTTTAGTTTCTGTAGTTTTTCTTGGATAAATTATTTACTTGCTATTCACTATTTGTGATGGTCTTGTGTGTAACTAACATTGGGTGAGAAGATATTAAATTGGTGAGTGTAAACTAAGAATTAGCACACAGGGCAGGTAATGGGAGTATGAAAGAGGTCCAGGGTAATGGAAAGCTGTTTACTGTGGATAATACCAGGAGCACAGTAGAAAGATGGATATGGTTGAAGTAGGACATGGTTGTGGTAAAATAGAGGAGGATGGAAGTGAGAGAAAAGGTAGTAGGGGATAGAAATGATTTGTCTAATGTGGCTAATGTTTGATAAGTATAGAAACAAGGAGAGAAATAAGTGGTAGGAATTGTTAGCCATAGTGGTAGCAACAGTGGCTGATGAAAAATAAAGCTCATGGTCTCCAACTAGTGTCATTGTTGGGCAAGTATCAGGGCTATGAAGCCTTCATTATGCTCACATCACCTTGGTGTGAGGCAGGTTGTCTGGAAGGAGACCCAGTGATGCCCCTCCCACAACAGGGACTGAATTTTCATCAATTTTGAACTCTCACTGGCTTTAGAATTTTAGAATAGCTGGGCAATGTGTATATGGTGCTGGTGCATCTAGGCCATTATAGTGCTGGGCTCAGCCTCCACAAATATTTGTATAATACTGTAAAATGTTTACAAAGAATTATCTTAAGAGCTCTGTGAGATAGAGAGTACAAATATTATCATTTTCATTTTACAGATTGAGTACTTCTATTGGGTTAATCATATCTTGTGCTTCAGTACCTCACTTTTTTTTCTTTGACTCTTGGTCTGGTTTTCTGATCCCTATCTTTGCTTATTTTTCTAAATTTTATGTCTGTACTCTTTCTATCCTCTGTGAATTGAGTTCCATAAAAGCAGTAAAGTCTTTAAAATAGAATTCATTTAGGCTTTGTTTAGTCATTTAAGTTGTACCTGACTCTTTGTAACCCTATTTGGGCTTTTCTTGGCAAAGATACTGATGTGTGGTCTGTTCATATTAGGAAATTGAGGTAAACATGGTTAAGTGACTTGCCCAGAGTTACATAGCTAGTAAGGATCTGAGGCCAGATTTGAACCCAGGAAGATTAGTCTTCCTGGCTCCAGGTTCAGTAGTCTATCTCCTATGCCACCTTGCTGCTATTTAAGCTTCTTAAATACTTTTCTGGCCACCTACATGCTGATACATATATAAAACCTTTTCAAGAAACCTACTACTTATTCTTCAATAGACAGTATCTTAAAGATCTTTCATGCAAATAAGATGTAGAAAATGAACCATGTGCCAAAAATTCATACTAAAAGCACTTAAGAACACATAACATTTTCAATAATTAAATAATTCAAGAAAAGTTATTTTCATAGTGTAAGACAGTGATGGTAAACCTTTTAGCAGTGGAGTGCCAGGCCTGCACACCCGCCACCCCCACAGACTGAGTGCTGTGCCTGTTTCTCCCAGAGATGGTGTGTTGTGTGCTGTTCCCCTTCCCGAGTGCCAGCTGCCCCCTGCCCCCTCCTTTACTCCACACTGGGGAGGGAGGAAGTGTTCCAATTGGACTGTTGAACAGAGGCGTGGGTGAAGTGAGGAATGTCTTCAGCAAGTGTAGAGAGGGGGAAGGGAGTGGCCCAAGTGCTCTGCTCCACTCCAGTTCTGTCACCTGTGAGCCTCCCATCTTATCTCCTGTGCACTCCCATTGGGCTGCTGGGCAGAGAAGCAGATGATATGAAAAAAAGTCATTAAGTATGGTGGAGAGGGGGATGGGATCAGCTCTGCCCCAAATCCCTCAGCCTTTCTAGTAATAAACTCTGGAGTGGATGGGGAGGGTGGCCTTGTGCCCAAATTGAATGCTCTGCATGCCATCTTTGGCATCCGTGCCATAGGTTCGCCACCACATCTTCGGCATCTGTGCCATAGGTTCACCATCACTGGTGCAAGATGTAAGCTTCCATGTGTAACTTGAGCTTGTCTGGCCATGTCCGGCTTAGCCTGATGTATTTATATAATATTCTTGTATAGATATTTTATTTATATAAGATTGAAATCCTGCTCTCTAGCCTCTTGTGGAGACAGAGGGAGAGATTAAGAAAATCCCTTTAACACTGCCTAACATGGAAGTGCCCTTGAAGAGCCTTTGGAGCATGCCCAGACTACCCAACATGGTAGTGTCACATCCCCTACCCTACAGATGAATCCTTTGATCCTTCTTTGATCATTTGCTTTTGTAGTTAAATGTGATCACTCTCTTTTCTGCCACTGTCTTTCTGCAACCCTTTTAGCCACCCTTACCAAGTATATACAGAGAATGAAGATCTCAGTTCAGCCAGTGTGGATATCATGAACTGAACTAGTGAGAAGGGAATGACTTCTTTCACCTGCTCCTTTTTCTTTTATCCCCACTCTGAGAAATGGTCAAGAAGAGGTTTGTTTCTGTTGTGTTTTTCCCTCCTCAGTTTCAGGTGCCAGAGGAGATGCCCATGGGACCCAGAAGTTTAGCCATGACCATGTCAGAGCCAAATTTGCAGGTGGAATGGTACAGTCAGCAAGCTTGGCATAGAAGAATTTATATAACACTTTTAAGGTTTGCAAAGCTTTTTAAAAGGTTAACTGAAAAAAAGATAATCAGATTTGACAATTAAGCTGTCATTGGCCATTTTAGGGAGTTAAATTTCAGTTCAGTTACTTTGTCTAAGAAATGGAGAGATTATATGGGATGAAACCTTGAGTGAATAGGATTAAATGCCTATAGAAGACTTTGGTAAGAAAGATAATCTGTCATTGAGTAGGTGAAAATAGGAGAGATTGGAGGGATGATGTTAAAAGGTTTTGGGATCAAGAAAAGGAGAAAAAAGAAAACTCTTGGCAAAAGGCCACATTTCTCAAAGAAATAAGAGGCAAAGTACTTAATAATAAGTACTTAATAATAATAATAAGAGGGCAAAGAGGAAGAGGTGGAGACCTGGAAAAGCTGTGGGGGAGAGTAAAATAGAAAATCATCTAAGGTGCATTAAAGGATTGCCATGCTACAGTGAAGGCCCAGTTAAGGCTGGATAACAGGATTTGTAATGTATGCAGCCAGCAAAGGTTTATGACTTTTTCCAGCTGCATTCATAAATAGGAATAAAGGAGGAAGATGGTGAGAATAGTCCAGTGCTGAGGTTTGGCAAAAGATGAACAGAAATAGGACTTGAAGGCATTTAAGTGTAGACAACTGTATAGAGTTGCATTGTCTAACTATAAGCTCAAGATTGGAAAGAGAGGAAAGTGGACAGATGATTTGACTGCCATGTTCTCCAGATACCCCAATAATTAGAAATAACTCCACAGAATCAATGCTAAAAGTGGCAAAAATGGAAATGAGTAGGCAGACATTTATTGAACATATAGTATTATATATATAAATCATTGTGTTAGACTTGAGGGAGTGCAAATATAAAGTTTGGAGGCCCACCCTTTAGGCTTTTGTATCAGAGATTTTAGACACACACATGATATATGGCAAAATGTGGTAAATTCAAGAGGAGAGATACAGAATGGCCCTATGAGGTCAGAAGGGGATCCAGTAGGGTCACAAAAAGCTTCATGGAGGATCTAAGTCTTAAAGATCGAAAGGGATTTTACCTGATCGATAAGAGAAAAAAGGTCTAGGAAATTTGTGGTTTAGAGCATGAAAAGTGAATTCATTCATATGTGATAGAAACCATAGGAAAAGACCTGAAGAGGGGCTTAATGCCACGTCAATTGCACAGTAACAAGTGTAAAGAGATTAGAGTTTATTGTGAGTTGAGTCCCTGGGTTTTTGCTTCTTTGGGTTGTTAACATTTCATTTGGGGCATTTTTACAAACACATCCTCCCAGCCGGTGATATTCTATGCTGAGTTGTCAAATTTGATGTGTGGCAGTTGATTATTTACTGTTCTTTCAAATACATTTTGAGCCTTCCTCTTAAGACAACATAAGAGATAAAAGAGATAAAAGTAAGATTAAGTGGAAGATGAAACTGCTACACCTAGTAATTTAAGAGTAAATTAAAGAATTAAGACTGAATTGTACAGAAAATGGATAGAGTTTGTAAGCTGGTGACCTAAAACTATTTTAACATAAGTAAAGATGTTGAATTCTAACGTAGTTCTTACCATTGAAATAGTCTAGATACATTGATAGAAGCATTCGGTTAAAATGAGTTGTCTAGACTGTTGGAGTATTTTGGTAGATAAGCTAGTGATATATTGTATCTTCTTTAGAGTTTGGTTCTTGCTGCTGTTAAATCAGTTGGCTGCCAGTTGCGGGTAACAGTTGAGGTAACAGGTTTGGCCTATTAAAAATGGCCGACAGTAACCCTATGGAGACTGAAATAAAAACAAAACCTCTATTTAATAAAAGTTTAGCAGGTTTAGGAAAGGTAAGGATAGATAAAATGGTAAAGGATAGGATCCCTAACTCCATGGGAGTCTACCTTATCCCACTCCGAGAACTAAGACCTCTCACAAGGTTATTTCTGCCCAGAGGCCCAGGCCTTCTCTGAACTCCTTAAATCTATCACTAAAACCCAAAAATCTATACTAAATAAATTTATGCTATTTATAATCCTTTGAATACCTTAAGTAACTGTCTCCTTTGATTGTGTCAGCTCACTTCAGTTCTTTCTGGGCCTAGTCAAATTTCTGGGCCTTGGTAGGCCTAAAAAGCCTGCCTCTACTCTTGAACCACACAGATGATAAGAAGCTTCACTTTCCTTCTTCTTTTCTGGTCTTCTTCACCACTTAACTCCCACGCTCCAACCTGCCTCCACTCTTAACTGCCACTCTGGTTTTCCTAGTTTTGCAGAGTAACTCCAGAGATCAGGAACCAACCAACCTCTCCAGGCGAAGGTTAACTCCCAGAGAGCTCTTAACAGTTGGAAGCCAACCAACTTCAAGCTTCCCCTGAATTCTCAGAACCCCTCACCAGGTATTCTGCCTCCAGATTCCAACTAGACCTCCAAGTTACTTCAAACAGGATCTTGACTGTCATTAACCACTATGTCCCAAAATCAACTCCAAATCCATTTTAATCCTAATAAGACAAAGTCTGTTTCCTAATGTGTATTTTATTCAAGGACAGATGTTATTATATCTTTTTCTAAATATAAAAATGATATTCAGAAAAATACACTTTTAAATTTCTGATCATGTGGGTAGCTCAGTGGCACAGTGGACAGAGCTCTCAAAATGGAGTCAGGAAGACCCGAGTTCAAATTCCACCCTAGCCACTAACTGTGTGACTTTGGGTAAGGCATTTTACTTTCTCATCTTTAAGATGGTATAATAAAAACTCTTATCTCACTGAATTATTGTGAGGATCAAATGACTTAACCTATATAAAGAACTTTGTGCACCTTAAGGCACATCAGATGCTAGCCTCATCATTATTACTAATAACATGTGTTGAACTGGAAAAAAACACAGAACTATTAGTCAGAAAAACCACTCTTTAATTATAGATAGAAGTTCAGTGCTAAATTAGGCCTCCTTATAGAGTTGTGATATAAATCCAGCTCTGGTCACTGAACTCCTAGGAGGACCACCATGAGATGACAACTCCAAAGAACAACTTTGGGGGACTTGTATGCCATTTGGGAAATCTAGGGACAGGGAAAGATCATTGATTGACATTCCAGTGGCTACCAGGAAATGGAAGTGTTTAATCTAAACTGACAGGATACAATCAAAGCTAGATTTTAAGGGAATGGGCTATTTACAATGGATACTAAAGGGCCATCCTTGCACAGTTAAAGGTCTTTTTGGGAAAGGATCTCTGATACAATGGGAGAAGCTACTGGGATAAAAGAATATTTTAGTATTTGCTTAAAATCTGTTAACTCCACCTAGCTAAGTTCACTAAATAGCTTAAGGTATATTATTCATTCTGAAACTGCTAGTTTCAGTGAGTGAGATTTCAGCTAGTGAGATTCCCCTCAGGGTGGATTCTTTGGGGAACCAGGACCAACTCCGGTCTCCAGATTAAAAGCTAACCCTAAAGCTGGGGTTCATCAGATCTTACTAGGCTACTAGATTCTACATCGCCACATGCTTTTTGTATCCTTTCTAAAGGAGACTTTTCAATGACTTCTCTTTTATGGACAACTCCCTATATAAAAGCACTTGGTTCCTAGAGTATGTGGAGTGGGAAGACCAGCATCTGGGATCTTGTTCTTTGTTGTCGACTTTGTATTACTTTAGGTAGATCCTTTCCAGCTCTTGGGGCCTCACTGTTTTCATCTTTAAAATCAGAGGATTGGACCTAAATGATCCTTAAGGGCCTTTTTGGGTCTAAGAGTCTATGATTTTTTTCTTTTTTTGACTTACAATAATAGGTCCTCAAATATTTGTTTAAACTAGATTTATTGAATTCTTTTTACCATTTCTTAGCCAATTTTTTGAACAACTTCTTTACACTCAGTGCCTTTGCTTCCTTTCACCCCTCAACCCTTTGCAATGAGACTTCTGACCTCAGAACTCAGTTGAAACTGTTCTTTCCAAAGTTACCAGTTGTCTCTTAGTTGCCAAATCTAGTAGTCTTTTTTCAGTCCTAGTCCTTTTTGAACAATCTATGGCTTTTGATATTGTGGATCACCTTTTTCTACTTTCTGAGTATTAATGACATCAGTCTTTCTGGTTCACCTCCTAATCTCACTGCTTATTCTGTCTCCTTTGTTGGCTCATCATTCCTATTTTGCTCCCATTTGGGTGTTTCTCAAAGTTCTTCCCTATGCCTTTTACTCTCTTCTTTCTCTCTTGAAACAATCATAAGCTCCTTAGGGATTTATTTATTATGTCTATTGTAAAAAAAAAAGTTTTATTGTTTGGGTAACTCATTAATCATTATATTGTTTAAATCCAACTTTATGGGATTAGTGATTATTTGAATCCTGACCTCAGTCATTTCCTAGGAATGTCAGAGAAGGCTGCAAGGAATTTTGGGTTCTCCCAGGTCCTGGTTCCACCTATAAATGTTTTGCGTCCCCTCACCCAGTTTTCATTTCAGGTCTTCCTAAAGTTGGGTTTTGCATCCCCCTTGTGTTTTGGCTTTGCCCAGATTTTATCAAATGTTTATATTTACTAGTATCCATTTCAATCTACCTGCAAGCTTTCCTCTCTTGTAGTTTTTATATAATTACTCTTGCCTAAATCCTATATAATGTGAACCTCCCAGAGCCTAAACCTCCCCTCCCTTTCTGGCTTTCTCTCTTTTACCAAACAATCCAAACAATCTAAAACTATTTTGAATTTGTTCTTGTGAACAACTCTATATAGATGACTCCCAGCCATGTATCCCAGACTGCTCTTAGCCCCAATTTGCTTTCAACTTAATTGTCTTTTTGGACATTTCAAATGGGATGTTCTGGAGATAGTTTAAGAAGACTATCTTCCTCTTATGGACCTGTAATCCTGGAACTAGGAACAAGATTGAGATTGGGAAGGGAATGAAGGCTGGTCTTTGTGCTCTCCAGAAAATGAAGGCTCCAGGAACAGCTCACCTATGAGAGAAAAGGGCAAGCTTTCCTGTGGCATGTTGTTAGCTGAGGAAGGCTTATGTGCTGAAGGAAGTTCCATGACAAAACAGCATGATTATTATTAGTAGGACAAGTCCCTAGGTGGGTAGCAAGTCATCCCGAAGGGCTGAGTTTCTCCTAATGTTACTCACCAGAAGTGAAGCTTCCCAGTATGTCACCCAATGCTGATTATCTTTTACAAAATGATATTTACTGAGAAGATGTAGCAAGGACAGATGTTACAAAAAATCATACTTAACTGTGTCTCCCCCTTTCCCCCCTACCCCCAGCATATTATAATCAATGTCTCTTGGAGAGAATGGACTCAAATTTTAAAGTGGTTGGCATAAAATATTTTCCCCAATTGGTGAGTCAATCCCTTCTCAGCTGTGCTGGGATATCTTGGCTGGTATCTTGGCTGCTTTACTGACTCCTTACCAGACTCAGATATTTTGAACTTCATGAACTATAAAAACAAAAAAAAACAACATTTCTATGTACAAAGTAAATCCCAAAAGAGTTACATATGAATTTGTGAAACTATTGCACATACCTTGCTTTTTAAAAAAACTGTATATCATAGATTACTTTAAAAGCTGTCCTCGATTTCTATGTTTCTTTCTGAACTTCCTTATGCTCCCATCTAATGCATTTAAAAAATGCTACAGTGAACCTCTTTCTTTTTTGGGGGGAAGGGTATACTCTCACTAACTTCCATTCCCAATTCCTTCCCCTGTGTAACAAAAGGAAAATGCAATTCTTACAACAAATAAACATACCTATTCCAAAGAAATCCATACATTTATCCATGTATAAAATGTGTCTTATCCTGAATCTTGAGTCTGTTAGCCCTTTATCAGGAAGGTGGTAGCAGTTCACCATTATTCTTCTGGAGTGGAGATTAGTCATTGTTTTGATCATATGTATCATGTAAAATAGAGCTTCAAGAGAAATTTTTTTCAGTAAAATGAGTTTTCTTCATCTTTTTTAAATTATCATTACTAACAATGCCATTTTCTTCTTGCAGTTTAAAATATCCTTTGAAGTTATTTGGCTTGAGAAAACCATCATGTTTCACAATAATTTTGAAGGCCCTGTGCCTATATCTTCACACAATTTTGTGGTTTTCCTTTTAGTAGATTTTTTTTACCCCTTAAAATAAATAAAATTGAATTTTTTTGGGTAACAACCCAAAATACTCTACAAAGTTCCTTATTTTCCCCAGATAAAGGATTGCATGCTTTTCACAATATCCAAATTGAAGAAATGTTTACTTTTTTGGGGGGGGGCGATTATGCTTTGTCATGACATCAACTGTTCTCTCTCAGTGATATTGCTATCAATAGGTTCTCAGATGAACACATATTCTCCAACATTTATCAATAGCCTATTATCTATACATATATAAAATATTTATATGTTATATGTGTTATTAAATAAGTATTTGTTCCGTTACTTGTAGTACAGAAATAGGAAGATTTTATTTTCTTAATAGATTACAGAGGTTTTCAGATAGACAGCTCTTTTTCCTACTATATTTATTATCTCTAAGTGGAATTATTTGAAACTACTTTTGATATTCTCCAGTTATTAATTTGGCCTTATCAATAACTGCAAGTAAACATTTATATTTCTCCTTTGAAATGAAGCTTTTTTATATTTAGCAATTTTGTAAATAGCTTTCTATGATGCAAGCAATTCTTTTATTATTACAGGTAGGGTATTTGGTAAAAGCATCTAATTTTTATTAGAAAATAATCTTATCTTGTCCACATATTCTACATAATACGCATTTGAAATATTTTAATATATTACATTTCATGACACCTACAACTAAAACATTTGTACAAAAAAACTAGTGATTTAAAAAATTTTCTACATTAATTATAGTACTTATGAATCCTAATGATAAGTATAGTGAATTGAGTCTTAATTTAGGCTTTTTACTTTTTTTCTGTATTTCTATTACTTAAATTATTACTTTTGCTTATGCTAGTTTGAGCTGTTCAGTTAGATTTTTTCTTATAATTGTAGGGTTGTCTGTTATGAAGAGATATTTTCAACTTATAAAAATTAGAGATTAATTTAAGATAGAATTAAACTTAATTATTGAAAAAGCAGTTATGTATTTACTATTCCTAAGTTATTTCAGGTGTTAAAAGGTTGAAAATTTTTATCAACCCAGTCTATTGTACTGGACTTGCCACAATCTATAACATTGAGAAATATAATAGATATTATGATACTTTAAATGTCTGTACAAAAATTGTTTAATTTTGAGTTGGCATACTATGTTTAAATGAAGCAAAAACGACATGTTGATAAAATATGTGTCATGAGCCTAAAGCCATTGGGATAATCTCACCATTTGTATAGACTGTAACATTAAATAATAGCTGAGCAGATTGCCAAATGGAAAGAAATTACTGTGCTGGCTTTGGTTGATTTTGATGTGAACTTTGTTTTAATTGGGGAAAAAAGGTACATACTTATGGGGGAGTTGTATTTGAAAATAACCCATAATTTTGGTGATTGCATCATACTACTTGAGAGGGTCTCTCCTCTTTCTACCTTCTCCCAATGTAGTATACCACACAATTAAAAAAACTCCAGATGAGATGATCTCTAAGGTCCTTTTAAACTCCAAATCCTAGGAATTGGAGATAGTTAAGCATTCTTTTGTTTTACATAGTTTGTTGCAATTTGTCAATTTCTGGCTTAGAGATTCCACCTAAAATGGTTTATATTGTTGATTATTACACTTGTGGCATATTCTCAGTAGCAGCTTTGTTTGTCAAATTACCCAGTTTGCCCATCTGTTTTATGAAATATTTATCTATTATAAAACACTATGCAAAATGAAAATTCCACAGGTGGTTTTTCCTTTTAATGATGTCTGATGTGACTGATGAGAGGGATTAATTTGTACAGATTTTGCAATTCAAAAGTGTAAGCAAAAACCAGGAGCTAATGTGAATTCTAAATTTATGAATCTTGGTCTTTAGGGAAAACAAGATGGATCTTAGGTGTTCCCTAGAAGAATGCACAATGGCATTAAACTTATTTCTGAATAATAGATTCTCAGATGCCTTAGAATTACTTCGTCCATGGTAAGTTTAACTTTGTTCTTTTCAATTATAGGTAATAGTTGTCATGCAGAGTTTTCTGAACATTTTGCCTTTTACCTGTTAATGTGCCAACTTCAAGGTTTGTTTGCTTTCCTGATGAAACAGTGCATGCTGTTTTTTGTTGAAACCTATCAGAACTATGAATTTTAATACACAGTTCTGAAGTTTAATTTGTCAAAATTACGCAATCAAAATGTTTGCGTTAAGTTAAAATGATTTTGATGCCTTCTCATGCTTGCTCACAGAATGATTTTGTAATTTTTTTAGTTGTGGGCTTGAATTGTGATGGTGTGTGTGAGTGCATATGAGTGTGTGAATATGTTGGCTGAGACTAATATAGAATGAAATTTTCCAGGTTATTTTGGTTGAGTTGATTTTTATTGCTAATTTTTTTGGATGAATGTCTATTCTATTACCGATTGAAGCAGAAAGGCAGAAATGTGTGTGTGAAATGGCAAATATCCAGGAATATATTATTTCAAACTCTTAAAATCATTAAATGTTACTTCAGCTCAGTAACAAAATTAGTGTTATGTCAACCCAGTAACAATCATAATAAACCATATTTACAAAGTATTGTAAACTTGAAAAAGTATCTGTAATACAACTGTCACAGATTTAAAACTGGACTTAAACATAGATTTTTTTCCTTTTACAGTTCAAGAAATTGAGGCCCAGAGAGTTGAAGTGACTTGCCCAAGGTCATAGTTTGATCCTTGGTCTTTTGACACTAAATCTATCTCTTTCTTTACATTTTTTTATCCTTTTATTATTTTCTTATCTTGGATATGAGATGTGACCCCATCTCATGGAAAAATATAGAGTCACAAAGACTTAAGTAGACATGTGGTACAGTAGAATGAATGGTGGATTTGGAGTCTTAAGAGTCAGATTTTGAAACCTAACTCATTACTAGTCAATAATCAATAAACATTTATCATGTGTCAAGTGCTGAGGGTACAAAAAAGGAAAAAAAAATAGTTCCTACCCTTGAGCATTTTACATTCTCATGAATGCATAAATTGAAAAGGGCAGGGTGAGAAGGTATTCAGCCAGTCATATCTAGTCTAAGGAGTACAGCTGGTAGGAAATGAAGAGTTGGCTGCACTGGAAGCCCTCTTTAACTGGAGGCTTTGGAAAGAGTCCTTTTTTCCACCTTCTAGCCTTCTAAGCAGAGTGACAGCAAGTCCTGAGGATACAGAATATATGTGAGTTAATGTAGCTAATGCCTCACAGGATGATGAGTTTAGTGGTAAACAAGTTTCCAGGGAGCAGGATGATTGTGGAGTCTATATCTAAGCAATATAACTGGTGGGAAAATGACTTAATACCTTTATGACCTCGGGCAAATCATTTAACCTGATGAGTCGTAGTTTCATCATCGGTGAAATGAAGTGTGTGTGTGTGTGTGTGTGTGTTTTAAGGGATCATATTTTTGACACATGGGAATTTTGTGTAATTGTTTTAGCATCTTTTCAAGAACTGAATCCATTGAGCTGTTTGTTTGATCTTTGGTTAATGGAAAGGTAAAGATGTGGGAAAAATGCATTGCTTGACATCTTTTTAGAAAATAGGGAAATTCATGAAGAATATGCCCCCTTGTGGGAAAGGAAAGAAGAGCAGGTCATGCAAATTAAAGCAGAGATTTAAGACAGTGATTATAGGTTTAAATGGAAAAATCCCCTAAATAGGTTTTTTGGGGATGAATTTTTGGAACATGGTGCACTCAGGCCACAGCAAACCAATGATCAAGATGATGGATTAAAATACTATTAAAGTTGTGGGAAGTAATAGAATATATTCATTGTAATGCTATGTGTGACACTAGTGTGATGTTTTGGAAAGTCTTTGAGTCTAATTTAAATGCTCTGTTTTACTTATGTCTTTTTCAGGTCGAAAGAGAGTATGTATCATGCTCTGGGCTACAGCACTATTTTAGTAATGCAGGCAGCAATGACCTTTGAGCACCAGGACATCCAAAATGGCATTTCTACAATGAAGGAAGCTTTACAAACCTGTCAAAAGTAGGCTTGAATAATTTAAGTACGGGAGTAGAGGGGAATAACAACCTTAAATTTTGTGTGACAAAAACTATTTGTTAATTAAAATTAGAGAGCTGTATTTTTCATTGCACTTGGTCACTTTACATAGGAAAGGAAAGGTAGATTTCAGCTCCTACACTCTCCTTTATTCTCTATATTTTCTGTTAGGATTAAAAAAAAAAAAGACTAACCAGGATTACCAGGTAGACTAAAGGGCAGGCAAATTTCGTGAAATGGTATTTTTATTCTTTATCTTCATCCATGATTCTGACAGCTTATTGGGTTGAACAAACAAATCTTTCTTCATTTTCATTGTTTTAGTATTCACGAAGGGCAGTTAAAACTAACCAATAACGCTATGTTCTTGTTTTATGTTTTACATGCCCAGCTGCAGCATTTTGAATTTTGTAATTTATTTGGAATAATTTTGAACCTTTTTGAGAGCTGAAAATTAGATGAATTTAAAAATCATGCTTGTAGCTTAGATGTTCCAGTGCAGAAGAACTCTTAGGAGGGGCTGTTGTTTTAGTTTTGAAATTCATAAGGAACAGTCTGGTTTGGGTTCAAGCATTCTTCCTCTTTTCCTCTGTTGCCCCCTCCACAGAGCTTCAAGTATCTGACTTTATCCAAGTTTCTGCAGCTTTTGAATTTTTTTTTTTGTATTTACCACAGAAATAGTGATTATGGCTTGTGGGAATAAGGAAAGCAGCATGAAAGGTTTAGAGTCCTAGCTGGATCATACTTCAATATCATTTAGTTAGGAATACTATTTTGTGTTTCCAAGGGGGGTATATCTGAGAAGAATTCTAAGTGAAAATGAAATGAATTCTGTTCAATTTCTCATTTTGTATGCTTTTCTTCTTTTTTTCACTTGCTCGATGTAGGTTCAGGAAAAGAAATACAATGGTAGAATCTCTGTCGAGTCTTATTACCAAATCATCAGTGGATCAGCTGAGTGAAGGTGAGTCATAGGGTCCTAAGATTTAAGGCTCAGAGGCACTGAAGAGGTTATCAGATCCACTCTTGTGTGATTTACCCAGGGTTACCTAGCTAATAAGAGAAGTAGGATTTCTATCCTGGTCTTTCTGTCTTTTAAGTCTAAAACATTATCTACTACTTCAGTAGGCTGCTTCTCAAGCACCTTGAGGTGTTTTGAGAATGTTGGTCAAGTTAGGCAGTAGGTATGATAATTGGAATATGGACATTTATGAATATTCAAGAACCCATGTATTTTTACCTAGCTTTGATAAGACTGATGATGGGCAGGAGACCTCATAGTTTTCAACTTATGTTGCCCTTGCTTGTGGTGCTACCATAGTAAGTGAGGGAGATGTTTCAGACGTATATGTAGATAACTTTTTCTAGCATTTCATGCTGAGAGAATAATGGCTTGCTAGGTTGTGGTGGTGGTGATGGTGGTGTTACTTAAGTAACTGAGTCAGAGAGTAAATTGTGCCATTTGAGAAGATCTCCCAGAGTGTAGGCCAGAACCTTCATTTTATAGGTGAAGAAACAAGTCTTGAAGATTAAGTGAACTGCTCAAAGTCACCCAGGTAATAAGTATCAGCCATGGGAGCCAAACTCACATCCTTTTGTTTGGAGCAAGTGCTCCTCTTACTAAGCCATCCTATCCTAACATTTTTTAAAAGGAAAATGAGACTGTCATGCCTACTGTATAAACAAAGGACTTTGTTTATCAGGACACAGTTGTGCTAACTTATATCTAGTGAAGAATCCTGTTGTACATGTTTGTATAGTACTGTTCATTGAAGACCAGTAGCCATGATACTTCTTTAAAGTGAGAATAGCACTGTATGTTACTGTCCCTAGGAATTCAATTATTTTCAGTGATCAGGTTTACATGGGATACTTCACGTGTGCTGATCATTAAGCCTTTATTTAAAAGCCTCTAGTGTTGGAGAACTCAGTACTTCCCAGTGTTAAATTTATAAGGTTTTGGACTGAATATTTAATTGGTGGTGGTTGCCAGGGATTTAATTTCTAAATCCCAAATGAATTACTAAAGTAGAATGGAATTTATGGTAGTTTATTTATACAATAGAGGGAAAATATTAAGGATGAGAGAAAAAGGGGAGAGAGAGAGGGGAGAGAGAGAGCTCTGGCTTCATCAGAGCCAGGTAGAAATTCTAAGCCCCAGCCAGGGGAAAGGAGTCTCAAGAGGATGGTCTTTCTTGGAGGTTCACACCTCCAGAAAGGGGAAGGAACTAAGTCAGCCTTAGTCACCATGGTGACTGTCTAAAAGGAAAGCATTCTGAGGTCTCCTGCAAGAGTTCCTCCAGGGATCCAGTTCCACAGCCAAGTGTCTTCACTCCAAGTCTGAGTGTCTGTCTTCCAGTCTCTTCTCAAGTGTCTGTCCTCCCTCCAGCTCTGAGTGACTCTCTTTCAGTCCAACTCTGAGTGACTGATTGATCTTGATCCATTGATTGATCCTTGTGTGCTTCTGTTTCCTCTATTTAAAGATCTTTTTCACTTGTGTCACCTCCCCTAAATTTTACGTCTACCAATCACAGCAGACGCTCCTCTCCATGACTGCCTACTCAATGTATGAAATGGGTGTTCCTGCCTTTTTGTGGTTAGTTCACACCTTCTTGTGGTTAAAATGGGTACATCTACTTTAAATACTGAGTTTACACTCTGGGGATTAAAATCTAAAAATAGACTGGGGATTACAATTTTATCTTCACTATCAAGGAAGAGCTAAGTAGGTTCATTGCTACAGTCAGGAGATAGCCAAATCCAATCTTCACTCCAGGCATCCCGTCCCATCTTTGTACCACTCAAATTGTTTGGGAATTTTAATTCTTCTGAATGGAGCCAGACAGATCAAATTTGACATCTCTTTTATGTTATAGCCCTTCAGATACTTGAAGAAAGTAATTGTGTATCACTACCCTACTCTCTAATTTTTCCTTCTCTAGATTTGACATCCCTCAATTAAAAGATTTTCTTATGCTATGTTTTCCAGCCATATTGGTTGCCATTTATTATTTTGATACCAGGAAACTGGGCACTGGGGCCAAGACAAATGTAAAATTCTCTGTTTTATTATTGTCTCAATTCCCTTTTGCACTCTCCTTTTTTGGTAGAAATGTGTCCTCTAGAAATATACTTCCTGTGGCTATAAGATGATTCAAATTCTTTTACCTTAATGATATATTGAGAAACCATGGTTAATTTATGGGGTTGAAGTGGAAAAGATTGAATAATCTTTTAAATATCTACTATATGCCAGACTTTGTGCTAAGCACTTTGAAAATATTATGTTATTTGATCCTCACAATAACCCTGAATGGCAGGTATTATTATTATTATCTTTATTGTATATTTGAGGAAACTAAGGCAGGTGGAAGTTAAGTGACTTGTTCAGGGTCATATAGTAAGGAGACTGTGCGTGTGAGCACATAGATGAAGGCAGTTTATATATTTTCTGTTATCCTTAATAGATGTTCTTTTAGCAAACAAAAACAAATGGACCAGTAAGTACCCATCTACCAAGGACTATTCCCTCCTTCCCTCCTTCTCTCCCTCCCTCTTTCCCTCTTCCTTTCTTCCTTCCTTCCTTCCTTCCTTCCTTCCTTCCTTCCTTCCTTCCTTCCTTCCTTCCTTCCTTCCTTCCTTCCTTCCTTCCTTCCTTCCTTCCTTCCTTCCTTCCTTCCTTCCTTCCTTCCTTCCTTCCTTCCTTCCTTCCTTCCTTCCTTCCTTCCTTCCTTCCTTCCTTCCTTCCTTCCTTCCTTCCTTCCTTCCTTCCTTCCTTCCTTCCTTCCTTCCTTCCTTCCTTCCTTCCTCTCTCTCTCCCTCCCTCCCTCTTTCTCTCTCTCTCCTTCCCCCCCTCTCCCTCCCTCTACCCCCTTTTCAGATCCAGCATTTACTTCGTGACTTTGACCAAATAGTTACCCTTCTCTGTGTTTCAGTTTCCTTATGTATAAAATGAGAGCATTATTTTTGTTGTTCAGCATTGTGAGGAAAGCACTTTAAAAACTACCTATACTATGTAAACCTTAAAGTACTAGCTAAAAAGGAGTTATTTATGGCTCACTTGTTTACAAGAGATTGTCAGTGTTTGAGTCCCTGTTCTGATACTTTCATCTGTGTGATCTTAGGTGAGTCATTTATGTATATCCATCCCTAGAAGCAGTTGGGTCCAGCTCATGGCCACTGCCATTTCTAGAGTCTCTTAAACACTTTACTCAGAACAACTCTTAGAAGTTGTTAGTCCAGACCCACCCTTTGCAAACATGCCTGACTTTTGCCCTTAGAAGTGAAAGCCCTAAACAGGCAATAAGTATTTATCCCGCAGTTCATCTCCGTCTGCACAATGAAGTAGTGCAAACAGTATATGAACTGGAATCTTCAAGTCCAGGCTTTTAATGAATTATTTAACTTCTTTCCAGTATATGGGCTTGGCTGCCATTACAACCCAAACAGACTTTCTTTTCCAACAGAGTGAGTCAAAACATTGGAGCATTTGTATGTGATTTGTTTTTCCACGTTGTAATTTTCATTTATGTTCTTGAATGGCTGGTGGTTTGCAGTGGAGCATACGTTTAATTAAAGTTTCCATGAGCTTAACATGTCATACACCCACTCATCATTTCCACATTTGATAAAAGTTTCCACCTAACACTTTAGCTAGCTGGCGTATTGCCCTGAACTGGTTTTAAGTGGGTGTTAAAATTAGACGTTTAATATAAAGAATTCTTCTATTTGGACTTGCATGTTTATGATTTCTGATTATTTTTAGTTAAGGCATTTTGATGGCCCCCTTTCCCCAATTAGTTTAAAATAGTAGCACTCTAGGACTTATGTGAAGAAAGAAGGTGAAATATTTTTGTTTTTTCCTTATATTCAATCAGCAAACAAATATATGTTAATTGTCTTTTATGAGCCTAGGACTGTTTTAATTGGGGAGTAGCTGGATAAAGGAGAGATAGGAGGAGGGACTTTGAGGACTTGAGCTGGACCTTTAGGAGTGATCAGGCTTTGAGAATAGGTAAGGACAAGTGTAGTGAGATGGAGGGAAAGAAGAACAGAGGGAGTAGAGGAAAGAAAGAAGGAAAGAGGAAGAGAGTGAAAAAGGAGAAGGAAGGGAGAGGTGGAGAGAACTGAGGTGTTAAAGTGAATAGAATCATAAACACGGAAGTGGGAGTAAGCACATTGTTTGAGTGGTTATGTTGTGGGGGCCTTGAGGTGAACCCCCTGGGTTTGGAAATGATACCCTTTGCAAGAATGCAAGACTCCAAAACTTAGCTTAAACATAAAAAGAGAAATTTATTAATTTAGAAGGTAATGTTGAATCTGGTCAGGAGGACAGCTTAGATGGAAAGCTGCCTCCCAGAGGACATCATTTCTGGGGTTTTTATTCTCTTTACAACAGACTATATGTGACTTGAGGAAGGTATGTACTCAGGCACAAAGTGGGGGTGTTGGTCATCTGACTGGGGTCAGCCTGAAGACATAGGGGTTGACCCTCATAGTTTAGGGGACAGATAGATAAATCTTAGATACAACCTGATGGTATCAAAGCATAGCCTGGAGGTGTATCTCTATGTCCATCTAAAGGACTATGCAAAGAGGATAATCCTTTCAGGGGACTTTCCCTTTGATGCAGCAGGGTCTTATCAGGAGTTATCAGACATTTTAGGGTTAGTAGTCACAAGGATGCAAGGAAGCAAAGGAATTTTCCTGCTTACAGTTTGGCCTGAAACACTTCTATAATTTGGGGGGTACAATTTCCTATGCCAGTTAGAATAACCAAATGAGTACTGCATTTATATTGGAGAACAGTGTGCAGTAAGAGAGCATATATTAGAGCCAGATTATAAGAGCCTGCCTTGAAAGTTAGGCAAGAAGAAACTTTTTTGATTAAAACTTTGTTCCTTTCAATTTTTGCATCAAAGATGCAAAGGAAAATTCCAGCAGACAGCAATAGACTCCCGTAGCTAGGCTCTGGAGGCTCCTCTGCCAAAGCTCAGAACTTGGTCAGAATACTTTCTCTCCTGGAATCACGAAAGCATAAACACAAGAGACCAGAGAAATGGAAGTATATTGACTGAATATCCCCTCCCAGCATTTCTTCTTTCTCACTTGAAAGCCTCTTGGGAAGAGAGAGAGTTCTTTATGCTCACTCTCTCAAGCCCAGCAGTCAATTAAAAGGCTTTATTTCTGTGCCAAGGATATGAGGATATGTGTAAAAGTGCTTTTTATGGGAGGCTGGGGAAGGGGGGCATATTCCTCCAGGTGTTTTATAAGAGACAGAGCAAATTGCTCATTCTATAAGGACCGGGGCTTTATTGGTGAGTCACCCCACTGTAGACAGATGAGGTTAGATGACATACCCTTGGTCCCCTAATTTCCAAGTTGCCACAAGGGATATTTTTGAGCTCCAGCCTTCCTAGGCAGTGCCCCTTCAGATTTTAGAGACTTACTTGGGATCATGTATCACTATAGATCTTGTTTGAGTATCTTAAGACAAAATTCATGTGATATTGGGAATTTTCTTTAATATATTTTGTTTGTTATTAATAGAGGAAATGCACGCAGAAATCTGTTATGCGGAGTGTCTACTACAGAAAGCAGCTTTGACATTTTTACAGGTAATGAACATTGGGAGATTCAGTGTCCATTTGTTGTTGTTCATTTTAACAGCAAAATGCAGCTAGAGCTATAATAATAATAATAATAGCTGTTTGAATGAACATTCTGTGGGGGCATTTGGAAATTATTTAACTGGTGATTTGAAGAAAGGCATTTGAGAGAACCAATGTTCTGATTTTTGTTGGGTTATCACCTCTCCTACTCTCCCCTACAACTCAAAATACCCAGAGGTAGCTTTCTTATTCGTAGTCGTTGTATTTAGTTTGATTTTAAAATCAACCAGGTAACTAACTACCCCAATTCAATTTCTTGGTTCTTTCATGCACGAAAATAGTAGAGTAGTTGCTATTTTAGCATTATTAAACTCTTTCCCCCCTTTATTGTCAGTCCTTAAAAGAAACCAGAAACCTCTGGTTAAGTCTTCCTTCTTTTAAGTTATTTGCTCCTTTGTCAGATGGAAAATGATTGGATAATTAGATGTGAATTGTCCTTGTTTTTAGAAGTTCATTAGTGTCTTTTAAGTGGAATGGGAATTAGTCATTGTTATTTTAAGCCCTGAGTACTGGCTAGAAACCCTTTTTAGGTTGTCTAATTAGCAAGTTACCCGCATCTACGAAGATTTTTAAATGATATTTCTTTTCAGTTTATTTCAAATGAAGATTAAATAGAAATAATTGTTTAGACCTAGCACCATTTGAATCTATCCTCACCCAAATGTCTTTAAATTTCATTTGCATGTATTTATATAATCTGGTAGTTCTAATTCTTGTACTTTTAATAATGTTTATTTTTAAGCTTACACATTTCTTCATACTTTTTTTCATTCCTATTTTGGGTGAATGTGCTTTAATTATTTCAGAGAACTCTTTATAGAAACTCTGTTTACCTATACAGACTGACAAGTTATAATCTTAGTTACCTGAGGGTACTAAGACATTGAGTCACTTGCTCAAGGTCACACAGACTGGTTATGCCCATAGTAGAACTTGAACTCATATCTTCTTGACTCTCAAGTGGGTTTATTGTCCATTCTCACTGAGGAGAGGATTTGAATAAAATTATTTTGTACACCCTGGTGCCCTTGATCCAGAAAAAGTCTGTCCTCTTGTACCTCGTTATTTATGCTCTAGGACCAGCTTCAGCATCAGTCACCAGTTTTAAAACTCTCTTCCTGCTCTTTTAAAAACGAAATCTTTTGGGGGCAGCTGGGTAGCTCAGGGGATTGAGAACCAGGCCTAGAGATGGGAGGTCTTAGGTTCAAATTTGGCTTCAGACACTTCTCAGCTGTGTGACCCTGGGCAAGTCACTTGATCCCCATTGCCTAGCCCTTACCACTCTTCTGCCTTGGAACCACTACCCAATATTGATTCCAAGACAGAAGGTAAGGGTTTATTTACCCCCCCCCCCCCAATCTTTGACATGTTGGAGAATTGTGGCAGGTACAATGAGGTGAGAAAGATAAAAAGAGATATTGGAAGGGAGGCAGAAGCAAATTGATAGTAGGCAAATCTTCCTAATACAAACAAAAGGAACCGTAGTCCAGGAACCTTGAACAAAGATGTCATTATTTCAGACCTACCCTTAAAATGTTCATTTTTTTCCCTAAATTACTGTTTTTCTACATTTAGTTAAGATGTTCTTAAATTTGACTTAATAATCTTGGTGACTATGGCTATGAAAATAACTGGGGATTATTGGCTGAATGATGGTGACAATATGGCATTCATAGTAGAATCCTTAAAAGTGTTCTTATGTATTATTTTCAAAACTAGAGGTTCAGGCTTGCATAATTAATTCTTGGTACCTCTTTGGGGACTCAGAAGCTATACTATAAAGTGCAATGTGGGTATTAAGGGAAGTTTTCATATAATTTAGGAAATTCTCCTAGCTAAAAATTGCATTTGTTTAATTGAAACACTCAGGTTTTAAAATGAGCAATAAAACTTTTGTTTATGATTATTGTGTAGAAAGTGGCAGACTCTATTGGTGCTATAGTTTGAAATGCTAATCATTTAAATGAAGATGATAGAATTAAATTGGATGCTTTTAACTTTAGAGGGGATACTTAGGCATGTAAGAATTAAATGCTGGAGTCTTCCCAATATTATTATAAAAGCAGTGTTTTGTTATAGGGTGTTAGAGAAGTAAAATGAAAAGATACAGGATTAAAAAGACTTGAGTTTTAGTTCCATTGGGTTCTTATTTCTTTAGGGGCAGTGGCATGCTGGTAATCATATGTACATTTTATTTTCTGGCCCTCCAAGAAAATAAAATGTACACATGAAACACTTTTAAGTTTAATCTGTATTATTAACATTTTCCCCTTTACTTCCTGAAACCAAGAAAGTCAAGAAAATAACGAACCGAGTTCAGATTTGTGGCTTGCTGCTTCCTGAGTTATAAATAATTAACACTGAAAAGTTAACAGTCAGCTTCACAGTTAGTATGGGTCTCCTCCAGCACAGCTTTGTTTATGGGTGAGGTGTTCTAGTTGATCTGTAAGATCCCTTTCAACTCTGACATTCTGATTCTGCCAGGGTGAAAAACTAGAAAAATCTCCTGATAGCACCATCTGCTGGTGGTGAACTTCCTTTGAGCAGTTCTGTTATTTACATGGAGGGCTCTAATAGAATTATATAAATTTATATGTAAAAAGAATCTTCAAGAAACTTTTGATGCAGCACTCTACTTTTATAGAAGTAAGGCCCAGGGATGTTTAAGTGCTTTGCCCAAAGAAGATCATGCAGAGCTGAAACTAGAGCTGAGGATGGAAAAGTAAAGGAAACAAATTAAATATGAAACAAAAATCACATGTTAATGATCCTGAAGAAGAAACATGAGCAGTTATAAATAAGTGCTTTTTCCTGGAGAGAGAGGAAAAGACTGATCTTTCAGCATACTCTTTAAAGTATTAGGAGGCTATTTGAATGCAAAAGATAAAAGACATTTTACAATTTTAAATTCATGCTATGCCTAGAAAGATTCATAGTCCTTAACTAATAGAGATCACTATTTTAGTGATTAAAAAAGTAACTAATTTGTGGGTAATTGATGCCAAAATACACCTGTAAAATTCATTCCTTCTCCTTCCCTTTCCAGCTTAGGGAAGAACAGTGAAGAAACTATTTCAACAGGTACTTAGAAAAGATGCTTTCTTGAAAAACTGTCTCCAAAGTTAAAAATTTGTTGTGTTAGGCCTAGCAGTGGGGACAGTGCAAGGGTTTTTGTGTGTGTGTATGTGTGTGCATATAATGATCTAATTATTCATTAAATGGTTTTCAGGATGAAAACATGATCAACTTCATCAAAGGTGGACTCAAAATTAGAACAAGTTACCAAATATATAAGTAAGTTAATAATTCAGTAGGTTAAGTAAACTGATGTGATTCAGGCCATTTTTTAACATTAATCCCCACAGTCCTCATAATCTGAGGGTAGTCAGGTTTTCATTTAAAAAAATAATTTTTCTTCCATAAAAGCTTGATGATGTGGATGCAGTGCTGGATTTCGACCGCTCAGGTTTACAGACATAAGCTTTGATTGTTTTTGTCAATCTGGAAAAGCTTTGAGTACTGGTCCAGAAGCTCATTGAATGTTTGTTGTCTATCTAATGATCATCCTAGGGAAGGTCATAAAGGTTCATCATCAGATGGTCTTTACAGTGATGAGGTTTTACAAGTTGTAGAGGAGTTTTATCAGTATCAGTGGAGGGAATACTCACATTGAAATCATGGATCCTTGAAAAGCAATGAAGTAATAATAATATATCCTGCCTGATATTTGGTGATTTAGGATTGATAACCTTCCTGCTTGATGGTATTGAGCCAGTATGTCAGCCCTGGGCAGAAGGACATTATTTCAGTGGAAGCATGGTTATAAGGAGGTAAAAAAATTAGACAATTTTTGCTAATAATGAGAGCATTATTATGGATGAATAACTACTATTATTTATTCAGTCCTAAAGCAGTATTAAGAACCTTATGAAATTATGTTTGATCTGAAGGATACAGTGTAGGTGGGTCACATTTGCCTGTGTATACTCACATTATGGTAATCCTATTCGTATTAGAAGACTTGCATATTAATTGCCTGAAATTGCTCTGGTAGTAATGACTGTATTCTGTTAATTTCCAATTGGTCACTACTGCCCTCACTCTTAAGCTACATTTCTTGGGGATCAGTGCCAGTGAATCCATGATCTTAAACTCATTATCTGCATAGACCAGTTAGTTATCTTTGCTTATTTTTGTAGCTACAGGTTTTATCTCTAATCTTGATTGGTTGTCTAAACTGTGATGGTCCATAAGGAAGACTAGGTAAAACTGTTACCAGACCAGAAGTATAGTGCTAGGATAGTAATTAAAAGTATAGTTTTTCCTGATGGTTTGTCAGTATCACTTTCATCTTATATAGGTTAAACCAACAGCTCAATATCAGTAATAACATGATCTTATATCTTCTCAGATATTATACATAATATTTCAAGTCACAAAGCTAGGTGCTGGATATACAAATGAAACAGTATCTATCTTCAGTGTGCTTACCATTCTCCTGGGGGGATGGGGAGTGGTGGGAAGACAACATCTACATAAAAAATAAAAACTATGTAAAGTAATTGTAAGACATTCGGGAAAAGGATCAGAAAAACTTCCTGTTGGAGGTGACACCTGAACCTTTGAAGGAAATTAGGGATGTTTTAAGACAAAAGCAGTGTGTTTCTCCCCTCTGTCATCTTTTAATGTCAGGTGGCAAGGGCCTTGCAAAATCTCACTTTTAAGTTTTTTTGAGTTTTGAAAGGAGAAGAAAAAAAGGAAGTATTTTAAATGGAAAGAAAAAGTTAAGGATGTATGTATTGTTGAAAATGGCAAAATGAGAGCATATAAGAGAAACAATTGTGAAAATATCCACTTTTCTTCCATTTATAATCTCAACCAGAAAACCAAACCAAAGCAAAAAAAGACTTCGTTGAGTCATTGTAGGGCCAATGTGATCAGAGCATTTAGCATGCTGAAATTTTGGAACTAACTGATAGTATTTTTCCTGGCCACTTCTGAGAAGAATAGAATTTCAGGCCATTCAGTGGATTAGTTTTGCCAAACTGTGTGTATATGGTCAGTTCCTGAAGAAATAAAAAACCTTTCTCTTTCTTTCTCATAAAATTACCCATTAGTGATGGTGGTGTTCCTAAGTGGCTGGGACTCTCATAATTAACATTGTCCACCTATTTACGGCTAAAATGCTAGAATCTTGATGTGAGCTGATGGCTTAAAAGTTTCTGCTGTTTTAAAATGTAGAAGCTTCCCCTCCTGCCATGGTTATAGTTTAGCAGTAGTTGGAAAGAATTGCAGTAGTTTCAGTATAGCTTTAGTAGTTTGAAAATTACCATAATATTTTGGAAGTTGGCTTTGTTATGTTATGTACAAATGTGAAGTTTTGTTTGAAATTAGGTTTACTAAAGGAAGTTTCACACAAATGTGATATTTTTATTTCTTTTCTTTAATCTAGGGAATGTTATTCTGTTCTTCAAATGACTCAGGGCAACAAAAAACAGAAGGAAACCCATTACCAGTTTGAAGGAGGAGTAAAGCTTGGAATAGGAGCATTTAACTTGGTAGGCTATATTTATATCTATACCAGAAGACTACTGTACAAATGATTCTTATTACCACATTCATCCCACTTTTTTCTTCGATTCTACCTATATTGCTTTGCGTAGATAGGGCCAAATGGGTCCACAGAGCTGCTGTGAAAGTTTTGTGTCATCAGCCTTTTCACAGTCTTGTGGTGACTTTGATTATTGCCACTTAAAGGTTCAAAACCAAAAAGGCCTATTGGGTATGAAAGCTGAAGGCAGAATTTTTAGAAGCATAAGACTGGGACTCAAGAATCACTCAGCTTTGCCAAGTGGTTGAGAGAGGAGAGAGAGGAGAGGTAAGGATGAGAAGAACTCAAGAACTGTCTGAATTGATATGATATCCCAAAAATCTTAGTGCAGTTTAAAACCATTAAAGTATAAAATTGCGGGGGCAGCTGGGTAGCTCAGTGGATTGAGAGCTAGGCCTAGAGATGGGAGGTCCTAGGTTCAAATCTGGCCTCAGCCACTTCCCAGCTGTGTGACCCTGGGCAAGTCACTTGACCCCCATTGCCTAGCCCTTACCACTCTTCTGCCTGGGAGCCAATACACAGTATTGACTCCAAGACGGAAGGTAAGGGTTTAAAAAAAAAAGTATAAAATTGCATTAAGACTTTTGGCACACCCTGTGTATATCTTTGGTTCTTAAATTGATAGGACAGTTCAGAAACTATTAAAGGACAGATAGACAACTGCCTGATGAGTCTTTGCATCAATCCAAGAAAACCTATTTTAAAGAAATCATCTTCTACATAGGCTTAGAATAAGAGAGCAGGAAACTAACCACCATCATTTAGGCTGGCTGAAAAATAAGCATTGCCTGGGAAAGTTTGTGTTCATAATTTTTTTTTTCCCCTCGAGTTTTTTGTGTATAGAGCTGCTTCAGTAAAAGAATTGCTTTTTCTCTTGGTGGCATTCATTAATATTCACTTAAATTAAATTTTTCATATTGATAAAAAGGCTTTGAAACCTGTTTGACATTTTACAGTTGTCTAACACTTTTTTCTCTGCTTTGTTTTTCTTTCAGATGTTATCTCTCTTACCAGCAAGAGTTCTTCGACTACTAGAATTTATTGGGTTTTCTGGAAACAGGGTATAAATTTAACTTTTAAGTACTCTCAAAGGGAAGATAAATTCCTTCTTTAATGGATTTATCAGATTAGCAATTTGTTTTAAGCTCAGTTGAAGGAACCTCAGTTATTGATCATATTTTCAGTAGTTACACGTCGTTGTCAATAAGGCACCTTGCGCAATGACATAGTAGGTGATTGAGAAATATTTCTTGATCAATTAAATACATGAAGTAATTTTCTATCCTTTTAACACTAAAATTCCACATAAAGATTATATTTATTACTAAGGCAACATGCTGATTTCAAACTATTCTAGGTGGTAAATAATTTAAAAAATGTTTGTAAAGTTCAAATGCTATATTATATACATGACAACAGTACTTAACATACTTTGTTCTTATATGTTATATTGCAGCACTAAATGAGAGAACCCTTTTCTCCCTGAATTTTATTAATTATAGTAGTGCCTATTGTGTTTTTTCTACGAGAGGTACAACTATTGTAAGGTTTGATTAGTTTATAACCTCATACCTCTCATCTATATATTAAAAACAATTGTTCCATTACAAAGTCTACATTCAAGAAAACAAACACTGAAAAACATATTTGACTACTTATTCAAACAATGTCCTTCTGAAATGAGTATAGATTCTGTCCCCTGAAACACTAAATCAATGAGCATAAAACATTTGTTAGATTCCCTTTATGCTTTCAAAAACAAACAAAACATAGAATACTTGTTTTCTGTCAGATGACAAAAAATATACCACCATCATATATAAAAGCCATAAACTATATTGATATGAATCATGAAAAGAAAAGAAAAAAAAGATATTTTTTTAAATTTTTGAACAGAAGTAATATGGTGATTTATAATGAATATTATCTCTTTATAAAGTATATAATCAGATTTTTGTTCTCTCAGGAACTGGGCCTCAGCCAATTGCGAGAGGGTGCATCTGGATCCAGTTTGCGATCTACACTATGCTGTTTAACTTTACTCTTATTTCATACTTATGTCTCACTAGTCCTTGGTAAGAATTGACCTATTTTGACTTTCTAAAAGTCAGTGATTTTTGACTAACAGAGTAAATCATAGAGAAAAGTCAGTAAGGAGAAATAGTAACAGATAAATATCTTGTTAGATATGTTTGTACTAACACTGAGAAAGAATCAAGGGAGCAAACATTGAGATTTTAATCAGATGACCATGTAGCCACATGCATTGTAAGATGAGGGGCTGTTTTATTTTGATTTTATGCTCCCAATACCTAGCATAATATCTGGCACAGAGTAGATGCTTCATATACATGATTGATAAATTTATTGTTATATGTCAGGCTTTTCTTATAGGGATTCTACAAAGCATTCTAGTTTCTTTTTAAAGCTACAAAAAAAGTTGAAGGTGATGGTCTTGATTTGTCATTAAAACAAAAAAAATAGATTTAGTTTTTAAGAATAGCTTCCTCCTTTATTTTTAGTCATTATTCCTTGAGAAAATCTTTTGAACTAAAGTCCAATATTTCTTATTTCCAAAATAGAAGTTAATATGACACAATAATAAAGTTTTCATCTTTAATATAAAATTACTAGTTCATTGGACATACATCTTTGCAATAATAAAGTTTAAGGAGTAGGTTTTAAGTGCCTGTTGTGTTCCATGCTGACTGAGGGTTGTTTTTGTGTGTGTTGTATGTTAAATTTCTAGGCACAGGAGAAGCCAATATCGAGGAAGCCGAGACTCTCCTTGAACCCTATCTCCAGAGGTTTCCAAATGTATGCTCAATACTTTTAGTGTACTTTCTAGCCATATTTAGTCAACTAGCTCTGGGATTAATGAACAGAGGATTTTTGTTCTTCTTTTTCTCTAGGGCTCACTAATTTTGTTTTATTCTGCAAGAATAGAACTCCTCAAAGGGAATTTTGAAAAGGTAATTAATTTCAGATTCTACTTCATTACTTTTGATGTCAGTTTTTCCTTGACTTTTTTTGCCACTCAGTCTGTGAGAAAGAATGTATGTGTCAGGAACACTTAATGGACATTACAGAATGAGAGTCATAAGAGTATATGCACAAGGGCGCAGAAATATATTTCACTCCACAGGGAGACAGGAGGCAAACAGGAGAAGGGAGAAAGGGGAATAAAGGGAGAGGTAGATTAAGGAGAGATGAGGCCTAAATAAAATAAACTCAACTAAAAATTTGCAAAAATATTTATAGCTCTTTTTGTGATGACAAAAGAATTGGAAAATGAGGAAGTGCCCATCAACTGATGAATGCCTGAAAAAGTTATAGTTTATGATTGTGATGGATTTTGCTGAAATAAATAATGAAAGAGATGGTTTGAGAGAAACTTGGAAAGACATTTATGAACTGATTCAGAGTGGAATGAGGCCAACTAAGAGAACAACCTATTTAATAATAACATAAAGACAAACAACTTTGAAGGAATTAGGGGCTCTGATTAGTGTAGGGACTATTTGCAATTACAAAGAGCCCATGATGAAACATGCTACCCAATTCCTGATAGAGAGGTTTGAAAGGGTACAATCGGAGTACATAATGAGATATAGTATAGTTTGTTTTTTTGGGGGGGATGTGGCCAATGTGGAAATTTATTTTGCTTGACTTTATCTGCAGTAGGGGTTTTATCTTCCTTTCTTTCTCAGTTGTAATTGGAAAGTGAGAGGGAAAGGGGATAGCTTTTTGCTGACTGAGAAAATAATAGTTTAATTTTAAAGATAGAACTTAACTGAATCATTTCATTTAATGAAAGGTAGCTGTTGTAATATTGAATGATTAAATGAGTGGTAGTTTTTTTCTTTTTGTACAAAATATTATGTGAATTTTTCAATTTATTATCTGATATCTACATAATCAAGTTTGTAACATTTAATTATAGGCTCAGGTAATATTCCAAAACTGTATTGCATCTCAGGAAGAATGGAAACAGATTCATCACCTCTGTTACTGGGAGCTGATGTGGTGTTATACATTCCAGCAAGAATGGCTTAAGGCATATCATTATGCTGATCTGCTTTGCAAAGAGAGTAGATGGTCCAAGGTAAGGAGAATAGGTACACTTACTTCTTAGGATTTTCAATGTGACCTTTTGTTTGTTTGAACATCATTTAAGTTGCATAGGATGTAAAATCCAAAGCTCCTCCACATGGAGTTGGTCAAGCCAGCAGATAATCATTGAGAACCAACATGGAATGGTAAAAAGAAGACTTACTGGCCATGGAGTTAGATTACCTGTGTATTAGTTTCAGCTTTATCCCTAACATTTTCTCATCATTAAAAGTAAGAATTTAAAAAGAAACTCTGAATGGTTAGGAGCACCTATATAATGATAACCAATTGAAATCTGTTGTTCTTACGCCAAACTAAACTGTGTTATTTGTATTTTAGAACAATTTTTGGTTTAGCAGAGTTCTTTAAAGCTGATAATATTTCTCATTTGGCGATACTTTCTAATTTCCTGATAATATTATTTCTATTTGGTTTAGAAAATTTCAATTTGCAAAACATTCTCAAAGTGCAATATTGTAGAAATACCAGTAATTTAGGGTTGCATTAAAATTGACTTCTTTTTCTTTTCTTTCTTTAAAGGCCATATATGTCTTTCAGAAAGCTGCAATTTTGAGTATGCTTCCAGATGAAGATGTGAAACCAACTGGAGAGAATATTGTGTCTTTGTTTAGGTAAAAAGAACACTATGACTGCAACAGAAGGCCACTTGTAGGGCAGGCCCTATATATAGTTACACGGATGTATACCCTACTTGTGATTTTTTTCCCCCCTTTCCTAAGACAGTCCTTCATTTGGTGTAACTCTTTAATGGAATAAACTCTTTAATGGAATAAACAGAATCTTACTCCAAACCTTTAGCCTTGACTAAGGAAAAATCAAAGAAATTTAAAGAATCAAAGAAATATTTTTGCTTCTACGAAGGAAGTACTGTTAATATTTTTGTGCACATAGACCATCTTTTTTTAATTTTTTTTTGTTTTTTAATCAGGTTTTTGCAATAGAATTCAAGTAGTGGAATTTCTAGGCCTATACCTATCATTTTTGTGGTTCTCATTGCATGGGATCATAGATTTAGAACTGTAAGGGACTTGAGAAGCCATGTTGTCCAACCCCCTTTTGTTATAGATGAGGTTGAGTACTTTGCTCAAGGCAACATAGGCAGTAAATTACAGCCAGAATTTAAACTATGAATGTCTGATTGTAAATCCATACTCTCATCTTTTACTAAATCCATACTAATTTATGTAAATCCATGAATCTTATCTTATACTAATTCTGTGGCCTGTTTCCCTGCAGTTCTGCCAGCATTAGCACTGATCATCATTATTTTTGCCATTCTCGTGTATAAGATATTATCTGAAGATTGTCTTGATTTCAATTTATCTGATGAAAGAATTTGAATATTTTTCCTGTGATTATTAAAACATTGTGTTTTCTGATGACTATATTTTTATTTAAGTATTTTATGGATTTATTATTTCATCAGGGTAGTTCTTCCTTTTGCTTATGTAGATCATACCCTTATGAAGTATTTTAGGTGCTCTGTGAGACTTAATGTGCTGAAAAATTCATCATCCTCAGTCTAATCTGGTGATGAGTTTCTCCAAACTTAGCCTAGGTTGGTCTCTACACAAAAGAAACGTGGAATCTAATCCTAGACCCTTTCTCAAATCCTTTTCAACTTGGTAGGAACTGCTAGAGCTTGTCTATAGCTTGTTATTATGCACACAGCTGCCAGTGACTCAGAATTAGATCAATAGAAGGAAATGGATTCTTATAGTGGGCCTTAAGCCATTCCAGGTATAGCATTAAAAAAAAAAACTTTTGTAATTATTATTATTTTTCAACCATTATCTTCTATCTTAGAATCAGTACTGGTTCCAAGGCAGAAGAGTGGTAAGGACTAGGTAATAGGGGTGAGTGACTTGCCCACAGTCACAGCTAGTAACTGTCTGAGGCTGGATTTGAACATTAGGACCTTTCATCTCTGGGCTCGGCTCTCAGTCCACTGAGCCACCTAGCTGGAGGGGAGGGTAAAAATATTAGACACTTCAAATATATAACTACTGTTTAATCCAGCAAAAAAAAAAAATTCCCATGTTGGACACATCTGAAAATGTGTCTCATTTTGCATATTAATTCATCACTTCTCTGTCATGAGGTCATTCTTTATCTTCATTTCTTTGGCATTATGGTTAATCATTGTGTTGTTCAGAGTTCTTAAAGATAGTCTTTCAAAATTGTTCATTTTTATAATATCGATGTTATAGTATTAATCCCTTTATTGGTTCTGCTCACTTTACTCTGTATTAATTCATGCAGATTTTCTTAGGTTTCTCTAATATTCTGTTTTAAGTTCTTAAATCATAATAGTATTTCCTTACATTTATATTTATTAATTTGTTCAGGCCCTCGAATACCTTCCTTTTGGTTTCTAGGTCTTTTATACTATAGAAACAGTTGTTACAAATATTTTTTGTGATATAAGACTTTTTCTTCTTTCTTTGATCTCTGTGGGCTATAGGCCTAGTAGAGGTATCTTTGGGTTGAAGGACATAGGTAGAATATTGTGAGCATAATTCCAAATTGCTCCCTGGGAAGATTGTACAAATTCACCCCTGAAGCAACAATGCATCCTTGTGCCTGTTTCCATCAGCCCCTCCACCCTGACTATGTTTTTCAGGACTTTTTCGCAGCAATTCAGATCTGGTAGTTCCTATCAAACTGGAAAGTCTGCTTGTATAGTGCCCGGGATATCTTTTATACAAAGAGAAGACATTTCATTAACTTGGCCAGGCTCATTGGCAGGACGGCTTCAGGGTGATGAAACTTGTAGCCATAGTAATCAGATAATAAACTAGAGAAGACTTAACACTGGAGAGAGTACCTATCCCAGGGAATTTTAAAGCCAAGCCAGTGGCTAGCCCATCCTTTCTATATGCCAGACCCTCTGCTGAGCATTGGGAAGGCCTGGAGAATAGCAGAGAGCAGTCCCTTCCCTCAAGAAATGCCCTTACTCATGGGGAAGGCAAGCATGTAAATAGCTAGGTATATACAAAGGATATGCCGAGGAGATGAAGGTAATGTGAAGGAGAAACTACAAACATATTACTGCCTTTTAAGACTGTTTTTAATCTTAGAGACCTTAACAAACACATTAAGTGAAATGACAACACATAGTCTTGTAGAGATTTGTCTTTTTAATTGTCTTCTTTTTTGTGTTCTGTTTGTGAACTGGGAATTACTACAGGCAGGTGGAGGGCTTGAAGCAGAGAATTGCTGGCAAATCTATCCCAACGGAGAAGTTTGCAGTGAGGAAGTCCCGGCGTTATTCCAGTTCGTCCTTTCCTGAAAAGCTGATCTTACCTGCTCTGGTAGCCACTTCTGTTTCTTTTCACTTGTGTTTGAAGACTAGAATAAACCTTTATCTTAGAGGAAGCAAAGACCTCTTTCCATCTAATTTTTGTCTAGCTATTCTGTACAGTTTCTTACATTTATAAGGTATTTCTGTAACTTGAATATTTAAGTTCAGATAGTATTTCAATAAAAAAAAGCATGCAGAAATTTTCTTAATGGAAGCTATTCTTCAAAAGAAAATTCTCATCACAAATTATCACTTGTAGGCTTAAAGTTTTAATTTTTACATGGAGTCAGATTGTCTACACACTTTTAATGCTGAGTTTAGGCCCTGAGGTTTTATTTTTATCTTGGAAATTGCAATGGGAAAATCTTTTATTCCTGAGCTTAGTTTTAAGGGCCTGGGTTATCTCATGTTAATTTAAATGTATACAGTTTATCTGGCTGGTAGAATTTTGTAAGAAAGTGGCATTTTTTTCTTCTTTATCCTTCATGAATTACTTTGTCAGCTATTTGAGCATGTTAGATTGCATAGAACTGAGTACCCCTCTTAACTTTCAACAATTATAAAGACGAACTACTCTGTAGGTGTGAATTATTAAGGTTCACAAAGGACTTTACACAAAATAGGCTTCTGAAATGTACTGTAGATATCAATATTGTTATATAGATAAGAATGTTGACACCTAGAGATATTAGGTGATTTCCTTAGATTACATAGGAAGTAGCTCAATAAAGATTCGACCTCAGATTTTCATTTCAGATGATCAGTAACAAAAATTAGTAGTTTTTCTTAATTCTGGTTAGATGATTTGTCTTGCCTTCTTGGGAAGAGCATAATATTGTAGTACCTCATCACCTAACATGTGGCTTGCCTGATCCCAGGACTACAGGCTGCCTGAGATTTTTAGCAAAAACATTTCTAGCACAAATAAACTAGTTGCTGTACTAGGAAGATCAAGTTTCAGCCTCAACTTTAACACCTACTTGAATAACTTTGGGTGGATCAGTTGACTTAATGGGGGTCTCAGTTGCCCTGTCTATAAGCTATTCATTTCAGTGATCTATGATTTCATCTATGTAGATTCTCCTTCCATTGACAGATTGAAGTACCTTTATGACTTAAAGGTTTTAGAGTTTCTGTAATGAAAAATCTATCATTCCACAACCACCTTGCTGGTAAACCTTTTTGAAGTTAGCCAGGCTAGCCTTCAGATGATAGACACATTGTTCATTGTTGGGTTTCAACATGAACCTTTTCTAGCTTGGCTGAATCTGTGAAAACCTGTACTCTACTAGCATAACATTTGAGAACCACAGGTTACTCAGTTTTACTGACTTCATTGACCAATGTAGAAGAAAGGTTTGGGCAGCCAGGATAGAGGATAGAGGATCAGACCTGCCATCAGGAGGACCTGAGTTTGAATTAGGCCTTGGATACTACCAGCTAAGTGACTCTGGGCAAGTCACTTAACCCTGACTGCCTAGCCCTTGCCACTCTTCTGTCTTAGAATTGATACTAAAACAGAATGTAAGGGTTTAAAAAAAATAAAAGTGAAAAAGAAGAAAGGTGATATTTGCATTACCCAGTTCACAGGATTATTGAAAGAGAAGTGCTTCATAATCCTTCAAATCACATAGAAATGATAATTTTGGGAGCCCTTAGAGTCTACCCACCTCTGTATTGTTTTAGTATCATGTTAGTATTTAATATTTCTGAAATAATAAGTTTTTTTAATTGTGCAAAGTTCAATTGCACAGCACATGGATTTCTGATGATGCTCTCCTGTTCCAGTAGATGGAATTTTTTGATGATCATTTGTGTGTGTGTGTGTGTGTGTGTGTGTGTGTGTGTGTGTGTGTGTGTGTGATACATTCACACAAGATGAGAAATACTTGTTCCCATTGTACTTTGAAAGGATGTTATAAAGATTAGCTGATCTTTTAAAGATAGTACTATTAAAATAGACAGTGCTATGATAAGATTGGTGTTGGTTCTTGGTTATTTCCATTTCTGTTAGGAATTTGAATATAAAATAATATCATTGTTCAAATAATTTTCTTTTCACCTTATTTTCACCCCCATAGGGCCAAGAAAGGCTAATGAACTTGTTCAGGTCACATAGGCAGATAAATGGCAAGGCCAGAATTCAAACCCAGGACCTCTGGTTCTAAATCTCATGCTGTTTTCATTGTTAATACAGTACCTTCCTGCCAGTGTAAGAAGTCATGTGATATGATGGAGACAGCTCTGGATTTGAAACCAGAATCTTACTTCAGTGTCCCCAGGCAATTCTTAGACAAAATACTGAGGGATGCTACTCCGTGGGCTAATTCTGAATTTTAAATGTACTCAGAGTTTTTGTAGTTCTAAGATGTGTTCAAATCCTGCCATGGCCTCTGTGACTTGGGAAAGTCACATGACCCCTAGGTCTCAGGTTTTCATTGTAGAATGAAGGAGGTTGAACTAGATGACCTCATTTGTCCCTTCAAGTTTGAATTTTGTCACCTTCTCACCCAGGACTCCAATTATGTTAACTTTGCTCTATTTATGGTTTCCTTTCTTTTTAAGTTTGTCTCAGTGACCATTCCCCTTGCCAAACCTAGGGGCAGGAATGGGGAATAGTTCTCATCTGCTTTTTTCTTTAGCTTTTGTAATCACAGTGGCTGTTCACTGTTGCCAAACAGGACCTTGTATAACTAAATTAAAAGTATGAGTTCATCCAAAAAGTTTGATTTTTGACATTTAGAAATCACTTTATTTTTGCTTTCACAATCTTTTATGTATATGTAACTGGATCACTAATTATGAGTAGAAAATAAATAGTAACTTAATAGTTACTTACTCAAACCTCAGTTTACTTACAGTGCTTGAGAACTTGGGAAAATCATAGAAATCAGACTTAGAGGGGCTGATGAACTCATCTAGATTAACATTCCCCCCACCCCCCCTCCATGTAACAGTGAAAACTTGAGACCTGAGTGCAATGTGGTTTCCCAAGTCATGGGATCCCATAGATCTTATGACCCCATGTACAAAATTCTGGGCATTTTGGTTAATTTAAAATTCAGATTTAGTCCTGGGGTGTAGGACCCTTTTGCTGTTTTTTTTTTTGTCTTAGGTTGCTTAGGGTCACTGAGAGGTTAATTGATTTGTATAGAAAATGCTGTTACCTGTATGTTAATTGCCAATTTGTATATTGGTTTCAGTAATTTTGTGTGTGTGTGTGTGTGTGTGTAGTCTTTCAAAGATGTGTCCTTATTGCAATAAAGGTCTAGTGAATGCTTGCTGATATCACTGAATCTGCTTAGATAAAACAGCCTAAACATCCTAGCCCAGGTCTAGAGAGGAAGTACTATAGGAGGCTAGGATGAATGCATCCTGACTCTAGGGCATTCCTGGGAAGTTGTGGTTTTTATTCAGTCTCTGATAGAAACTGTTTATTTGTAATTTTCCCCATTTTATAAAATTATAGTGCAACATTCACAACCTAAGAGGTACTACTTGCTATGTTAGATATGCATGATTATTGTCTCTAAAATAATTTTCATAGTTGGATTCAGTTGAATTTTCAGTGATTCAAGTGACGATGATTTTTTCCCTCTATTTCCTCAAAAGCCTCTTTCAATTTATTGCTTCTCAGTTTTAAAACTTTTCAGAGAATGTTACATTTTTTTCTTTAATTTTTTTCCTGCCTAAAAGTTATGTCTTTCAAACAGTCTTAGATAGGAGAGGGAACTATTTCTAGAAAAAAGCTCATTTGTTCTTTGTCAGAAAAAATTCTTATTTCTCATCCTATTAAATTTAACCTGCAGTGAGAGAGCATTAGTTTACATTTTCAGGAGCTGTCATTTAGCCATATGGTCTTTAAATAAACTAGTTTTTCCCATATTGAATTACATTACTGGGCTGCGACATATTTTAATGATATAAAAGAACATGAGCCCAATAAAATATCCCTAATGTTCATTTCAGTGAATTTCTTGGAAACATTTTATGTAAACAACAGGCATACATTTAAAAAATGTGTTAAAAATCATCAACAGAAATCCAGATCATACAGAATCATTTATCATGTAAGATCAGTTAGATAAGATTTTTTCCTCTTTCCTTCCTCCCTTTCACTAGGAAATGATGTATATTTGGAATGGTTTTATGGTAGTGGGCAAAAGACCTGATCTCACGGAAAATCTCTTGATCACCATTGAAAAAGCAGAAACAACTTTACGAAATGAAATAAGTAAGTATGAAAGGTAAGAACATGAAAGTCTTATCTTTTTCTTTCTACCTTTCCCATTTGTGCTTCTACCTCATTTCCCAATCATTTAACTTCATAAACACTGGGTGAGAAGAGAAGAAAATGCCCACAAGATTCTGATTCATATTAATTGAATGGAGCAGTTGCTAGAGTTAGTGTGTTATAGCTCCCCCAGGCAAATTTGCTTTTACCTGGATTCTGATTTTGATTTTCATGAAATCTTGTTGGGCCATTAGAGAATCAATGCAAAGGGGAAAGGCTGACATCATTGCCAAAGCCCATGGGTAGACAAGGCATTGCTAACATGAAAAAACAATGGGCAAATATGTTATCATGGGAGACAGTGCTGCTTCTAGGCAAGACAATGGATAGCCACAAACTTTTCCACTAACTATACTTCATGGATCACCTAACATTGTACTTACAAGTCCTAGCATTGTGTTTTTTTTTCTTTTCTAAGTGTTAAAATCTTAAAGTCCATTTTGAAATTTTTTTTCATCTTAACACAATTGTAAGACTATAAATTAGTCAGCCTTCTTTTGGGTAAGAATAGACACTATGAGACCCCCTTGATCTTTAACAAAATTTCAAAATGGATCATTAAATTTTAACACTTAGAAAAGGAAAAAAAACCTAGTGATGACTTGGAATCAATATAGGTACACTAAGAACCTTAAACCAAAATGTAATTTCCTTTTTTAATAGCATCATATGATTGATATATCAGAGGAATTTTATAGAAAAATTATGTTATTTAATTTCAGCAAGACATTTGGTAGGCTCATGGTATCCTTGTAAACAAGATGGATAAATGAGGACTATATTCACTCTGGTGGACTTGAAGCTTGTTGAATGACAATCCTGGAAAAATGCTAATTTATTTATTTATTGATGTCAATCTGGAGTGAAATTTCTAGTTATTTTAAATTATCTTGTTATATAGCTCTAATGTTCTATACTCGGCCCTCTACTAGTCAACATTAAAAAAAATTAGCAACTTGGATAAAGACAAAGATGGCATGGCCATGAAATTTATAGATGTAGAGTTACAAAAGATAGCTAATGCATTGGATGACAGAATCAAAATTCAGAAAGATAATAATTGGCTAGAATGCTGGGCTGAACCAAAATGAAATTTAACAGGGATAAATATAAAGACCTGCATTTAATTTTTTAAAAATGAGTTGTACTGGGGGTAGTTACTAGGGGTAGTGGATTGAGAGCCAAGCCCAGAGATAGGAGGTCTTGGATTCAAATCAAGGCTCAGATACTTCCTAGCTGAATGACCGTGGGCAAGTCACTTAACCTCCATTGCCTAGCCCTTACCACTCTTCTGCCTTGGAACCAATACACATATTCATTCTAAGACAAAGGTAAGGATTTTTTAAAAAGTGAATTGTACAGCTATAGAATGAAGGAGAGGCTTGAACAGAAGTTAATGATTAAAAAAAAGATGTGCGGGTTTTAGTTGATTGCAAAATGAGCTTTCAATGGGATCCAACAGCTAAAGCTAGTACAAACAAGGTTTTATTGAAAGATATTAAAAGAGAGGAAGCCCTAGTCCCATCAAATTCTGCACTATATCTTAGTACCAATTAGTGAGAGCTACAATGAATGTTATGATTTATTCAGTTATGCATTTCATATTCCCATTGCACTGGAACATATAGTTACAAAATTATAACTTCCACCATTGTAAATTTGAATACATGGTACTATTTTTAGGATTTATTATTCACACTAATTATGACCTATATGTAGTTAAAACCAATATGGAGTACCATGTATGGTTAGTTCTGGGAACCACATTTTTAGAGGTCTTGTTAAACTAGAAAGTATCAAAGTTAAAGGTAATCAAGAGGTTGAATTTTCTGGAAATCATTGTGTATGAAAAATGTTTGATGGATTGGAGAATTTCTAACCTGAAAAAGAAAAGACAGAGGGTTAACATGATAACACTATTTTAAATACTCAAAAATTTGTAATTGAAAAGCAGGAATGCTATAATTCAGTTCAGAAATGTCCCCAGAAGGCAGAGGTAAAATTGAGGAGGAAGATAAATAGTGGCTCATTGTAAATATTTTTCTAATATTTAGAACTATTCAATAACAGATTAGACTGTCTTACAAATTAGTGAACTCATTATGATTGGAATTATTCAAGTAGTGTTCAAACTATTTGTTAGGGAAGTTATAGAAGGAATTCCTTCACTGGGTAGGGTACTGGATCAGGGGTTCTTACCTTTTTTGCATCATGGACCTCTGGTAAACTATGAGCAAGAATATATAGTATTAAGACATGAAGTTTATGAACATAATGCCTTTAAATATATAATATAAAATACATACTCTTACAATGGAAAACAATTATGTTAAAATAAAGATTTATTTTTTCCATCTAAGTTCATGGACCTTGTTAAATCTAGCCATAGACCCTTTATGGGTCTGTGTGTCCCAGATTAAGAACCCCTGGGCTAAACATAATCTAAAGTTCTCATCTCCTCTAAGATTATATGATTCTATAGACTGCTAATGAGTCACTGAACTTTGGAATCACAGTGGAAAAATGGCCACCACTAAGCCTTTATCTCCATCCAGTCATCATCCCACAGCTAGGATTATTGGTCACAGGGAGAACCAGGTAAGAGAAAGATGACTATTCTTTTACTGATAAAATTCAAAATAACTATCTTGTCATTAATATCATTTTTGTGTATGAAAGACAATGAATTTTTAAAAATATGTAACTAAAAGAAGTTCTTTCCCCCTCCCCCATCTCCTTTTCACAAAAAAGTAATGAAACTTCAGTACCATAGCTGGGCTGGAGCTTAGGTAGAATAGCCAAAAAATGAAATTGTTTATCTGCAGGGATTGAGCAATGGACATAAAAACAATCCTTTTGAATTCTGGGCTACAGGGAAGGATGAAGAAGAGAATGCAACAGTATGGGAACACACAAAGAGGAGGGAAACCTTTTCACTATTTCAAAAAGAGTCAAATAGAAGTACGTATTAATTCAGATTAGTCTCTATAAAATGACATATTTCTTCATCTTGGTTACATTAATTGTCCTTTGGCATTATAAACTACTTAAAATATTCAGACACAACTTTTATTATAACCCTCCACGTGTCATTTAATTTTTCTGGAAATCAAGCAACAACTAATATATTTTTTCTTTTTATAAGTTCAGTGGAATAAATTTCTAATCATGAATTTTCTACATTGTGAATTGTCTATACAGGAACTGGGAACATTCCTTTCTTTCAGTAGACCTACTGAGCTAATTGATAGCAGTGGGAACTTTAGGCAGGAAAGACTCCTGCCAGAGAGAACCATGACCCTTACACCCCCTGCCCCAACAGATTTTCTCTATTCATTCTAGTGTGCTCTTTTATTGATGTTAAAAGTGATAAACTACAAGCAAGAGTACTTAGTATTAAAATATGAGCAATTTATAAAATATAAATAATTTCTTAGAGTAGGAAAAATTACATAAATAATTCAGAATGTCTTTCTCTGTTTCCTCTGTTCTCATGTATTGACATGATGGGATGAAAGATGTATCAGGCAGAGTTGCATATCAAGAGTACACATGTGGTTAGAAATAGGAAGAAGCTATTGTAGCAGAGAGTCAAAGCATTGTGTGAAAGCATTTGCCTTTTGCTAAAGGTCACTTTACAGATGTGTAAGTGACATTATTATTCCAGATATTTATGGTAGGACTTTAAGATTTACAAAATGCTGTCCTGAAAACAATCCTAGAGAAATGCAAATAATTATTTATTTATGGAAATGCTATTTAACTTCTAGTCTTTTCCAGTTGTTTGGTTCATTGAAAGGTTAAGCAATTTGCTCATTTTACACAGGTAGTCCTGGAACCTAACAGTCTTCCTGACACTAAGGCTGACTTTCTCTGCTGTGATACATTGCTACAGGTCAAAAGGTTACTCTAGTTACAGAATAGCCAGTCTGCTCTTTTCCTTTGTTGCTTCTCACATTTTTCACTTGCTAAACCTGTCTTATGTTTTTAAAAAGTGAATTTTACATACAAATTCAAATCCCATATTGTGACCAACAGGTTCACTGATTGATAATAACTTCTTATTAAGTGTCCTTGAGGGTCAGTAAGGTGTTGCAATGGACTGGAAGTCCAGAGGTCCTGAGTTCAAATGCAGTCTCACACATCAGTTGAATGACCCAGGGCAAGTCACTGAATATTGTTTGCCTCTGTTTCCTCACTTGTAAAATGAGCTGGAGAAGGAAATGGCATACTTCTCCAGTATCTTTGCCAAGAAAATTCCAAAGGGTATTACAGAGAGTCAGACATTACTGATTAGTTTTTTATTATAATACAAATGTTAGCAGGTCTCATAGAATGATAATGCATGACTTGGCATTATTCTTTAACTGACTCCAAAAGTATAATGAAAATCTGGTATGTTAGCAGTTTGTTCCTCAGGCTCACAAGTAAATGTTTTCTAATCTCTGAGATGATTTTGTATAGTAGGGAAAAAATGGATTTGGCATCAGATAAATCTGTGATTAAAACCTGACTCTCCTAATATGACTGAAAAAATAATTTCCCTTGTCCTGGACTCATCTTTCTCATCTATAAAATCTCTCAGGATCTTTCTAGTTCTAAGCCCCATGATCACATGATTTGTATTTTGAATGAAATCACTATCATATTTTTCACAAAGCTGTGTAACCTGAAAAAAAGAAAATTATTTTGATGAAGATTTTGAAGAAATATGGTAACTTTGAGCCATTTGTTTTATCTCTACTCTTAATTACAAATGAAAGGAAGATTCTTGTTTCCTGACAACATGCATAGAAATATTGTCTCGCTACTCATTGAAATCCATCTTCTAGTGTCCAAATTATCTTTAATAGCATCACTGACAAGTTGTTACCTCAACTCTTGACATCATGAAATGATTCAAGGTAGTGTAGCTGAGAGGAGAGAACATTGGATTTGAAGTTGGAGGACTTCAAGAACAATCCTGACTGCTGATTATTTTGTGTGATTAGCCATGATCACTAGAGCCTAGGTTTTCTTATCTGTAAAATGAGTTTAAGTAGATGATTTTTAAGATTTTTTCCAGCTGTTAATCTTAGGATACTAAAACTTCCTCAGAATGAAGGTTCCTTAATCATAACTATACCAATAATATATATATATATATGTATTTATATGATACTTTTTATATTACTTTTAATAACTTTTTTGGAGTTTTGCCATTATGGGCCTGAGAGTCTACCCAAGTGACTGGGAATACCATTGCAAATGACTCCATGGTACTTGTTGAGAATGTTTAGGTCCCCCGAGTTTTTTTCCCCCTCTTAGGATAGTTGACTTAGAACATTGTTGAAATTCTTAGTGCCACCTTTGAAAATATAGTATCATTTCCAAGCCTCTAGTTAAATAAACTGTCAAAACACCAAAATGAACCTAGTTTCAAAGTGAAAGAACTCCCTTCTTGGGCACTAAGTAGAATCATTAACTTCCCTTCAGGGTAGCAAAAAATATGCTTTTCAGCAGATATTAAGAAATATTTCTCAGGTTTGTAGAGAAGAGAATCCAGGATGAAAAAAAGAAAAAGACTAGGGGCTCTCTGGTCCATTAACTTCCCTCCCATTTCCTCCCTTTCCTTCCTTCTTTCTTTTCTTCCTTCCTTCTTTCCTCACTTTCCTTCCATTCTTTCTTGTTTTAGGTGTGATTACTCATTCTTACCTTGTCTTTGAATTTACACTTTATCCTTGTTCTGGGATTAGAATAACTCCACCCCCCCTCTCATTTTCTCTCTCATATTCTGTAGTCTCATTTAATCTGAATTTTTACTTACTAAAAAAGAAATTGTACACACCTGCACCCCCTAATCTCTCCCTCCCCACCTCACTTCCAAAAATATTTTGGGATGGTTCACAAAACTAAACACAACAAAGAGATCATATCTAAAGATTGGATGGACATCACACATGGTTCATTGACTTAAATAGTAAAATCAGTTTTTGCTCTGTATGGTATAAGCCAAAGTAAAGATAAATCTTATTTAAAAATGGAAAGAAAAGTCCTTAATATTTTTAGTCAAAATAGTCAGGACTTTGATCAAATCCTAAAATGCCTTTCATTTGCCTTAGCGCTGTTGCATCTAATTTTATTTGGTAGTTCTTTTTCAAAAAGAATGGAACCTAGGAGAATTGATAATGAGTTGTAAACATGATGATCTGAAGAGGGTATTTTACTTCCTGAATTTTTAATGGGTATGAAGCCATCTGTCTCTCCATATGTGTGTGTTACCCTCTCCTCCCGTTGCAGCCAACACTGTTATGAGGCACAACAACAAGCAAAGACAGCCCCCTTATTATTGCTTTGTTGCTGCTAGACTTTCTGGAGCCTTCTCTCAGGTCTCTAGGCTTTTTTAGCCTTCAGATTCCCCAACACAGCAAATTTGGGCCCTTGAAATTTGGGATGCATCTGTCTCAAATTCTTTTTGAAGCAGGTAGAGTTTACATTCTAGATAAATAAAACTCAGAAGTGCTAATGCATAAGGTTTAACATCTTTTAAGAATGAACATTTGTTTTTAAAATATGATTTATATTCTTCAAGAATATTTATGAGCATTATCTTGAGAAAAATATTGTAACTTTTCATGATTTGCAATGACAAACATTTCCCATAGTTTTAAGTAGTCCCTTTATTAGGAATTTCACAAATGACAGCTTTAGCTTTTGATTTTAAATTTAGTCTTAAAATAATTTTCTTTCCACTTTTTGTTTTAAGAGTGCAATGATTACTTCACGGATGACCAGTGTTTGGTGCAGTTACTGAAAGGTCTCTGTCTGAAGCACTTAGGACGCCTCTTACAAGCTGAACTGTGTTTCAATCAGGTTATTCAAAGGTAAAAATAAAAAGCCATACAAATATATCTTGTTGTTTTTTAAATTTGAGTGCTACTCTGAGAGAGGGATGCAGAGTACTCTGACCTCCTACTGTTACTCCTTTTTCTTCCCCTTTTTGATAATACAAAGTGGTGGCCCATTGTGTTTGTTTAATCTTCCTGAAATCTTTTATGTTGGTTGGATGCTGTTTGAATTTTCTTTAATGCCTTGAATTTACTTGAAAAGATCCATGAATTCTTCAGTATATGTTCTTCTGCTGATGCTAAGTACAATCCAACCCTTACATGCATTAATAGGTGGTTTCACAAGTTGTTGTGCCTTTTCTCCCCAAAAGAAAAAAAAAAGAAAAAAGTTTCATGAGAACTGTTCATGAGTCAGGGGATGCATGTTTCCAAATGTAGCTGTTTGGTCCTTGGACTTAATTGAAGATTCCTTGCCCTTGATTCCTAAGGTTTATATTTAATATTTGATTTCTGACTTACTTAACTAGTATATTTCCAGTATAGGTAAGAAATCACGTGACAAATTTCAGTAGTGTCTGCTTATTTTTCTGTAGAACATTTCCATCATTTTCTCTGAAATGGAAATTTTCTTTCTATTAGTATGACTAAGCAACATATTGGTGATTTTGTTCCTGAACTTAACCTTTCTCTGTGTTTGGGTCTCCTCACCAAAGTCCATTTTATTGCCATTGCCATTTTTACTAAAAAATAAAGAGTCAAAAGGGAATATTCCTTTTTCATGGCAATTATGCTGACTATAGTTTATTGTTTCCCCACAGTGAGAGGAAGAAAGAGTTAATGGAGAAATGGGAGTATGTTTTCTGTGATTAAGGAACTTGGCTGAAAGGAACATGATTCTGTATTCATTCCTGTCCATTTAGGTATTTTAATCCTGGACCAGGGATAAACTAGACACCTAGAAACTGATATTTGTTTAATTGAACTGAGAATTACTTTGAGAAGTGACTTAAATTTGTTTGGATGTGATCTGTTTCCTAAGGTTAGAGAATTTCCGACATTTAAGAATGAATGTACCTGTTATATTCATTTTTGGTGGGGATGGGGACTCATAAGGGAAAAGTGCATTGTGAAGAATAATAAGCAAGTGTAGCTTTCTTTGCCTTCAATTTAACCAACATTTACTAGTTTGTATCTACTAGAAAAATAGGATGGTAGGTAGTACAGTGGGTAGAGCATGGAACCTGGAATCAGGAAAACTCATCTTCCTGAGTTCAAATATGGCCTCAGACACTTCCTAGCTGTATGACCCTGGGCAAGTCACTTAAGCCCATTTGCCTCAGTTTCCTCATCTGTAGAAATAACTGGAGTAGGAAATGGCAAACCACTCCAGTATCTTTGCCAAGAAAACCCCAAATGGGATAACGAAGATGGCTGAAATTACTGAATAACAGTATTAGATGAGTGGCACTGTACTCCTGTGCTGGGGATACCAAGATAAGGATGGAAGCAATTTCCAATCTCTATTAGCTCATTTTATATGGTGAAATATAACATTTACACTGATTAGTAAAAAAAACAAGATACTGTGAAATGGGAGAGACCACTTCTAACTAGGTGAGAGGATGAGAATCATGTATTCATAAAGGAGGATGGCTTTTACAATAGCACTTAAAAAGAAGCTGGAATTCCAAGATGAGAGGACAGCTTTTGAGCTTGTTTGGCAGGAACATGGAATATATAATGGTGATAATGTGAAGGTGTCTGGAAATTTAGGTTGGGATCAAATTGCTGATAGCTTTACATGCTAAGCTGAGGACTTTACATTTTTTTCCAGAGCCATCAGGAAACTTCTGAAGATTTTTGAATAGGGAAGTATCATAGAGCAGTTCCTTACATTTATTATTTTGGTGTTTGTGTGAAGAATAGTTTAGAGAGGGAAAGCCTGGAAGCAGGGAGCTAATTTAGAGAGATTTTGCTTTTGTCTAAATGAGGTAGTGAATTTTGCAATAGTCCAAGTTAGTGAGAAATGGGGAGAATCTGAACTAAGGTAGGAACAGTGTGAGTGGAAAGAAAAGGATGGATTTAAGAACTGTTGTAGCAAGTGGTAGAAAAACTCATTGGCTATTCTATATATGTGTGTGTGTGTATATATACATATATAATATTAAATTACATATAATATGATATTACATATATTATAACTAAGGAATTCCATTTTGAGCTTGTTAATTTTGAGATACTGATGGAACATCCATCCAGTTAGAGATGTGTATTAAACAGTTGGTGGTGTGGAGGGTTATTTAATAGAGTGTTATATTGGAGAGAGATTTGGGCAAGAAGTATTTGACAATGTGTATGTGAGAGGGAATGATTGAATGGGTCAAATGCAAGAGATAATGGGGGATGGGGGTGGGAGGAAATAGATTCAAATAGGAGAGATTGGCCTTGGCAAGGAAAAAAGCTCCATATTTCTCAAAGACTGAAGCAAAGAAAGAGAGAATGAGAAATGGTTTGGAGAAGTTTTGAGATACATACAGAATAGGGAAGAAGAGAGAGCTAATGGAGAAGCTGCTTGCTAAGAAGGAAGAAGCAGAGTTATCTTGTATTGGATGAAGAGAAGGGTTAGAATCGTTGGTGTGAGTCACATGATAATTAGAGATGGGTATATAAAAATATTGCTAGGCAACAGTGAGGGTCTAGTTGAGACTAGATGACATAGATCTGTAGTGGATGCAGTTGGCCCAATTGTCTAACTTATTTGACAAAAAAACATGGGTTGTAATAGGTCAGGGAAGGAAGGGTAAGGCTAAACTGGTTAACTATGAGGATAAAGCATAAGTGAGTCCAGAAGAGAAATGATTTATTAGAGAAAACAGAGAGGTTGTGATGAAGAAGGTGAAAGATTAGGGCAGGGAAATGGGGGCTTAGGAAGTTGTGATCAGAGAAAGGAACTAAAGAATTCAAGGATCATGGAGGCAACAGTTATTGACCACAAGGATCGGATCTGAGGTTGAACATTATTCTGTATGTTGTGAAATTGAGATTTACTCCACCCTACTTATTCTTTAGAATTTTAGCCAGAAATGCATACACCCCACTTAAGGACTAATTGTGGGGGAGGAAGGTCTATGGCCCACACGTGCGAGCAAGTGACAAATCAAAAATAACTGATTGACCACCTGGGAAGTCAGTCCAAAGCCAAGTTTAAGCCACCATTGGTATATGTAAGACACAGGAAGTGACGAAAGGAACTACTTTTATATTTCATGGCCATTTCCTGTGAGGGAACTTTGACCATGGAACTTGACTGTGGAGAACTTCGGGCATGAGAACTCAGACTGCTTTCCTTGGAGCCCCTCCAAATTAATCATCAGAGAGGAATGTATAGTTGAAAATCTGTTACCCTAAAAAAAGAACTACATTTCCCAGGAGCCCGCTGACTTCCTGTCATTACATACTTCCTGTAGATAGGGAATAAATATTCAGTGGGCAGTCCTGCTTAGCCTTTTTTGGCACAATGCAGCAAACACTGTGACTATGGTAAACTAAGCATGGGGATTTTGAAATGGCTAATCAGCCATGGGCACATGGTCTTTATTTTGTATCCTCTTTATTCCTTGATTTATAATGATCATTTAATAAACCTCCTAAAATATATTTTTACTATTAAGATTTAATTTTAAATTTTACAGTGTCTAATGTAGGTCTTGGTAGCTGATAACTGAAGCATGAACTGTTCTCTTCCTTACCCACTGTCTGAGTGCCTTAGAGAAGCTAGATCCAGAGCTAGACAAGGTGCCGTTCAGGTTTGAGAGCACACAATGGGAGAGGAAAAAGCAGAGTTGGGGCAGGATAGAGCTGACACATATGAGAATAAGGCAGCAGGGAGGATTATAGAAGGAGATTTTAACCTTAGTAGACACTTGAGTAAAAGAGGGATTAGAAGGAAATAAGGCATAGAAGTTTGCTAACCATTGGCCAAGATACTTTTTTCATGGTATTTGCACACTCAGGAGGGTCCTGTAATGGCCAAAAGTGTCTTTCAAATCTGTTCTTTCCCAAACTAGAGTAGATAGTGTTGAACCAGTAAGAACAATAGCCACTTGGTTTCTTTGCTTCATGCTGTGATATTGGGGGATGAAGCATACCCAGAAGATACCTGCATGTACAATTTGTAATTGGCTCCTGGTCGAGCCTGGTGGTAGGGCATGTTCTGGTCTTGGAATCTGGCTGGCAAGAGACTCTGATGTCTGGGCACTTCATGATTCAAGAGGCCTAAAGTAATGTTTTTCTCACACATTTTGTTGAGACTTGATGGATTAAATGTGCCCTCCATTGTGTCAGTAGATTCCAAGGTAGGGAGACCAAATTTACTCCTTAGGGGACTCTGGACTAGACCACCCAGAATCAGGATCTGTTGATGAGGGTCCAGGTAGAAGGAGGTCCTGGGGCAGGAATCTGAGTACCAGTGATGGCTCTTATTTGGTACTTGATGGTAATCCTAGTCATTTTTTTGCCACTATCTTATGTTTTGCTGCCATTTATCATAATGTGGATAATATGCTGTGCTTTCCATTTGAACATTAATTTCCTGGCCATCAATTCAATTAGGGAGTGGCTGGACAAGCTATGGTATACAGATGTGATAGAATACTATTGAACTATAAGAAGGATGAAAGACATAATCTCAGAAAAATCTGGGAAGACTTGTGTGAACTGATGCAGAAGGAAGTGAGTAGAACCAGGAGAAAATTCATACAATGAGAACAATAGAAAGACTTAGGAATTCTGACTGCAACTTAAAACCTTAATCAGATGCTTGGAACACTGAGAAGTTACTGTGTTCATACCAGGAACACATAGTCAGGTCTGTATGACTCCAGAGTCAACTATCCACTCCACTATATTGTCTCACTTTTGTCCCTATCAGTATAAATATGAACAAAGCAGCTGCATGGACCAAAGACCACAATCTAGAACTCTCTGAGATGTCGTAAAAGTCTTAGTGTGACCACAAGCTATTAATTCTTAAAACTGCACTAAGGCTTTTGAGGCCCCCATATATGTTGATGCCAAGAAACATGAAACTTGTCTAGTGGGTGCTGGGAGGCCATGTGAGCTCAGTTCCTTCCCATGAAAAATAAGGTTCATGTGACCTTGAATCAGTCTGCAGGTTGTGAAGAAAGTGCTTTATAACCCCTCAAAAGTTTAGAAATAGGATCTAATTTTAAGAAATAATATATAGTTTAAAACAAACCCCAATCCTAGCACTATCCTAGAATCAATATTGACTCTTTTTCTCCCTCCCTCTTAAAAAGACATTTTTATTTTTTTTAAATTAAGTTTATTTATTAATTTAGAATATTTTTTCCATGGTTACATGATTCATGTTCTTTCCCTTCCCTCCTCCCTCCCCCCTCCTATAGCCAACACTTAATTCCACTGGGTTTTATATGTGTCATTGGACCAGACATATTTTCATATTATTAATATTTGCACTAGGATGATTGTTTAGAGTCTACATCCCCAGTCATATCCCCACTGAACCATGTGGTCAAGCAGTTGTTTTTCTTCTGTGTTTCTACTCCTACAATTCTACCCTGGATGTGGATAGCATTCTTTCTCATAAGTACCTCAGAATTTAAGACATTTTTAAAATGAGCTTTTTATAGGAAATGGAAAAAATTCTAAAGTAGCTCTAGAAAAATGTAAAGGAGGATTTTTATTACTGGCATAATAGATCATTATTTGTTATGGACAGGCACTGATAGTGAACTACTTTTTGGAAAAAAGCTTCAATATTAAAATACAAGATGTGATTTTAGATGTCTTCTTTGGGTGGCAGTAGTGCTTTTTCTGTCTATTAAAGACAGACACTGGTTAAAATTGTTTCTGAAGAGGCAGGAAGCTGTATCTTTTTACTCTAATAATTTATATTTGGATTGTACAAAAAGATTAAAAAATAAAACTATAAACCTCTATAGAGGTACTGAAAATGAGATATGGTATCTTTATAAAGACAAAATACATAAGAATTTTGAACTTACATCAGGGTATGCTATGACAATCTAGTGTTAGAATTGAGATTTTAGGACCAAAATATTTTTGAGAAATAGCTTTAAATGTATACCCCATTTTCCAATGCATAGTCTAATACCTGAAAAAAATGAGCTCTTCCCTGTACTCAGGGAATGGTAGATTCCTATCTAGATTGACTTGGGAACAAATAACCACTTTTCTCAGTTGCCTCACTTTTTTCCCTGTTAAAAAGAAAATAAAATAGTTTTAACCACTAAAATTATCTTTGTGGATTTAAAAGGGAGCCTTTTCCTGAATATCAGTTATACTTTTGTTCAAGAGAACTTCTTTTTTTCTGGAGTAATTATTGAGGCTACATATGCATGTACATGCCTGATGTTTCAGCACCTGCCTAAAATAAAAACACAATAAATTTTTTTATGTGAAGATCTTTGTTTCCTTTTTTGTGTAGCATGATGATATGTCAACTTAAAAATAATTATACTTGCTCAAAAATGGGCATATTTTAATGTCAGTTTTAGTGAAAAATGTATATATATATCAAAAATAACTGGTTTATTTTTATTTCTAGTGAGAAGCAACTAAAATTTGACCACTATCTTGTGCCATTCACTTTATATGAACTGGGACTTTTATACCAACAGCAAGGAGACACGGAGAAGGCCATACGCATAATAGAAACTGCAAAGTAAGTTGTGCCAGTATCTTTTCACATTGCTTTTTGGAGAGTCACTGGACACATCCCAACCCTCTTTTGTTCTGTATCCTCCCCCCCAACAACTATCCTTGTCATCTTCATATTCTGTTTGTACAGTTGATTTTTTTTGAACCTAACTGAAGGATTTTTGGCATATCCTCACTAAACCATATGACATTTATCCCATTGTTTCTGAGTATTAGGATCTTTTAAAGTCTGGATCCTGGCATCCCCCATATTTGCTATTATTCCCAACTTCTTGTAATTCATAGATTTGATAAGCATGTCAGTAAAAATTTTTAATATAAATAAGAGTCTTGGTGGACTACCACTGAAGACATATCATGACACAATCATTTACAGTCATTTAGCCAACTGTAAATCTACTGATTATCCTAAATTAATGCCTGGCTTTAATTCAAATGATGTGATGATTACTTCACATAGCTTATATAGTCAAATACTTTAACTCTATCATTCATCTGATCCACTAGTCCAGTCAATCTATCAAAGATCACAGTAACTAATTAATAGCTGTGATTTTTTGTTATATTCTGTGAGTTAGGATAGAATTTCTTGACTACAGGAACTGTTTCATTATTTCCTTTGATGCTAAGGCCTAGCATTATTTCCTTTAGTAGGCACTAAGGAAAAAATGTGCTGAATTTAGTTTAACTGTTCAGTCATTTTTTGTCTGACTCTTTGTGACCATCATTTGGGGTTTTCTTGGCAGAGATACTTTCCTTTTGCAGCTCATTTTACCTACAGTTGAGGAATGTCACACAACTAGTAAATGTCTAAGGCTAGATTTGAACTCAGGAAGATGAGTCTTCCTGACTTCAGGCCAGGGGCTCTCTACACTGTATAATCTAGAATTTAGACTACAGGCAGTCATTTCTTGGAAGAGAGCTTTCTTAACACTTACCTTAATGACTCATGACAATTTAATATTGTTTCATTTGTATTGATCCTGTAATATGTTTAATGATCTAGCCTGCCTCAGATTTCTCCATGTAAAATAGTTTAGGAATAGTTTATATACTCATGAAATGCCCCTGGTAGAGAAAAGATAACCTAAGTACAGAAAAAAGGCTAGTAATGGCAGATAGGTGGCTCAGTGGATAGAGAGCCAGGCCTACAGATGGTCTTGGGTTCAAATCTGGCCTCAGACACTTTTTTTTTTAAAGCTAGATGACCCTGGGCAACAACCCCCTTTGCTTAGCTCTTATTGCTCTTCTGCCTCAGAACCAATATACAGTATTTATTATAAGCCAGGAGGTAAGAGTATTTAAAAAAAAAGGTTAGGTTAGTACGAGGGACTGACCCAGTTTTAATTTCCTGTTGACAGATTGTTTTCTTGCCTTTTAGAACCAACTACAAAGATTACTCTATGGAGTCCAGACTGCACTTTAGAATCCATGCAGCACTCAGCAGTCTGAGAAGCTCTCCTGCTTCAACTCCTTGATGGAAGGCACCTGGGTGGAAGAGTCCTCTAATCTAGTAGGCGCTTCTCTCCTCTAGAGAAGTCCTTGTATTAAAATGGATACATGATCATGTACATGAGAGAGAGGGAACAAGCAAGTTGATTTTATTATCAATGTTTTCTTTCATCTAGTTCTGTTTGGATGTTGTCCTTGTTTCCAGGTTTTCTTTTCCTATGGAATTTTACCATAGCTGCTTTGTTCAGTCTTTTATTAGAAAGTCTTTATTTTGTCTCACAAGAAGAAGCTTCATGTTAGACTTGAATTGGGGTGTGTGTGTGTGTGTGGATATTTTAAGACTTGCAGGTGCAATAAAGTCTAATTTAGATGATTTTTTCCATGTGCACATTGATATTGTTGAGGTAGCAGGATGAAATCTTATGATCCTGAATCATATCTAGAGAATTCAGAGGAGAAGATATTTCTGTACTATGCTATTTCACATCCTTTGGGCCCCAGAGCTGAGCCTCTTATCAGTCATTTAATCTCCATGAGCACTTCATTACCTGATTTTTTTTTAAAACAAAAATAAAAATCACCTTCATCCAGAAATACAAAATTACTTATAGATATGCCTTTCTGAAGAATATGGTACAGAACTAACAAAGGACAGGAACAGTTGTTGCAATGATTTTATAGGCCTAAAGGCTTTCCCTCACTTGAACTGAAACCAAAATGTTGCCTTTTTTCCTCTGTATGATAAGAGGAAGCAAGTTTTATTTTTTGAGAGAGAGAGATTGAGAGAGAGATATGTTGGCCTCTCCTTGAATGTATTGAAATCATTTGTATTTCCCAGAGCCTGTGTGTATCTCTCTATTGAGAAAATGAAGACCGTGATGTTCCTGGGCATTCAGTAGTCAGAAAGGAAGGCCTGAAAGTATAATTTGTGATTTTTTTTTTCCTCCTCAGGAAGCAAAGCACAATTAACATTGCTTGTACAATGTAGTTCCATCTTTATAGTTCACAATGTTTTGGTGATCAGTATCTGATTTTATGATCTCTCTTTGCTCTTAATTTTTTCAAGTTCTATTTGTACACATTAGTAATATATTCAGTCCTTTATTTGAAAACTATAGTCTTGGTACACTTAAATTAACATTTTTTCAAAAATAGTTGCTATCAAAATACATAGGACATGGGATTTTAGATATTTTAAAATTATATCTTTAAAATACATCATATTTCACAACTGCCATCACTTTTTTTTTTCCTGAGGGAGGCGTAGTTCTGTCTTAGCACCAAATACCAGCTGCTAATGGTCACAGCAGGGAAGGCCAGATAAAATTCATGATATAGCAGGGTTCTTTCATTTATATTGTGAAGTAGTATTTGTTACTTTAAGAAAAAGGATATGCCCTTTTTGTGGATGGCATTGGCACATGATTAGCACATGAAAGGGTCCAGGTGCTCCCTTTGTGAATTCCAAGATGTGAAAATCCAAACATATTTACATTTACTCATAGAACTAATCAAGGAAAAAATATATTGTGCTTGGTACACAGTTTAGTGCTTTTTTGTTCATTCAAAAGATATCTACATAAAGCATCTACATATTGGCCTATGTAATAAGACAGGTAGGGAACAGAAATTTACTTTCTCATTCCTAGTTATTTCCTGCCATTAACTCATGTTAAGCAGGTATATTATATTTAACTGGGACACTTAAAATACTATGATGAAAAATTTTCATTAGGTTACTAACATGGTCGGTACATTTGCACATTATTATGGAAGAAAGGAATTCAGAAAAAAAATTTTTTTAATTCCCTGTGGTAGTTAGCTTATGTGCAGTAAATCCAGAATATTTCATGTTCATATCTACTTTTCCTGGATGATATCATTTGAAACAAAACTTCTTCATGGCCTTGTTTGGAATTGTTTTGGTTGCATCATTTTTAACTAAAAGCACCCCTGTTCATTATTTACAAGCAGCATTCAGAACTGCATAGTCAATAAAGAATTCTCTCTCCCAAAAGGCAAACTGCCTTTTAAAAGCCATTGGTAAATCCTATGCTAATGTTTTTATAAAAAAATTTATTTCTAAATTGCCAACCACAGTTTTAAAAATCCAGTAACTCCAAAGTAATTGTTTGTAATTTATCTTTAGCTTTTAATTTATTTCCTAAAATTGCTAAGCATTATGGATAAATCTGCCAGAACTAATTTTAGATGCCTTAATAGTCTTCATTCATTCAGTCTTCATATATTTGTTAAGCATTGACTTTTTATACGGCACTCATTTAGGCACCAGTTTTTTTCTGAGAGTAACAGTCTACACTTGTTGCTTCTCCTTGTTCACTCAGCCACTTATTCCTCAAATCCAGAAGTCCAGACTCCACTTCTGTTACTTGACTGTGGGCAACAGTATATTTCATAAATGTCACATCCAATGTCCTTTCTCCATTATCATTCTCCTTAACAGCTTTGAAACTTTTGCTGTTGTTGACTACCTCTCCTTAAAACTTTTTCCTTTCTTGTCCTCCATGATACAGTACTCTCATGGTTTCTTCCTACCTCTAACCATTTTTTCTCTTTTGAAGTTTATTCTTTTCCTACTTCCTAGATACAGAGATTCCCCAGCATGATGCTTGCTCCCTTTTTCTCTCTGTAGTCTCTCCTTTGGAGTTCTTGTCCACTACTGTGACTAGCTGTCACTTTAATCACCATTGTGCAGGTTGACTCCTAATTTTATATCTCTGCATTTGACCTTGAACTGCCTCCTCCTCATTGCTCAGGCAGCACCTCAAGTTTACATTCAAAACCTACTTTTCCCTTTTCTTGAATCTATCCTTCCTAATATTTCCATTTCTGTTAATTTGCACACCATTCTCCTAGTAAGTCAGGTTCAAAATTTACATATTACTTTGACCCACCCCTCTTCCAAATATACACCCTTACATCAAATCATTTCCCAAATTCTCTCAGCGGGTGAAATAACTCACATATTTGCCCCTTACTCTTCATTCCCATCATCTCTACCCTAATATAGGCTCTCATCTGTGTATTGCCTAGATTATTGCTTATTCATCTCCTTGTCTACAATTTATCTTCAATCTGTCCTATAGTCTGTCCCAGAGCAGTCTTTCTAATGTACAGTACTGAGTATGTTGTCACTCTCCTACTCATGAGCCACCATAGAATTCCCTGAATCCTGAATAAAGGCCAGACTCCTTATTCAGACATTCAAGAAACTCCAGAAGTCTACAGCCTATATTTTCAGCCTTATCTCACACACTTGATGCTCTTCCTTGTTGCTCAAACTCATCCCAGTCTTTGACTCCCTTACAGGGTTGTTGGGAGGAAAGCATTTTGTATATACCTTAAAGCACCCATATGAATGCAAGTTTGTGTGTGCGTGGGTGAGTGTTTTTCTACCATATGCTCTGCTTAGATTATGTTCCTTCGTCCCCACCCCCCCAGTCCATGTTCTCTGCCTGTTGAAAGTCAACCCATTTTCAAAACCCAGATCAAAATCCACTTAAAAGAAAGAAATTCAGTTCCACTTATCCTTCATATCTTTCATTGTCCTTTGTTTATATTTCTTCACTTGTATTTTATTCATTTGTGTATAAGTCTTGTCTTCCTGATTAAACTATGAGCTCCTGGAGGGCAGGACTACTGCTTTACTGATCTTTGTAATCTCCAAGACCTTTATTGGTGACTTGAACAAGTAGGAACTTAATAAATAGATGTTTTAATTAAATTGAATATCAATCCCCTTTTTATTTACAGGTTAGCTTGCTAAATCAAGACATATTAGTCATATTGTGTTTGAATTGAGAGCCATTGAGGATCAAGACTTGAGATTATACAACTCTCACATTCCTAATCTTGTATGTTTTTTCACAAATCTAACAATCTCCATTTGGTCGTGGTGACAGAGCTATGGTTTCAAGGGGGAAGATATACCATGTAAAAGTTCCTCCTCTGTGATGGAGATTTTCTCCCCAAATTTAGAAATTATCTTCTGACAGTTGTATTATGGCTCATACAGGTAGTTTTAATTGTCCTTTTTTGATGCACTGTATCTTTTCCTTTTTAAATTAATCTCTTGATATCTGTATTTTAACAGTTAATGATTTTACTCTTTAACATAAAAATAATTTTTCTGAGGTAGTCCTGGAATTATGCACTTTGATTTATCCTTGAATTTTCCTACCTCTCTATGCTTTTAAATTGAGGCAAAGGAACAGTATGGTTATAATACATTCTCTTGGAACATGATAATGCTTCATGAACTATATACAATGTGGAAGAGCCCTTATAGTACTTCGTTAATGCTCCTGGTTTGGGACAGAATTAGTGTGGTCTCTCCTAAAGTATCAGTTACTCCCTATAACATTTCTTCAGAAGAAGGCTCTTGACTTTCTTATGTGACATATAACTGTGATCAAGAAATTCTTTATTGTCAGATCCAAGTGTAATCAGGGACAGCTTGAGTTCTGCTTATGTTTTGTCCTCAGATAAAGCAGAGCAGCCAATCACTGTTAGCTTTAACAGTACCTTCATGTGCTTGGAAAGCCTTTCTATATCTTCCTTCATCTTCATTTTCTCCAGGCTAAATAAAACTTGCTCATTTTTCTTTTAGGAATAGAATTAATCCCCTTGATAGTAATTATTTTTAGCATTCATAATATACCTTTAGCTATGGCATCCAGGATTGGTTCAATTAGTGCTGATTACTGAAGGGAAATTAATTCATGCTTCTATTATGCTATATTTCAATCTCTATCTCAGTATTATGCTGACTATTTAGAGTATAGCACTAGAGGATTCTATTTTGGTACTGTTCTATAGACCAGTGGTGTCAAATTTAAATAGAAATGGGCCTACTAAACTATCTTATGGATCCCTGCAGGCCTCATATTGACCTGAAAACATATATTAACATTTCCCAGGTTCTATTGTAGTTTTATTTTAAGTTATTTCCCAGTTACATTTTAATCTGGTTCCAGCTGATGCAGCTGTTTGATACCTCTACTGTGTAGACAGACTGCTAGATGAGATCACTAGATGCCAAGTTTTTGCAACAACTCTGATTTGCTTTAGATTATATTCATTATATATCATTTTGCTTATTTTTCCTCTCTAAGTGAAGTGCTCTGTACTCATATGTTTTCCATTTGTTACTGCTCTTCTGTTTCCAGTTTATAAATGCTATTGACCAATTGTAAATTCCCTTTTGGGTAATTTATTTTTCTGTAGATTTGGAAAAGTTTCTTTTTCTTTATGGCAAATTTTGACCATTTGGGAACAGGAAATAAAAATGTGCACCAACTAAACCATGTAAACAGGAATTTCACTATAACATAATTTGTTGTATGAGGATGAACATATCAAGGCTTCACCTAGGAATATTTAACTGAAGTTTGATTACCAGATATACTACATGGATGCCATCTTAACCTACTTGCCTCCATTCACTATAATTTCATTTGTTGCCTGGACCCCTAGGCCAGTTAATAGTGTCTTCAGAGTATTTAGATATCTTCTAAAGAGTTATTTGGCAGTGACTCACCATCATGATTATAATCTGTGCTATAATGATGAGCCCACACCACTCACTAGTATTAATGAGTTAGAATTATAAACTTTAAGCATTGTCTAGGCTAACTCCTACCTTTTATAGAGGAGGAAACTGGGCACTAGAAAAGGAAAGGGCATTGATCAGAGTTGTAGAAAGTAGCAGTGAGGTTTAAACAGAGGGTCCTATCATGCTCAGTTCAGTGCTTTTTCCACCAAAGCATGCTGTCATCGACAATTTAGTTACAGCATTGATTTGGCCCACTTGTGAAATGGAGTTGGCAGCACCAAGTGGTACAGTGGAAAGCCTGAGAAGTGTCAAATCATTTCATCCCTGGGCCTCTTTTTAATTCATCTTTCAAAGAATGTTAGACAAAATGACCTCTAAGATGGAAAAAAAAAGCATTTAATTCTGTATATTTTGGGGAACAAATTTTACTTTGTTTACTTTGTACTCTCAGCATTTTAGTGCTAGTCTTTTAGTTAATCAATCCTCCACAAATATTTTTATTCAGTAGTCAAACTAGAGCATAATTTGGTGGGCTGTTTACTTAAAACATGAATTTAATGCTTTTTGCTGTCTTCATAATCAGCTTTTGTACATATGTATGGTAGCTAAATGTTACCCATAAATATAATTTAGAGAGTGGCTTTTCCTCTTTGGACAAATCTTTGATTGAAACATATCAGCATGCAGGAAGTAAACAGCCCAATATATAATTCTGACACTAAATCTACCCCAAATTTTTACTTGTCTAGATTACATATATAATTTCATTATAGTTACTTTTTTGACTAGGACACATATTATAACATTCTCGATTTCTGCTCCTACTAGCACCAAAAAAAGGGTAGGAAGGGAAATACTTTTCAGTACTTTTGCTTTTCATTATTGTAATTAGACTGCTTTTCCTAGGATTTCGTTATTATTACCTACCCTACAAATAGTCATAAACTTCAGGGTTCCTTAGAAATGTGAGCAGTTACCTTTAGTGTTAAACTACTGTGTAAAAGGTTGAGAAAGATTTGTAAAAATTAGAAACATGGAAAATGAATTTTTTTATGTTTACCATTATTTAATTCACAGAAAAATAGCAAAAGTCTAATTGTCCATTTATGGAGAATTATACAAACCATTTAGACCATCTATGGAGGTTTAAAACATTCTTATGCTGAAAACAGGGCATTGGATCAAATGATCTCTTTAAGCTCCCTTCTAGGGCTATTTTTGTCTTTCTGTAACAATAGTAAGCAACTACTTACTAGGTCACTCCTGATTTGGTGGGTAGAACATTGTCTAGATGGATAGAGCAGAGAAAGGCAAAGGACACTTCTCCTTTGAGGAATTCCAGTAGGCTTTTTCATTGTGTTTACAATCTGCAAATTTACTTTTATTTTACAGAATGGTACTTAACAGCCTTGTACACCAGGAAAATTAAAGTGGCAGGCTTATTGCTTTAAAATTTTAAAGAATCCTTATAAATTGTGTGCTTTAGTGGGAGAAGTCAAGTTATTTTAATGTCAAGCTTCATTAGGTACATTTTTCTTGGTAATACATAGTTTGCCTTTTCTGAAATAGTTATTAGATATACCTCACTAGAAATAAGAGTTATAAGGAAGTTTGATGTCTTATCAAGGGCTGTTAATTTGTTACTACTCAGTAGTTATTAGTAAATGTTCTTGGATTAATGGCAGAATAAAAGGAAATGTTCTAAAGATGGAGGGCTTAAAACTTTAAAACAGTTGGGAAATTAGGTAAAGTTAGATAATTCAATATTTAGAGAAAGCGATATTATCCTTAGAAATGCAGGAAATGCTGCCCAAATGAATGTAATGAGAAAAACTACATTGGATATAATGCAGACATTTTAGCTATAACTTAAAAAAAATTCTTTAATGAAGCCAAATATCCAGGTGGCAATGTTTGGCTCAATAGACTTTAGAAAAATGTATATTACAATGCTGTTTTTTCTTTCTTAAGGATTTGTCCTCCGTGGTTGTCAGATTCTTTTTCCTTATTGATATGTTTCTTTAAGGACTGGTTTACATGAAAAGAAATTATAGCATATGTAATTTTCAATATTGTACAACTCCAAAAATCTAGAGACTTCAGGGAGCTGTCAGTCCTCTATAGATGAGATTTGTAGAAGAAAAATTCATGTGAATGTTTCACTGCTCTGTGCTGTCCAGAAAAATCACTTAATTTCTTACAATATGCTGTATTCTTTCAATGTTTTAGGTGATATTTTTATATCTAGGTTTATTTTTTTGTACCATTTCCCTCCTTTCATTGACAGATGGCATCCTAGCACCTTAATAAATACCAAATGACTCACTTGTATGTCAGTGTTTTGAATCTTCATTTGCTAATGCTCTGAGACTTCTGGATGCAAATTGATAGAACCCACTTAAAAGCAAAACACAAAACTTATCAAGGAAAAGTATTATTTTGTTACTGGCATTTCATTTCCTGAGTTTAAAAAATATATATTTTCTTCAGTTTTTTAGGTATCATCTTTACTTGGGAAATTCTGACTTGCTTTTTTGAAGCATGTTTTTGATATTTCATGAACTGGGTTGTTTTTTGTTTGTTTTAAACCAGTATCTAACTTGAAGTTGAGAGATTCTTAAGAGTTCTGTCAAGTCATGTATCTTTATTCTTTGCTATAGCATTCTCTGAATGAATGTTGTTAAAATATAAATATTGATTGAGAAATAACAGGAGCGATATACTACCGCTTGGAGTTTATATAATGGGCTGCTCTATTAGCTTAGTTCTTTGCTGATGAATCATTAAAGTCACATGGATGCACTTTATAATGAAATGTTATTTAGACAAATGTCATTATCTTTTCCCTCCTACTCTCTCCTCCTCTTCTCTCTCCTGTTTCTCTGCAATCTCAAGATTGCAGTTTTGCTTAGCAAAATAGATTAAGAAATTGAAGATGTTTGAATTCTTTGGAAGACAAATGTGAGTATTGACCAGTGAGATCCTTTATTGATGAAAAAGGAGAAGAATCAAGCAACCAAAAAATGACAGATAAGAAAATTTTCTATGATATATACTCCAGAAGAGAGAAGAAAAATATGAACTTCAGATATTTTTAATATTTAAAGTTAGTATATTTACAAGGAGTATTCTGTATTATTTAAGCCTATATTCTCAGAGTATTTTGTGTTTCTTGTTCTCTATCATTTGTAAGCAGACAACTTATATGGGTTCTGACCTTTATGAAGAAAACAAGAGTTTCTTGTGACTTGGTTTTTATCATTGAGATACTTATAAGAACATATCATGCAAAGCTGTATTTTTAAAGCATCTAATAAACCATCTCATCTCCAAAGATACAAACTTGCATTTATTTTTATTTTTGTTTTCCTATTATAAGTTGAAATTCCTATTCTAGGGTTTAGATTTTTTTCATTTTCAATTCCACTGGCCATTTAGCTGCACTGTGACATTCCATAAGGCACACCCACAGGTAATTTAGTGTGATTCATTGGAAAGAACATTGAATTTGGAGTGAACTGATCTAGATTCAAAGCTCAGTTCTGCTACCTGCTACTTTTGTGTGTCTTTAGGCAAGTCACAGAATGCCATTGACTCTAACACCCTAATCTCTTGGGCTTCAGTTTTCTCACGTGGAAAATAAGGGTTGGATTTTATGACCTCTAAAGTATTAATGGCTATGTTCCTATGATTTACATTCTTGAATAAATGATTTTGAAAGCAATTATTATCTGATTCTTTTTGATCTGCTCTTTTGCCCAAGAAGCCAATTGAATGTTCTATGGAAATCGTTCTCAAACTTTTTGGTCTTTGGACCCCTTAACACACTTAAAAATTATTGACAAAGACCCAATAATACCATTGCTGAGTCTATTCTCCATGGAGATCAGGGAAGAAGGAAAAGAACCTACATGCTCCAAAATATACATAGTTCTTTTTGTAGTGGCAAAGAACTGGAAATTGAGGGGATGTTCATCAGTTGGGAAATGGCTAAACAAATTGTGATGTATCCTTGTTATAGAATATTACTGCGCCATAAAATTAGGAAAGAACTACATGAGATAATGAACTGCAAAATGAGTAGAACAAAGAGAACATTATATACATCTATAGGTTTAATACTTGAAGGATAGCTTGCAAATGTTCACTGCTAGAAACTGAACTGAAAAATGGAAACATGAAAGACATAATCTACATATACATATCTGTTTGCCTGATGATGCCTTTTATGATGTAGTGAGGGAAGGGGAGGGCTGAGATACTTGGAAATAAATTCTATTAATAAAAAATAAATAGTTGATGAGCCTCCAAAGAGTTTTTACCCATGGGGTTATATCTATCAATATTTACCATATTAAAAGTTAAAATACCTATTATTTTGAAAATAGTTTTGACCTCATGAACTCTCCTTGAAAGGGTCTGAGGAACTACTCTGAGGTTCTCAGGTCACAATTTTAGGGCAATTGGCCCAGAGTAATGTTACTTCATGTGCTGTGTGATAGGAATTTCAAATACTGTTTCTATATTGAATTATGATCTTATTTTCATTCTCCTTGATTAGATATAAAGATTCTACCTGTCCAAAAGGCTCTTTTTCTGAAGAGGAATGATTTTTTTGGTGGGGAGGGTAAGATTTGGGTAGGAGGGGAAAGGGTATATGTCCTAATGTTTTCTTTTTTTTTAATTTTTAATACTTAATATATATTAGGAAACAGTTTCTATTTCAACTGATTTTGCCTATGTGGGCACACTTCTTAGTTTTCCTGATTTGCTTTAAAAGCCTTTCATAATCTGTCACCTTCTTACTATTCTACTCTTCTTATCCCTTCTCTCCACATATTACACAACCCTCTTTCACATTCCTTGTACAAGATACTCTGTCTCCCGTTTTATGCACTTTTATTGGCTGTCCTCCATGCTTGAACCTCTCTTTTCACCTCTTCTTCCTCAGTTCTGTGGCCTCAAGTCTCAGCTAAAGTTCTGACTTTTACAAGAAGGCTTTTCCCAGTCCTTCTCAGTCTTAGTGCTTTCCCTTCAAGAGGATCTCCAATTTATCCTGTTTATCACAGCCTCATTAGTATGTGGACTTCTTGAGAGCAAGTATCCTTTTCTTTTTGTGCTTTATTTGTATTCCCAACATTTAGCACAGTGCCTGGGGCATAGGAGGACCTGAATAAATACTTCTTGACAGGATTTTAGAGCTGGAAGGAGCCTTGGATATCCTTGAGACTCCTCATTCTAAAGAGGAGAATTGAGCTGCAGAAGTGAAATGGATTGTCTAACATTGTCTAGCTGGTGAGGAAGATAGCTGAGATTTGAACCCAGAATGACTGACTCCAAATTCACAATTTTTTTTCAATACACTTACACTTATGCAGAATAGAGCTCCATGTGACACTGACAAGATTATATAACAGGCAATCCTGGTTCTTGGGGAAACTGGATAGGGGGGATTTCTTGTAAGAGTTCTAGGGCATTAATATTTTATTCTCATCTGTAAAATGAGGTCTGATTGAGCTTCAATCCAACAAGCCTCCATAGTTTCTTCTAAGGGCAAGGCAAATGACAAACCACCTCTGTCCTCAAGGAGGTTATATCCTGTTGGGGAGATCTTAGATCTAGAACTGAAACCGGCTACCTAGGCACACATCCTTATATAGATGATGACAATGATCACAGGAGGTTCATTCAGGTAATGTCAGAGGGGATTGACTCTAGGTCCTCTCGCTTCAGGACCCAATGCTCTTTCCACTTTGTATACACAAGATAATTTGAGAGAACAAACAACTAATGACTTCAAAGGCTCATTCCCTACCTTTCTACTTCTCCACCAACAGGCTGCCTTAAACCCTTAGTAGGGCAGCTAGTACACTACAGCCTGGACTAGTGCTCAGGGTGTCCTTTGCTACTCCTCCACTTCCAGCCTAACTCCAGCTTTCCTGCCAATTCCTTCATTCTTTCTCCCCCTTTTCATCAGATACGGAATCCCCATATACAGTTCTGTATTTTTAAAGGATCCAATACATTTTCTCCCTCTAAAGATGGAAATTTGTTTTTTATTGCTCATTTTTACTCTATGTTATTAGCTGAGATTTCCAATTGCTGCTCTGGTCCTTAGACTTTTTGCATTTCTGTATACTCAGACCTGGTTCATTACATTCCATCAGACCTACCTTAGGCAGGTGTGGTGGCAACTGCTGAAGTATGGTGAAAAAATAGAGACAACCAGATTTGGAGTAAGTGCACCTGGGTTTAAATTCTGTCCAGAGGGACTTTGGGATACCCTCTCTACTTTGGTCCTTAGACTTTGATCCTTGCTGGTGGTGGTAGGCTGATTTTGTGGAAAAGAGGTATCCAACATGAAGCAAACAACATTCTCTTGTGCAATTGGAATCAGATTGAAATTTAATTGGGAAATATTTAACAGTGAAATATAGATATTACTCCATTTTAAAACTAAAATAATATACATCCCACAGGGATCCTAATATATAGATTATTGGCCTCATTTCTATTTAAGCTTGATACCACTGCAGAATATATTCTCATGTCACAGAAAGAATTATGACCTTCCCTCCGTAGAAAACAAACTTCCTGATTTTTGTTGAAAATATTATTTTCATAATTCCTAGACTTTACTGTCTGATTTTTAGCCAAAATGTTCCTGCATGTCCTCTCTTCCCTAATTAGAATGTGAATTCCTTGAAGGTAGGACCTTTTTTATTCCCATCACTAGGCATGGTGTCCAGCACTTAATAAACTTTATTGTCATTTATTCATCAGACATAAAACATGAGATAAGCCTTGAAGGAAATGTTAAAAGGGGTGAGGTGGGAAGTGTGAACCTTAAAAATTCTCAGACCCTACTTCATAAGGTTGGATTGTAAACCTTAAAAATTCTCAGACCCTACTTCATAAGGTTGGGTTATGACCATTCCCCATTTTAAACAATGAAGAAACTTAGATCAGGAATGTGAGACCTCTACTCCACCCCTACTTAAGCCTGCTTTAGGGGAAGAAACTCCTTGCTGAACAATGAAAGATACTTAAACCCATACTTATAGTAAGACGGACATAAGGTGTTTGATATGTCTATGGAACATCCAGTTAAAAATGCCCAATAGGCAATTGCCTTTTGATTTTGTAAGGTTAGAGCTCTATAGAAAGCTTAGGGCTATGTAAATAGATCCAGGAATCATCTGTATCAAGGTGATTATTGAACTTTTGGATCACCAAAACTGGAGGTAAAAAAAATGACCCAAGATGGAGCTTTGGGTGATATTCACAGTTCCTGGGCAAGGCATATCATATCAAGGAGGAGGGAGTGGTCATTGGCATCAAATGTTTCAGGAAGATCAAAAAGGATGAAGACCAAGAGAAAGTCATTAATATTGGCAATTAAGAGATTTTTTTTTGTAACATTGGAAATAATATTTGATTGGTGATATTTGAAGGCAGATTGAGAAATAAGAAGGAAATGAGGGGAATGGATGTAAGGATTTTCTAGGAGTTTGAGAAATGGAAAGAGATTTTGGATAATAGCTTGAAAGAATATCATGGCCAACTAAAGGCTCTTTTTTTTCCTTTTTTTTTTTAAAGAATGGGAGAGAGATGAGATTGTAGGCAGAGGGGAAGGAAGCAGCACAAGAAATGGTCTAAAGCCTAGATCCAGGAAGTAGAATCAAAGATAGTTTAAAACTTGAGGGTACTAGTTATGAAGAGTTTAGCCACTTGGGGGCCTAGGTTTGCATAGAAAAAGTGTATCTATACATCAAAACTTATTACCCCCCTTTTCTGCTCCTCTGCTCACTGACAAAGAGTTAGATCTTTTCTTTTAATAAGATATGTTCCCTATGCCCAAAGGGCGCTAAAAGACTGCCCTTTGATCCAGTCTGGTTTTGTATCCCAAAGAGATCATATGGAAAAAGAAAGAATATTCATAGCTGCACTCTTTGTGGTGGCCAAACATTGGAAAATGAGGGGAAGCCCTTCAATTGGGGAATGGCTGAACAAATTGTGGTATATGTTGGTGATGGAATACTATTGTGCTCAAAGGAATAATAAAGTAGAGGAATTCCATGGAGACTGGAACGACCTCCAGGAAGTGATGCAGAGTGAGAGGAGCAGAACCAGGAAAACATTGTACACAGAGACAAACACACTGTGGTATAATCGAACATAATGGACATCTCCATTAGTGGCAGTGTAGTGAAACTGGACAACCTGGACGGATCTTCGAGAAAGAACACTATCCTCATTCAGAGGAAAAACTGTGGGAGTAGAAACAGAAGAAAAACAACTGCTTGATTACATGGGTCAATGGGGATATGGCTGGGGATGTAGACTCTAAATGATCATGCTAGTGCAAACACCAACAACATGGAAATAGGTTCTGATCAAGGACACATGTAATACCCAGTGAAATTGTGTGTCGGCTATTGGAAAGGTGGGAGGAGGGGAGGGAGGGAAAGAATATGATTCTTGTAACCAAGGAATAATGTTTGAAATTGACCAAATAAAAAATAAAGATATGTTCCTCTATTTGTGCTTTTAATATTCCCCACCTTAAACCATCTCCTTTCTCAAAAAGGTAAGAAGCGTTCATTGGAGATTATTGAGTGAGGATATATATGTAGTGAAACTTCTGTTTTAGAAAAATCAGCTAGCTCCCTGAAAACAGATCAAAGTGAAGAGAAATGTCGAGCATTTAGGAAGTTATTGAAATAGTCTAAGCAAGAGGTAATGAGGACCTAAATGAGAATACTGACTTTATGTAAAGGGAAGGTGCAAGGGATGTTATGTAGGTAAAAATGACAAGATTTGACAACTGATTGAAAATACGGGGGTAGGGAGTGTGGCATCAAGAATGACACCAAGGTTAAACCATGAGGGATCTAAAGATGATGGTACCCCCCCCTTCATAAATAGGGAAGTCCAGAAATTGGATTATTGGGGAAAGATAATTATATTCTGAATATGTTGAGTTTTAGATGTCTATGGGAGCTCACAGTTAGAAATGTCCAAAAGGCAGTTGATGATGTGGAACTGGAGCTTCAAAGGGAGAGGTTGGAAGGGTAGATTTTAGAGTCACCTACACAGAGATGCTAATTAAACCCCTGGGAGTGGGGCACTGATGAGAGAGACAGAGGGAGAGAGAGGGAGAGGGAAAGAGAGAGGGAGAGGGAGACAAAGAGAGGGAAAGAGAGACAGAGACAGAGGGATAGAGGATTAGAAGTAGGTCCAGGATAGAACCTTTAAGTACAACCCCAGTTATGGGGCATGATATGGATACTAATCCAGCAAAAGATTGCTAAGGTTGGTCATATCCAATAACCCAAAGAGAAGAGAATGCCCTCAACAGTGTCAAATTTGGCAGCAAGGTTGAAATAGTTGTGGCCTGAGAGAAAAGACAAGAGTTTGTAATTAAGAATCATCATAACTTGGGTTAGAGCATTTTCGGTTGAGGGATGAGGCTCAGTTATATGAAGGACCCTCTTATCTATAAAGTAAGTCTGTCTCTTATAGTAACCAAGAAATAGTCACTGTTTCCATTATGACATTCCTCTGTGACTCAGTTATCAATAACTTGATGCATAGTTGTGAAACAAATTCAAGTTTAGGGGACATGAGAAAACCTTAGCCTTACAGGTTGCTCTAGTTTTAATCTTTATTCCGTGCTAATTGTGTGAATAGGGTCATATGCAAAATAATTCAGGAGTTCTCAATTTGGATTCATTTCAGTACCTTTACCATTAAACCACATTTTATTCTTAGGAATTTTATTCCTAATTTTATTCTTAGCAATAGATACTTTATTATAATGTCATATTATTATGAAGTATATATATATATAAAATCAATAAACTTGAATATTCTTAAGGTTTAATAATGGCTCATTTATATATCACTTTAAGGTTTGCAAAGTGTTTTATGGGTATTACCCCATTTAAGTCTTCAAACAATGCTCCAAGGGAGGTGCTATTATCCCCATTTTATAGATGAGGAAATGAAGGCTCAAATGGGTTGTGACTTGCCCAAGATAATATAATTAGTGAGTGTCTGAGATAGTATATAAACCTAGGTCTTTCTGACTCTAGGTCATGCACTCCATTGTCTATATTATGAATTATGTCCTCTTCCCTACCAAGGATTAGTTGAGCCTGTTCAGGCTCAGATGGAATGGGGGGTGGGGGTGGAATTTACATAATTGCACTAAATATAAACTTAAGAATCAGGAGTTCAGATAAAACAATTAAGACCTTTGTAATCTGACTTTTCACAGGCTTCCAGAGATCTAAAAGAAGCTTATCATCATTTGGAATTTACAAAAGAAAAAAAAAGGCTGAGCATAAAACCTCAAATTTTAATTAAGAAAATTTGACAATGTCAAACAAGAAGCAGCTGTGTGTGGGCAGATTTATGTGCATTTTTAGCCCCACTTTAAAAGCCTCAGATTGTCTCTGGAACAGAATAGAGCAAATTGTCACAAATTTTGTTTTCCAAGAAACCAGTTATGTCAACATTACACCATGCCACTGCTCCAGCAAGCATGCCAAAAATAACACGAAAAGGAATTAGCTCAAAAATCTATTTTCATTTAACTCAGTAATTATTGCATTTGCAATCATCTCCAAGGATTGTTTCTAGCAAAATAATCTACAGAAGAGAGGAAATTTCCCAGATAAACTGAGTACTATGCAGTCCATAAACTTTGCACTAAAGTATTTTAGATCCAGAAACTTTTCTTCATTTAAAACAATGAATATTGATAGATTTTTAAAAAAATTTGAAATTGATAGTACTCGAACAAGGATGATAAAATAATTGAGTATGGCTTTCATTTGTCTTGCAAACAGAGAGGAAGAGTTTTCTTTTACCTCGCCATCCCCCAAATTTTGAGGGGTTAAAAACATTGTTCATGAGAAATGGCATGAAGACATCAAGAATGTACATGATCAAGAGGAATTTAATTGGCCACATAGCAGACTAAGATGGGACACTTGTCTCAATGATATTCATAAAATGTCAACTGAACCCAAAGAATACATCTAGTAGGTTAGGTGCATGCTCTAAGGAGAACATAAATTCTGTGTAAGAATGGCACGGAATGAGAAGGTATGAATGGGCTACAATCTGCTGGTACAGCAACCACTTACACAGAAGAATGAGATCATGCATCCTTCGAGGTAAAAACATTGATTCATCAAAGTAAAGTCTAGAAGCTTACTGTAAAGATTTGTCTAGAGATAGGACATTGACCCTCCCCCTGCTCCTTCCTCCCTGCCAAAATCAAGCAACACCACGCCCCCAAACCAAACCAAAACTCAGATCTTAATGAGGAGGGAGGAAAATCCAGATTGAGTTTGAGAATAAAAATAGAAATGGATAGCAAGGAAGATGAGCTGATCAAACTTTGTCCTTATTTTGTTAATAAAATAGCTTCTCTGAAAAGATCCAATGCCATTTGCAAATCTTCTGATGATCATGGTGTTTCCATTCTTTTCTGTTCCCATTTGTCCCTACCAACCAGAGAGAATTCGGTCACAGACACATAAAGAACATTTTTCATAGTGACCCTGTGATATTTTGTTACTCATTACCCTAAAAAGGAACGATGGATATGGATTCTGAAATGTATATATCAACAACACTTTTTCCTTTCCCTAAATTCCTGTTAGACATTTAAATTATTTTCATGTATATTTTTTCTAATTTAATGTCACTGGCATGATTCCTGTAAAGACAAGTTTTGAGGCATGAGAAGGGCTTTGCAGAAATTTTACTATTTAATTCTTACAATGTCCTTATGAGATGAATACTAAGAGATTATTGTCACCATTTTAGAGTTGAGAAAAAAGGGTCAGAAAAGTTGTGATATTTTTTGCCCATGATCACACAGTGTCTGAGGTAGTGGTATTCGAATCCAGGTTATTTTTAAAAGGGTTTGACTGGATTATTTAAGAGTGTGGTCACTAGGAATTTAATTTATTCCAAAGAGATTTATTTACAATCTATTTACAAAATGTAGAAAGAGTGAAGTAAAAAAAATCAGAGAGAGGATAGGGCAACATATCTAGCTTAAGCCCTAAGTAATTTAATCAAAGCCCTGTGCAGGGAGAGTTAGTCCTTAGGCCTCCGCAAAGCCCAGGACCTGGGGAAGTTTCTTCAGAAAAATCCAACAGTTGAAGTCAGCTTTTTCACTCACCATGTGTCAGGTCAAAGGAAGATATTTTAGAACAGTATCACCAGGAAACAGGGTCTCAGATTCTGTCAGCACATTCTTCACCAGCCTCCACTTCAAAGAATGAACTGCGAGTAGAACTCCATTCAGGAAGTTGTAACTCCCCTTTAAAGACTTTCTCTTGCGTCACTTCCTGTGCCTTCCCCTAATTCTATGTCTACCAATCACAGTTGAAGTCCTGCTTTAGGACTGCCCAGGAGGCAGTTAGTTGATTCTGATTCATCACCCACTATGGCACACATGGGTCACAGACCTCCCCCACTCAAGTGTGAATGGGATATTTACACCCTTGATGATTAAATCTTAAAAATGGGCAGGGGTTTTAATTTAATTTTCACAATCAGGGGAGAGTTAAATTTAATCTTCACAACTGTACCACATTATTCTCTTTAGTAAAGACATCCCTGTATTTTAGCCATTTTTCTTGGTGCGGGGAGGGAGAGGCTATATTTTAGAATGTCATATCTTAGATATTTCATAACTTGAACATGTCAGAAAACTATTTCCAGGCTATTAAAGAGTCTAATTACATGTACAACTTTCTACCTAGGAATAGTTCAGGTGTTCAGTTAAGAAGTGTGTTGGGTAGCGGAAGTTTATCTTTTTAAAGCAGGAGTGAACAGCACTGGAAGACCTTTAAGAAGACAGAAGAGATAACTTAAATTACTGTTACTAAAGGTCAAGGCACAAGAAATTTAGGACACCTCAGATGTTTGATTTTGAACTAACTAGATCAATCATATCTATAGTTCTATATATTAGCTACACAATAGCTGGGATACTTATCCTTTTTATAAATAAATTTATAATTTGTTACAAATTTTCCCTCATTCCATATCAATCAAGATATTCAATAAATTATAAAAACCAAAACTCACCAATATTCAAACCTCTTTATTTCATCTTTTCTCTGACTCTTCTGTCTTTTGTTTATATTACCCATTTCCTTATTTTAACACTGTGTAAGAGGCATGGAGAGAGAGAGGACTGACAAGCTAAGCATGCAAGAAACAAGCTGGGGACCTGTCTGTCAATCAAGGAGAAGGTTCCAAATGGAATGTTCCCAGAGGCGGCAGTTGAGCTGGCCAGGGGGAGGATCTGCTTCTGTCTCTCTCTCTGGGGTTTGACTGACCAAGGAGACTTTGGCTCTCTGGGATTTTCTGATCAAAGGAGGCAAGCCTGACTGAAGAGGGAAGAAGCTGAGAACTAATCTTGTTAGCTTTGTCCCAGGCTGAAGGACCCTTGAGGGGGGCTTCTGAAATTAGGCTGAGAGACCTTGGTGGCTTTGTGAAGAAGAAAAGAAGATTTTAAACAGTTGTCCTTCTCTCTGGTTGTCTTGGAGTCACAGCTGTGACTGGACTGATTCCCCAAATTCCTCTTATCCCTCATTATAGATTAGGGAAAACCTCATCCCTCTTACCTCAGTTTCTCATCCTGTTGTTTTTCAATAAACCCCTTACCTGAGAAAGAAAACAAGAATATTTTATGGTCCACTGGGGCGGGGGGGAGGGGGAGGGAGGAAGCCAAAAGGCTTCAAGAAGTGGGTGGTTAAGGGAGGGAGTGAGGGACAAAGAAGGTAGGAGAAAAATTAATCCATCAGCCATCAAGAGAGATTATAGGAAAACCCCAGAGCATTCCCCTGTGGCAGCATCCCTCTATCTGTAGCAGTATCTCTCAGTGTCTCTCAAAGTACACCTATCCCCATTGTAACTAAGAAATCCTCAGTGTGTCCCCTACTGGTAGCAGCCCTCTAGTCTCAAACTAGAGTACATCAGTCACTGCAACAAGAAATAGTTCACAACAGATCATCTATTCTATTACATTTGTCACCTCAAGTTGACTGAACCCTACAGATCCCTGGAAAGAAAAGATAGACAAAATGTTCAAACAAGTGGTTTTTGGAGTGGTGGTTATCGCAGCCATTGCTTGCATTTGGGTATATCTATATCTATATCTATATCTATATCTTCTATATAGCAAGATAACCCCTATGGTAGTGGAAACTCTGGATTATGTAGGCAACGTTACACTGACTGTTTTGCAGTTGCCATTTCAGTATGAACTGGTTCTCTGGCAAGTCCTGGCACAAGTATATATACTCTTTATGGCTGAGTGGCAGACTTTAAACCAAGTGAAGAAAGTATTCAGATTCATGGTTCCCCTTAAAGCAGAGAAGATTAAGGCTATGAATAACAACCTAGAAACCATAATTAAGGCTGTATTTGAACAACTGATTAAGGAAAAATGGCTAGATCTAGTTGTGGGCAAGGACAATGGGTAAACAGAGAATGTACCTCAGGAAACTGAAGGTGGCAATGAAAATGAGAATGTCTGCTGGTGACCCTGAGAAAATCTGTCCTTTGAAAGAGGTCACTAAGCTAACTAGTAATGCTGGTGTGATATACTCAAAAGCCCATAGATAATTCAGTCCCCAGGAACTTGAATCCATAAAGCACCGTTTCCCTAAATTTTTGGACAATCCTTTTAAATCCCAAAAGGAGCTGAAATGGACTTTCAGGATCTTTGATCCTGATTTTGAAGATTTCCTATTGTCGAGTTCCTATTGTCAGAACTGTTCAGCCCCCATGAACAGAGTCAATTTTTGGAGAAAACTAGATCTGACAGCAATTTGACTAGCTGGCCAATTGTAGAGCAAAGGGTGGACGTTGACTTTGCAAATCTCACCTGCATGTCCTACCTGAAAATATGCAGGGAGGATTTATTGCAGGCTATTAAGCAATGCTATTTTAAACCAAATGCATGGGCTAAGTTTGACAAAATCATGCAGGATAAAGGGGAACATCCTGCCACATACATAGATCGTCTGTCAGAGATGGCACACTCCATCTTAGGTCTAGAAGCTAATAGCGAGGAATGGACATGTCCATAGGCAATTTCTAAGGGGATACTCACCTAATTTGAAAACATTTTTCAAAAACCATTTCCCTAAATATGACTCAGTTTCCCTGATTGAGTTGAGAGACACAGCGAGTTACCTATTTGAAAGTAATTTAGAACATCCCAAATTTTATTCTTATATCATCTAAGCAATAAAATAATTTTTCATATGTATGGGAGAAACTTTTTTGGACAATCCTTTAAGGTGAGTAGTAGATGGTACCTTAGATAGAGTATTCTCTGGGAATCAGGAAGAGATGAGCTTGAGGCTTACCTGATATATTAGCTGTATAATTCCAGGCAAGGCACCTTTCAGTCTCAGTTTCCTTCTCTGTAAAATGAACATTATTATAGCACCTCCTTCATAAGTTTGCTGTGAAGATCAAATGAAATAACTTCAGTATAAGTGCTCTGCAAACCTTAAGGAACTACAGAAATACTTGCTATTGTTATCAAATTAAATGCTTTAAAAATAGCCAATAAATATGTACAGTGGGATTTCATATACATTGCATTGTTACTTGTGATTATAAAATCACATTGAAATTTTTAATTGAAAATTTTTATTTAATTAACTAATTTAGAATATTTCCCCATGGTTACATGATTCATGTTCTTTCCCTCCACTCCCCCCCATAACCAACGCACAATTCCACTGGGCTTTATCACATGGGAAATTTACCTGTTCATTTCTAATGCTTTTGAGGATGTCCCTAATGCATGCACATTATTTTCATAAATATTTTATAAAAATGGGATAGGCACATGGGTTGGTAGTTGTTCATGTTTTTTTTCCATTGCCTTTTGGGGCAGAAAGTAATAAGATTTGAGATTTTGTCTGAATTTTTTTCTTTCTGTTTTTGCTTATTATTATTATTTGCTTATTAGGCAACATACTTACTGGAATAACTGTTAGTTTTAGGAGCCAGCAGGCAGAATGGATGTAATTCATTACACAGTTGTGGCCTTAAAAATGTACTGTGTATCTTTTAAGCCCAATATAGGAAACTAGATGATTCATGATTCTTCATTTTAACATTTTGAATATTTATTGAGCAATCCTACATTTCTTCTTCCCCACACAGGTGTATAGGAGACAGGTTAGTGTAGTAGAAAGAGCATTTTAGGAAACACACTGAGAAACTACAAGGACTTCCAGAGGCTGGTATCCAGGATGATGAAAAGCCTAAAGAACAGATCAGGTGAAGGGGGGTTGATATTCTAAGGGTGCTTCATGGAAGAGGGATTATTTTTTTATTCTACTTGGCCCCAGAGGGAAGACCTAGTGGGTGGTAGAAGTTGTAAAGGGGCCAACTTATCTTCCTTCCTTCCTTCCTTCCTTCCTTCCTTCCTTCTTTCCTTCTTTCCTTCCTTCCTTCCTTCCTTCCTTCCTTCCTTCCTTCCTTCCTTCCTTCCTTCCTTCCTTCCTTCCTTCCTTCCTTCCTTCCTTCCTTCCTTCCTTCCTTCCTTCCTTCCTTCCTTCCTTCCTTCCTTCCTTCCTTCCTTCCTTCCTTCCTTCCTTCCTTCCTTCCTTCCTTCCTTCCTTCCTTCCTATAGATTACCTGCAATTTTGATTATTCTGAACTCATGGTGGAACATAATTCCCACTTTGGAAAGGTACAAAGAAGCAAACTATCTTATGGGACATTGATCAAAACATAACACATTGAAACAAAATAAAACTGCAAACATCAACCCAGTTTCTCTCTGAAATAACTGATAATCAAATCTCATATAGATACAATTTAGAGAGGTACTTTATAGGTATACCTGATCTAGTTGCTCTAGGAAGGAATTTTATTTACAAAATATAGTAAGAAATCTGGTGACAAGGATTCAGTGACTCAGGAGAATATAATCTCATTGAACTATGTTCGAATCCCAGTTACTTGAACATGGACAAGCCATTTTAGGCTTTGGGGTCCACATCTTGTCATTTTCACTTTTATGACATCCCTTTCATATGTCTTCCCCTCTTTATTCACACAATAGTCTTCTGGTTGTCCCTCAAGTCTCTCCCTTCTCTAATCCATCCTTTACCCAGCTGTCAAAAAGAATTCCCTAAAGTATAGTTCTGCGTCATGTTACCCTCTCACTCAATGAACTACAATGGCTTCCTATTACTTCAGGATGAAATATAAAATAACTTGTCTTGCACTAAAGTCCATCTTGATTTTTCTCTTTCCTGGACTTTTTAGATTTTATTTCCCTCTACATGGTCCAGTGACATTGATCTTCTAGTGGTTTCTCACATATAACACTACACCTTCCAACTCCATGCCTTTTCATTGGCTATTCCCTTATCTGGAATCCCTTCACTCTCTATCCATTCTTACTGGTACGTTGGCTTACTTCAAAAGCCACCACTTTCTCGTATGCTAGGAGATTACCTCCCAGTTTAGTATAGGTCCAGTTTTTGGCATGTTGCCTTTCCCATTAGAATGAGAACTCCTTGAAGAAAGAGACCATTTTGCATTTCTTTGTATGCCTGGCATTTAACACAGTGTCTGGCACCTAGTACAAACTCTTAATAAGTGCTTATTGACAGACAGAGTGACGGATGTCCAGGGACTCTACAAGCATTTGTAAAGTGCTTTCCTTTTATTACTTGTAATCTACCCGGTCCCTTCTCCTATATTTGGTATGAAAGAAATTAGTGGTGCATGTTAATTGATGGAGAAAGAGGTATAGCAACAAAGGGCCAGTATGGAAGGTGGTTATATTTCTGTAGCAGCCAAATGAACATTTCCTTATACTCCTGTCCATTGAACAGAGTTTAGTTTCATGCGCTTCTAGTTTGCATGTCTATAAAATGTCCTTATATTAAAAACAAGATTCTTATTTAAGAAGTCAGAACTTTTAAAAATTTGACCTCAGACATTTCCCAGCTGTGTGATCCTGGGCAAGTCACTTGACCCCCATTGCCTACCTCTGACCACTCTTCTGCCTTGGAACCAATACACAGTATTGCTTCTAAGACAAAAGGTAAGGGTTTAAAAATACCTGTCATATTGTAAAAATGGAGATTTGAACCCCGGACTTCAATTCCCAGAAGGCCTTGGTAGTTCCCAGAATTCCCTAAAATCTCACCTGAGGTCCTCACCTGGGCCAGAACAAAATGGATATTTAAACTGACTGCACCACCTACTTACTCTCTCTCTCTCTCTCTGATTCTGCTTCTAAGCACCCAGGGCTCTCTACCTAACAGGCAGGATGTTGTGAGTAGGTTGCATGTGCTTTTCTTATTCTGTATTCTCTTTATTTTTTAATTCTAATAATCTTTAATAAACCTATAAAAATATAATACTTTTAGTAGAGAAATTTAATTTTAATTTTAACAATATGAAGTGCTCTGCCCAGATGGCTAAGCTATTTCAGTAGTTCATTCTCTTTCCTTGTCAGTGTAAAGTTATGCCTTTGATCTTTCTCTCTCTGTCTCTCTGTCTCTCTGTCTCTGTCTCTCTGTCTCTCTGTCTCTCTCTCTGTCTCTCTCTCTCTCTCTCACACACACACACACGTCTTTAAAGTTTTGAAAGTACTTGTGTATATTTTCCCATTTGGCTTCACCAACTCTCCGAAGGAAGTGATTCGTTATTACTCCAACCATCCAAGAATGAGGAACCTCGAGTTAGAAACTCGTGTCTGCAGTCACAGAACTCTTTGATAGTCTGAGAATAGATTTGGAGATGGAAAGGATCTTAAGAGGTCATTTTGTGCAACTCTTTCATTTCTTACAGTTGAGGAAACTGAGGCCCAGATAGGTGAGGTGACAGAGGTAGTAGGTGAAAGAGCTAAGATTTAAATCCGGGCTCTGACTTCAAGTTGGTCTTTCTATGCAAGAAGGTGTAGGAGGTGGGATTTGAACCCTGCTTTCTCCCGGCAGTAAGTATGGCACTTTTCTTCATGGTACTCCTCTGCCTCTTGATGCTTTTGAAAAAGGATTCACTCGCTCAGGGAGGGGCAGCGTCGCTTGTTCCAAACCCCAAACTCTCCCACTCCAAGGCTGTTAACAGATTTCTTACTCCAGATGGCTTCTAGAGCCCAGCCAGCTACTGACTGTCTCCTTATTGCTGCTTTGTGTTGGCTTCTCCTCGAATGCTGCTAACATTCCTAGACTCACCAGCGTCTCTGTCCTGGCCCCATGTCCCTTTGTATCTTAGAACGTGTTCTTGCCAGAGGAGCCTTGGTGAGGACCTGGAGACAAAGCTGAAGCTTGTTACAGTTTAGCATCTTCCTTTGGTACCCTGGCAGGACTAGTTACAGAAGGAGATGGATAGTTCACAGCAAGACTGAGTGAGCTGGCATTTGGCATGTGAGCCTGGGCTTCTGGACAATAATATGGAACAGATACTGGAGTTGTTATTACTTGTGATGGTTGTTATTTGGGCATTTCATGAGAACCGTGAAAATAGGAGCTTCCATTTGTCATGGAGGGAATTCATGAATCGGGAAGGAAGTTGGACTAAATGAACTCTGATCCCTTCCGACTTTGAGATTGTATGATTCAAATAAGGATGATTTTAGACATGGCCCTAAAATTTTTAAATCACAAAAAGACATGGAGGCAGACATTAGTGAAAAAGAAAAAAAACACACTTTACCACCTTATTAAAGACATTCCAACAAAAAGTCTGATGTCTTAAGTATATAGGAAACTGAAGCAAATATAATAAGTGGTGAAAGGATATTAATATAAGTTAAAAAAAGAATTATATATCAACAACCATATGAAAACTTTCTGACTCACTAATAATAGAATTAAAAATTTAAGCACCTCTGAGGTTTCATTTCATGCCCATCAAATTGGCAAAATGTTGAAAGGTAGATACAGTCTACAGGGTTATAGAATACTGCTGGTAGGACTTTGAACTAATCAAGGCATTCTGAAAAATAATTTACAAGAAAAGTTTCTAAACTATTTACACTCTTGGGTCAAGGGTACCAAGGAACTCAAAGTTAGAAAGAAAGGCCTTATTATTACCAAAATATTTATAAGAGCACTTATTGGAAAATACTTTATCTCCTTGCTAACAAAAAGTTATAGTAGCATGGTGGCAAAAAACTTGGGGAAAAGTGGATGCCCATCAACTGGAAATTATTGAACAAATTGTCATACACAAATATAATGGCATATTATAATATGAAATGACTATGTATGCAACTAAAAGAATTACAAAATGACTTATTTAAGCAAACTATTGACACAAAAGGGGAAATGGATGGAGGAATAGACATTATCACTGATAAACATTTCCTAAAAAGCTTAATGGATCATTTGCCATAAAAAGGGCAGTAACACAGCCTAGAAATCACCTCAGACAACTTTTTCTTCCTTTCTAGTAAAGAGATGACAGCCAAGGGCAAAACCAGTGTAGACTATAAACTGTATTTTAAAGTTTAATATAGAAGGATGATAGAAGATTCCAAGCCATATATCTATACAACAAGAAGAATTAGTGAAGGTAAAAAAACAAACAAGTTTAAGGAGAAACTGAGGAGAGATCCAACTTAACAAAGTCATCCCAAAGACAACTAGGGATGAAAATAGATGAAGGATAATTCACAGATGGAAAATGGAAAAGATCTATAACAATTATTATAATAAAAACACTTGTCACTATCAAGGACAATAAAACTAATCCATTTACATATCAATGTCATGGTCTCAGAAGGGCTTCTAGAAGAAGTAGAAATGCTACTGAAGGAAAAACACCCAGAAAAAATAGACTGGATCAAAGTGTACAAAAAAGAAAGCTGACCTGGAAGCAGTACATTTTTGAGGTATTAAAGGACGAATTCTCATAGTGTCTGAAAGAGGGAAAGATCATAAAAACCTTGGACTTCATAAAATAGACAATATCAGCAACTGACCTATGGCTATTTTTCCACTTCTACAATATGAGAATTGTCTACATCTGCACTAAGGTATTTGATATAGATAGGAGAAGAGAATGTTTAGGCTTTTGCAAATGATACTGTTTAGTGAACCACATCATGAAATTTACCCCAGGGATGGAGAACAAGAAAATTCTGCTGTGCTTATTGTTTGCAAATATTTAGAAAAGGATTTAAATGCACAGAACCAAGTGAAACTCTAATGATTCGATTGTAAAGGGTTAATGATGACTCAGAGGTTGCAAACATTGGTTACTACTGAAAAGATCGGAGTGCCTTCAACAGAAATGGAAGGTTGGGAGGGATCAGTTCAGAGCAGGAAGATCCCGAGTTCAATTTGGAACCTGTTGAATTTAGGGTGCCACATTACCCTGACCTTGTCTGTGGTTTTTCCCATTGTTTACCATTTGCACGTTCCCAAACTCTGTCTTGCTCCATGGATCTGACTAATCTGTAGATCCTGGCTATCTCGGATTTGGCCAGATCCATGCCAGAACTATTGGTCCAGCCATTTCATGTTTGCTTACCACGTATACTCTGGAATTCTCCTTCCTCATAGGGATGAAGTAGGCTTTAGAATCCACCAGATGTCACTCTTGCAGACATAGTAAAATTTTGTGAATTGCATCTGATTCTGATAGTGGTGCTTTCAAAAATCTTCATTTTAATTTATGGACTTCACAGTCATCAACGGACACAAACAGCCACATATAAAGAACAAAAAGGAATGTGTAAGAAATTATGGACATTTCTTACATGTAGTTCTCTTATCTATAACATTTAACTAGATAGTAACTATAAATTTTATGTGTGTGTGTGTGTGTGTGTGTGTGTGTGTGTGTGTGTGTGTGTGTGTGTGTATCAGAACCCTGCTCTAGAGACAAATTCAATTTTTTAAAATCTTCATTTTACAGAAGAAACTGCAGCTTAGAGAAGACCTGATTTGGTCACGGTCACATAACTAGTAAGCATCAGAACCAAGACTTAACTCACACCTTCCCAAGACCAGTTGGGTCTTTTTGATCTGTTTGATCCAAATACTACATCGCAATCCCTATCTGTCTGTCTGTCTGTCTCCAACTCTCTCTCTGTCTCTCTCCCTCTCTGTCTGTCTATCTCTCTCTTAGTTGATTTATGACTCTCCCAGTTCCCAGGGAACTCTGGCAGATCGAATATCAGGATTATGGAATGACTTTGGTTTGGGTGTGTCTGCACGGAGGGAGTGATTAGAAAGGGGCTGGAGAAAAGAATGAAATAGAGCTGTTGGCACTATTGAAGCTAGATGCAAGGGAAAATTAAATAAGTTCTTTGGATGAAAAGAAATTAAAACAGGCCCTACAAGACGGATCAGGTAATAAAGCACCAGGACCAGATGGATACACAGCTGAATTTTACAGAACATTCAGTCATAAATTACTTCCAATTTTAGAAGAGGTTTATAAACATGCTAAGGAAGCAAAGAAGCTTCTTCTTAATTTAACTTCACTAGGAAGGAAAAACGATAAGGAAATGTTCACTTCATATAGATTGTTTTTAACCCCAATCACAGCGGCACCCAATTATGAGACTGCAGAACCTCTGAGGGCAGCCTTTACTTGGATCAAACAGATCTGATTGGAGGGAAGCCACCCCCAGGGCAGGATTGGGCAAGGTTATGAGACACAGAGCTGTACCTGGGCTTTAAGGTCAGATATGGCCTTTTATTCATGAAATGGAGCATCTTGAGAGGCAACGAAGACAACCTTCATCAGGAGGAAGAAAAGGAAGATCAGGAAAATAATTTTAAAACTGGACAGAATCCAATCAGGAAAAAAAGGGTATTTAATTGCTGTTCTCTTAACCAGTAGACAGTCTACAATCCTTAGAAGGCCACCAAAGAATGATATCTGGCATCTTCAAAATGTACTAAGTACTTTAAATCCATGATCTCATTTGATCCTTAGGGGAAGGAGGGGCGGGACTTCTTTTTCTCTTTTTTACAGATGAAGAAACCATTCTTGTTCTACTCCCTCATGTATCCCCACATTTGCTCCTATTGCCTGGAATGGAGGCTCCTGCTAAGTTCATTCTTCCAGGTCACCCTGCTCCTTCAAGGTCTAACTCGAGGGTCTTTCTTCTTCCATTCCATCTGCATTTATTAAGCATCTTCCATGGCAAAGCACTGTTCTAAGTGTTGTGGATACAAAAACAGAATAGTCTTTGCCCTCAAGGAGTATATGTTCTATTGGGAGAAAATACAAACCCATGTAAGTAAATAGAAAAGCCATTCAAAGTTCCCAGAGTTAGCATTTATATAATGTTTCAAGGTTTGCAAAACACTTTACTATTATTTCTTTTTAGGTCCACAACAACCTTTGGAAGTGGCTGCTATTTTTGAAATACAGAGTGGGTAAGGGTTTAAAAAATAGATGATTTATCTTCCTAATAGTTTCCATCTCCAGCAGCCTTATCCAGCATAAGAATAAATGTTGCCAGGATTCCAGACTTTATGATTTCTTATGAATCCATGAGAAAGAACGTAACTGAAATAGGAAGCAAAGGTACTTTCCTTGGCTCTTATGGTCCACCATGCACTACCCAATGGACCTTAGAGAGTTCTATCTCTGTCTGAATCACAATTACTCCACGCAATGAGGGAGCTCTAAGGATCCTTCTGGGTCTAAATCCTATGATTTTATGGATCCTGCCCAAGCTGGGCAGGTAGAAAGTAGCAGAACTCAAACTCGGGACCTCTGAGTTCAGATCCATTGTTCTCTCTGCCCTATCTGTTTCTTCCTGATTTTCTCTTATTCTGGCATCCTAGGACCAAAAATCCATCTTATAACATAAAAAAGCAGAGTGGGATCAGTGGATAAAAGAATGGATTTGGAGTCAAGGAGACTTGGGTTCAGACCATCTTCAGACACATAGTAGTGGTGCCATCTCTGGCCAATCACACAGCCAGGGGGCAATTCTAAGTTTAAATTGCAAAGAAAACATTTCCTTACTGGGACATCTCAGTCCTGGGACAATCAAATCATAGGGTCGAAGTTCAGACAGACAAACCTACAAAAGTGACTCTTTTGCCTCAGTCTCTAAATCTTTTTTTTACAAATTTAAAATCTTAAGTCCTGAAAAATGTGGCAAAGCTCTTCCCATTCTCTGTTTTTTTCCCATTGATTCTGAGTGGCTGTGTTTCCTCTGACTTCTCAATAGATGGCAGCCTTCACAAGCAATCTCACCATCATGTGGCTGTTTTGAATGTCAATAATTCAGCCTCCCTAATAGAAGCCACAGATGCAGCAGGGCAAACCACCTCAGCTGATCTTGTTTACTAATCAGAAACATTTGCTTCCTTGGAGTCCCAAAATTTTTTTCCCATTATTATTTTTGTTTTCTGTCTCTGGAAAAATCTGGCTGTTTTCCTTTTTATTATTAAAAAACAATAATGCTGTTTTTGAAATCCTTTCCTTGGCTGTTTTTCAAATCCTTCCCTTCTCCAGGGCCTGTGGGATGAAAAGGCCAGAAGACATCAAAAAAGAGACTTGTACATGAATAGGATGTCAGTACTGGAAAGCCCCTTTAAAATAGTTTAGTCCTTTATACCTTTATTTTACAGATAAGGAAACTGAGGTCCAAAAAAAGAAAGCAACTTGGTTAATAATAATGATGATAATTACAATAATTCACAAAGGGCTACTACCTGCATTACTTATTTGACTCTTATAACACCCAAGAAGGCAAATGTAAATTGCTATCTCCATTTTGCAAATGGAAGGAGACTGAGAGGAAGAAGGAGACTTGCCTCTGGTCAGGCATACAACTGCGAAATGCCAAAGGTGAGATTTGAATCTGCTTCAGTTACCGAGTTATTCTACAGCAGAACCAAAATTTGACATATTAGAAGTCAAGAGAATTACTTGAAATGTTTTTATTTTTGTGGGTAAAAGTTACACATTTTTCCCATTTGATTATAAACAAGTGATGAATTCTGAAATTCTGGCAGCATTTGCTCCTCTTGGGGAATAGATATGTGAAAATGTTGAAGTTGGTTTAATTGAATCCAATTTGAGATAGAATTCTTTTTTGGGGGACCGTTCATTGGCCATTTAAACTGATCTAGTTAGAGCTGTAAGTAGGATAGGGCTACTAGGGGTTTGTCCCACTAGGATTCTGTGGCATTTAAAAGAGTGGATGCCATAAACTGTAAGAGTTAAAATGGTTGAGGTTGTAAACTGTTGTGAGTAAAATAGTGGAAGATATAAATTGTAGTAGATATAAGAGTGGGTGAGTAAATTGTGACCGCAGAAAATATGTTTTCACTACAGTGTCTTGTTTTAAATCAAATTTAAGGTGGTCGCCAGGGAAATATTCCCAATTATGAATATACCCAAGTCAACTGGGTTTTATAGAGAATTTAATTAAGAATACAATGAGGAATCAAAGAAAGAGAGAGAGAAGAAAAGGAAATAAATGAGAAAAGAATAGTCTGGCCCAGGCAGCCCTGGCCAACCCAGGCCCAAGCCCTAAAAAAAAGATCAGTCAGTCCTAATCACTCACCATAAGATCTGTTCAAATGAGGATTCAGGGGGATAGAGTCTCCCCAGAGGGAGTTCCAGCCAGAGTCAGCCTCCCTTGAGAGACCTCCTTAGAGATTGTCTCTCAAGAGCCTGTATATCTCAAGACTTCCTCAACAATCTGTCCTTTTTCTTATATAGTGGGTTTTCTCCTATGTTACCTCCCCTAAGTTCTTCCATCTACCAATCACAGTAGACGTTTTCCAAAGGACAGCCCATTCTGAATTCACACCTGAGTAGACTAATCCTTTTAGTAATCCACACCTGAGTAGGTTAGAATCTCTGTGTAAATTTTTTCCGCTTTGCTCCTTTTAAGTTCACAAGTTGCCTGACCTTTATAGGTACTTAGCACCCCTTTGTAATAATTCTAAAAATAGGCATGGCTTAAGTATGGGTTTAAGTACTTTTCATTGTTCTGCAAGTAGTTTTCTTCCCTAAAGCAGTCTTAAGTACGGTGGAGTAGAGGTCTTCCCATTTCTGATCTAAATAGAGTTCTCATATTTTAGATGGGGAATGGTCCCTAATAGGGAATTGTCCCAATGAAAAATTCCCCAATAGGGAATTTTTTTAACATTCACAAGTCTGAGAAATTTCAAGATTCACAACTCCCAAATTTAGAGAGCATTGACAGCACTTGGGAAAATGCTGGAGCTGGCATTATTGAATCCAATTTGAGAGAGAATCCCTTTTTGGGGATAGAAGACCATATATTGGCCATTTATATTGATCTAGTTAGAACTATAACCAGGATAGTTCTTGTCCCACTAGGCCCCCCAAACTTAGAGGCTGCTGACAGCATTTGGGGTACCTTATCTAATGGAGAAACAACTGAATTAAACAAGAATAATTCCTGTGCCTTCATGTCCTTCTGCCCAGCTTTGCTTCCCCTCCCATCAGGGTTTTGAAGCATCTCTCATCTCTCCTAGTAACTCATCTGCCTCAGACTCAAATATTGCTAGTTTCAGCCATGACTAAGAGGCAGGAACCATTTAAAAGTCTTATTTAAGTGACTCATGGTTATTTTGTTTTCCTGAGGTAACCCTATGTTTTGCTGCTAGAATTTAAAAATTCATGACTTCCTCCTAAACAATGAGGAAATCCACATAACTTTTATCCACCACAGTCGTCTATTAGCAGGATGTTGGGCACATAGTAGGGTCTTCATAAATGTTGGTTGGCTTGACCTGACCACCTCTCCACCTCCCCATCCCACCTCTACATCTAGCTCATACAACAAGACTTTCCCTTTTATTTAAGAAGCATAATTCAGTAATGCAAATCTATAGAGCTATATTCGAAAGCATATTTGTCATTTCTTGGTCTGAAAGCAAATAGGTCATTTCTTGGTATACCCTTCCCACATTCCTCCAAACCTCCCTTGTGATAAAGGAACATAATTAAACAGACCAGAGCAACTCAATGTAAACTAGAAGAATGGTTTATAAAGCTGACCTGAAATATTACATGTCCCTTCCTCTCCCCTCTTTTCCCTTTCCCTCGTTTTGCATAAATAATCGAAATTTGACTTTTATTTTCCAATGGATGGGCTATTTTTTTAGCCTATTGTCCCTTTGCTTTGGGGTAGAAGCCAAAGCTTTCACTTATAGGAAAAAAAGCCTTTTGACTTCTTACTCCTTCAGGCATTAAAGCCACTGTTCCCCGCCACAAATCAGTGTTGATGCAGGCCTTTAGGACACAGTGTACAATCTGCCTCCTCCCACAAGTAGCAACCCTGGCTGATGGGTTGTCTGACCACAGAGATCCCTGGGCTTTGTAGTAGTACTTCCAGTTTGGGAAGAGAGGAAACCAGCAGGAGATTAGAACCTCATAAGGGAGGTGATGGGGAGAGATGGTCCACCCACCTGGACAGAGAGAGTTTTAGTATTTTATGAATCCTAAAAAACAAAGTGGGGGGGGGGGGAAGAGATGATGGCTATCTCATGACAGTACCTTGACTTGGCAGCAGCTGGTATCTGACGCAGATGCCTTTCCTCTCTTTACACCATGAATAATAACATCAATGGGTGAGCCAGGAGATACGTGTGACTGCATGGTTTTGGGGAGGTGCTGGCTCTAGAAGCAAGAGTAGAAACTAACTAGCCATAGCTAGGCACTAACCAACCCTAGTCTTTGTTCATTTTCCACCCTTACTTTCTGGGTATGACAATTGTGACTACAAGGGTAATCACACTGATTTTTAAAATTCATTTCAACAAGCAAGACACTGACCTTGATTGAGGGTGGGAGGAGATACAAAGACAAAGAGGAAATATCCCCTTTTTCTAAAAGAAGGGGCTTACTGGGGGGAAGAGAATACCCCATCCAAACAGATATGTAAATAAAAAGAAAGAGCCAAGTAATTTTAGGGGGTAGGAGTATAAGCACTGGAGGATCAGTAAAGGCCATTTGGAGATAGTACCTTGGGATGCTTCTAGGCATCCCAAGAAGTGATGGTGGGTTCTAGCCATGGGAGGCAGTAAAGCAGAGGCATGAAAGTGGGATATTCTATGCAAGAAACACTAAGAAGCCATTTATAGGAGTACGTTAGGATTCAGAGCAGTGATTAGGAGTATTTTCTCTGTATCAGCTTGCAGAGGACAATCTGACCCAGTGGGGTCAGAAGAGAGGTGTTACAGTCCTTACTACATGTGTAAGGACTCACAAGAGGGAAATAGATCTCAGAGATGGGACCTTGCTGCCTTGGAGCGATTCCCCATCTGCCCTCCTCCAGTGACAGTTTCGCAAAAACTCATCTATCCAAACGGCCACCATCCCCTTCAAAGGAGTCTCTTTGGAAGGCTAGATCTTAGAGGGCTGCCTTTCCTTATTGAATAGTCTCTATTTTCACGATACCGTCTTTGCTCAAGACCATCTCCTCTCTTGGAATTATTTTGAGAAGCATATTCTTTTGAATATCCACAATGGTGGGCAAATCTTCCTCATTTGAAGATAAGATTTTGTTTTTGGAAGCAGTGAAAGTCGTTTGGAATAGAACCTGGTCAATTAGACATGTGACAAAGCTGAGCTAGATGCCCCTTTTAGTCAGACCCCAGGGGCGACTAGAAAGATCAGAGATGAACTTTTCACCAATTAATTTTGAAGGCAGTTTTCTGCTTTTCCCCCTAATTTATTAATTCATCTTTCAGATGAATCTTAATGCAAAATTTTGAGTGTATCCCTTCTCTACTTGAAATCCTTTAGTGGTTTCCCATTGCCTAGAATAAATTCTGCTCTCTGTTGCTCAAAGACCTCCACTAGCTGCCTCTTATTTACTGTTCATTTATGCTTATCTCATCAACCCAACTGCACAGCAAGCTCTGTGAAGGCTGAACATTTCTTCTCCTTTTTTTGAATTTCCCATAACCCTTTCCCCCATTCTAAGGTTGATTTATTGAGGTCAGTGTGGCAACATCCTCCAGTCACAAAGATCTACAAAGTCTTTTATATCTGAGAATCATAGATTTAGAGCTAGAAGGAATCTTGGAGGTCATCTAGTCCAATTCCCTCATTTTTTAGGTTAAGCATTTTGCCCGTTATCGTGGTAGTCACTGAGAAAGGTCAGCAAACATTTGTTAAGTGCCTGCTAAGTGCCAGACTCTTTGCTCAGTGCTGGGGGATACAAAGAAAGTCAGAAGACAGCCCCCACTCCCAAGAAGCTCACAAGGTCTCATAAGAAGAGAACACGTCCATAACAACTATGTACAAATGAGATATCCATGCAGGTGGGATCAGAACCCAGGTCTTCCTGACTCAGAAGTCCTGAACTCCATCCACCCTGCTGTGCTGCCTTAAGTGCCTGGAGGAGCATCAATCATTGTCAGTTGCAGAGGTTTTTGTTTTTGGAAGAGAGAGGGATTTAGCAAGAGAGTTTATTGTTTTAATAAATCTAAAAACTGGGGAGAACCAGAGCCCTTCTTTCTCAGGACCAGACCCCAAATCTTGAAAGAAGTCTTACCCAGCAACCATGTGGGATGCAGTGCTAGTGCAATTTACAAACTCTAATATGGAACATACTTGAAAAGATTCCCAGTGAATCCGCACTGAAACTATCTATATACTTTTGGGGGGATTTTGGCCTGGATATTTCATTTCCAGAACAGGTGGCGAAGCTAAATATGTTTGGTGTGCTTGACATACTTGGAGTATAATAACTCAGAGGCTGTGATCAACGGCTCTATGTTTACGGTGAACAGGGGCTTGCTTTTGGGTGTTGGCTCTTTGTTTCCCTACCTAGGAAAACTGGAAAATGTTGAGAGGGTCCCTTCTTCTACAAAGGCAGATAAGGCTATGGCAGTATTGTTTGCTACCCTTTGTCATCAAGCTTATGAAGCAAGCTATCATTTTTGCCTGCCAAGTTAAAATGGATTCTCATCAACCCCTCCAAGTACCCATAGGGAAAAAGAAAGTATTGGCAAACAAACAAACAAAAAGCTTAAAACATCCTATTTTTATTGGGGCTTTTTGTTTGTTGGTTTGTTTATAGCACAGTTATATACACCTCTCAACCTGGAATTGAACTGTCCTTTGTAAGGAAAAAAAAAAAGAAAATGTTTAGCAGAAACAATCCGTGAAGTAAGTGACCACATCTGGCAAGGCATGTACCATTTGCTCTTTCCTGGTGGTCCCTTGGCTCTTCTGCTGGGAGGAGGGAAGTCCCCTTCATTATCTGTTTTCTACTACTCTTATGGGTTTCTTAATTATTCAGAGTCAGGCTGCTTCTCCTTTTCATGATCTTTTCATTTTACATTGTTTATTGTTTTCGATTCTGCATGCTTCATTCTGCATCAATTCATATAGGTCTTCTCAGCTTTTTCTAAATGTCTCTAATTAGTTATTTCTTACTACACAATAGAACAGTACAGGGTCTGGAATGAGGAAGTCTCCTCTTCCTGAGTTCAAATCTGCCCTTAAACTCTTACTAGCAAGTCACTTAATTCCATTTGCCTCAATTTCTTCATCTGTAAAATGGGTTGAAGAAGGAAATGGCAAACTATTCCAATATCTCTGCCAAAATACCTCGAATGATGTCAGAACGTATTGGCATGACTAAAATGACTAAACAAAAAATGAAACTACACAATAATGTCCTGTGACATTTATGTATCACAGTTTGTCATTTCCAGCTGCCCGTTTTCCTTCTAGCTCTTTGCTACCTACCCCTGCCCCAACTCCCTCATTTTGTTACAAATCTTTCGATATGTTGGACTCTTTTTTTCCTGTTTTTAGTCTACTTGGTGTTCATATATGAGAGTCTGACTACTAGGAAACTTTGACTTTTAAATCCATATATTTAAATAGAAAAGACCTCAGAATGAATGTAATAGACACAAGGAACAATCTATATAAATCGATTACACTTCCGTGTTTATAATTTTAGTATGTGCATACAGTACACGGAGATGACATATTTGATTTTTTTTATGAAAGTTTTTTTCTTTTTTTATTATTTAGCCTTTTGTACAACATAAGATCAACATGGGCAATATTTTCCAGGGTCAATGATTCTGGATTTTGGAGTCTAACCAGATGGTTCAGATACTGGCTTTACTTATTATTTTTTTAAACTCATACCTATTTCCTTAGAATCAATACCAAGTATTGGTTTCAATTCAGAAGAGTGGTAAGGGCGAGGCAATTGGTGACTTGCCCAGGGTTAAGTGACATCTAGGATTTGAATCCAGGATCTCCTGTCTCTAGCTCTTGCTCTCTATCCACTGAGCCACCTACCTGCTCCTTGGCTCTACTTCTTAACTACCCCTGGGACCTTTGGTAACTCAGTTTCCTCCTGCTTAATTTTCTTGCTTTGCAAAGCAAAGGGCTTGGGCTGAGTAGTGTCTAATTAACTCTATTAGTGTCTGAGTGACACCCCCCCTCCCAAATCTATGACCCTAAATTGGCTGTCCGAGATGGAAAAGAAAGAGGTAAGGAATAGGGGCCAGGAAGGTTGTTCAGGGCTGTTGGATAGTCACTAATGGAAGTCATGCTCATTTAGGAGGACAGGAGTGATTGGCTGAAAAGTGGGCAGTTAGAGAAAGCAAAGAATTCTGCTGAATTCCCAGTCTGGAAGGTCTGTCCAGGCTTCAGCTGGGAGGCATCCTCCAGAGAGCCTTATCACAGAGAGCTTGTTTACAGTGCCTAAGCCCCAAGGCAAACCCGAATTCTATTCCCCACTGCACTCAATTATCAAGGTTATTCCCATCCCTTCCTCCAACATAGTCTGAGTTTGTGGAATGTTCCGTCCAGATGTTTTTGTTGTATCTCCACTCAGTCCTATGAAGTCCAGTGGTCCCAGCCAGGCTGGAGGCTGCTCACAGATAAGGAAAAACCATTTAAATGTGATCTTCCTTTGGTGTTTATTTTTCTTTTTCTTTGATTTCCACTTGATTTCTCATGTTTTTTTTTTTAAGCATGTTTTGTTTTATAATCTAAGTTGTGTGTAGTAATAATGAAATATGAAAAGGGAGAGGATAAAGAAGAAGAAGAGAAGAGAAAAGAAAGGATGGAGGAAGGAGGAGAGAAAGAGAATCCAGTAGAAAGACATTGGTCCTGGAGTCAGAGGACCTGGGTTCAGATCATGCCTCTTTCCTGTCTTAGTAATCTAGGGCCAGTCACTTAACTTTCCTAAGTCTCATTTTTTTTCATCTACAAAAGTCTTCTACCTTATGTCTCTTCCCACCCCAATCCATCTTCCACTGAGCTATGAAAATGGTCTTTCTAAAGCAAATGCCACTCCCCTACATTTCCATGGCTCCCATTACCACCAAGATCACCTATAAATTCTTTGTGTGGCTTTTAAAGCCTCCATAACCTGTTCCATCCTACATTTCCAGGATTCTACCTCACTTCCACTTTCTGCTATCTTGTAACACTGACCCCCTGGCTCTCCTGCTTCCCCCCCCCCCCCCCATATTCCATGTTCCCACTCCTCTAAATTTCCTGGCTTGAAATACCAGCTTCAGCCTCACCTTCTGCTAGAAAACATTCCCAGCCCTTCTCATTGCTCTCGCCTTCTCTCTGCACTAATTTCAATTTGTCCTGCCTGTGTGTAACTTATTTGTTCATAGCAGTTTATATGTGGGCTCCCTAACTAGACTGCAAGCTCCTCAAGGACAAGCATGATTCCTGTCTTTCTTCGTAACCACAATGCCCAGCACATAGCAGGCACTTAATGCTTATTGTTCAACTGACTTTCAGCTCTAAATCTATAATCCTATGAGGATAGCATCTGCCATCCTCGGTTGTTGTGAGGCTAAAATAAGTTTATATTTGTAAATTTAAACATCCTGTATAAATGCTTGTTATATATTGTTAACCATCATTATTATTATCTTATAAGGAAGAGGATGAGAAGGAAAATTGCTTCAAGGTTTATGATAAAGGAATCATGTGAAGCAAAGAGTGCAGATCCCATTTTACAGAGGTAAAAACAGAGGCTCAGAGGGAAGAAAGAAGTTATCCATGATAAAAAGTTGAGGCAGTGTCAGAGCTGAGCCTGGATCCTAGGACAGATTGTATAAGTACAGAATTGGGAGGGAATGTTAGTGATCGCTCTATCTCTAGCATGTACGAATAACAATCCTCTCTACAATACACCCGACGGATGTTCATCCAGCCTTTGCTAGAAAACTTCCAGGAAGGGAAAACCCCTTTAGTTCTGGGGTGGACCATTCCACTTTTAGATTGCTCTCTTTAATGGTTAGAAAAAATTTCCCTTAGACTTACATGACCTGATGCAAAGTGAAGTGAGCAGAACCCGGAGGACAGTGTACCCATTATATAGCAATATTGTATGACAATCAACTACAAATGACAGCTTTTTCCAGCAATATAGTGATTCCAGGCAGTTTTAAAGGACTTAGAAAAATATTAACTACCTCCAGAAAAAGGACTAATGGAATCTGAATGCAGATCGACACATATTATTTCTCACTTTCTTTTTTTCTTTCTTTCTTTTAATTTTTTTTGGAGGGGAAGGTCCGTGTTCCATCACAAAATGACTAATATGGAAATAGATTTTCCATAATTGCACATATATAATCTATATCAAATTGCTTGGCATCTCAGGGAGGGGTAACAGGAGGGAGGGGGAGAATTTGAAACTCAAAAATTGAAAAAAAACAAATGTTAAAATTGTTTTTACATGCAATTGGAAAAAACTGTTTTAAAAATATGATTTCTTTAAAAAAAGAATTATTTTCCTTTAAGCCTACATCTGTCCACACATTGCTAGTTCTTCCCCTTGAGGCTAAGCGGAGCAAGTTTCTTCTCCTCCCCACGTAACACACTGTCAAATATCGGAAGACAGTTTCACGATTCCATTATCCCCAAGTTTTTTCTTCTCTAACCTAAACACCCTTGGTTCTTTCAACCAGTTCTCATTTTGATTCTATGTTCACATTGGATATTAATTGCTGCTAGCATTTATAGAGCACTTTAAAACTTTACATAATTAGCTCATTTATGAATGGGAGTTATTTCCTCATATTAGCATCATCCTTTTAGGAATGAATAACTAACACAAAGTCCTCATTTTTATGCCTTATGCATATAGGTAAGAGTGTTGTGCAATGGATCACCATATTTTCAGGCTTGCTGAAGAGAAAACTGGGAAAGCATGTACTCAATTGGTTTATGATTCTTTTTTGTTTATATCCCATACTAATAATAACTGCCAGCATTTATATATATATATCACTTTAAGATATGTAAATTGGAACTGAGGTGGAAAAAGTAGGTTTTTTTAAAAACTCTTACCTTCTGCCTGAGAATGAGCATGGTGTATTGGTTCCAATGAAGAGTGGTAGGGGCTAGACAATGGTGGTTAAGTGACTTACCCAGGGTCAGACAGCTAGGAAGTATCTAGGGTCAGATTTGAATATAGGACTGCCCACCTCTAGGCATTGCTCTCAATGTACTGAGCCACCTAGATGCCCTCTGAAGAAAGTTTTAAGTGATTTTCCCAGGATCACCAGTTCTAATTCCATAATTAGTAACCTTGGTACCAAATATTGATTTTTGGGATCCTCTTTTATAACCTTTGTATAAATAAATTATTTGTAATTTAAAGTTGGTTATATGGGATTTAATGAAGTCAAAATACACATTTATGAGCAAAGGGACACTGGACAGACATAATTAGTCCTTCTAATTACATCTCAGAATCTGAGATCTAGGAGGGAACTCTGAGATTAGCAGGTCTAACCTTGACTTGAGCAGGAATCCTCTATGATGATCCCATCAAGTAGACACTACCTTCTATGGCCAGTCAATAAACATTTATCAAGTACTTACTATGTCCCAGGCATTGGACTAAGTTCCGAGAATGCAGAAAAAAAAAGAAAAGATACTCCCTGATCTCCAGGGGTTCACAATGTAAAAGAGAGAGAAAATATGCAAACAACTATATATAAACAAGATATATTCAGGATGAAATGGAAATCATCAACAGAAGGCACCAGCATTAAAGGGGATTAGAAAAGACTTTCTGTAGAAAATGGGATTTTAAATGTAACTTGCAGGAAACCAGGAGGCAGAGATGGGGGACAGACAGTGAAGATGTCCAGACCCAAGAGAGGAAGTGTCTTATTTGAAGAACAGTACAGTGAGGGGGAGAGTACTGCCATCTGAGGCTACCCATTCCACTTTGGGTTATTATTATTATTATTAGCAAGTTTTCCTACATACTGAACTCAAAACTACCCTCCTGTAGCTTCCACCCATTCCTCATTGTTCTATCCTACAGAGTCAAACAGAATAAATCACAGAATTTTAAGAGTTAGAAGGGATCTCAGTGGACATTTCATCCAACTCATACCCCCAGATGAGTCCCTAGTGCAATATAAACCCAGGCTGGTCATACAGTCTCCTTTTGTAGACCTGAAAGAAGAACCTATTCCTTTTCAAGATGGCATTCCACTTTGGAACAGTTCTAATAGGAAGCTTTTCCTGATATCGTCTATATTTATCTCTGAGATTTTCACCCATTGCTTCTGCTTTAATGTCTGCAGACAAACTGAGCTAGTTCAGTCCCTCTTCCATATGATGGTCCTTCAGATACTTGAACACAATTGTTATATCTTCCCTGAGTCTTCCCCCCCCCCCCAAGACAAATATTCCTATTTTCCTCAATACGTCCTTCACCATCCAGATTGCCCTTCTTTGGACCCTCTCCAGTTTGCCAATGTCTTCCCTAAACTGAGATGCATTAGAATGGAATATAGTGCTCAATATATCCAGTATAACCAAGCAGAATATATAAGGACTATCATATCACATCCTGAATCCTGGAAACTAAGCTTCTCTCAAAGCATTCTAAGACTTCAGTAGTTTTTTAGGTTCAAATGAGACTAGTAGTCCAATAAAACCTTCAGATCTTTTCCAACAAAATTGTTTAATGGCCTCCCATGTTGTGCCTTTGAAATTAATTTTTAAACCATTTATAAAACTTTACATTAAAAATGTCAAATGACTAACAAAAAATATTAGAAGGGCAGCTAGGTGGCTCAGTGGATAGAGAGCCAGGCTCAGAGGTGGGACCTTGGTTCAAATTTGGTCTCAGATACTTTTTAGCTATGTAGCCTTGGGTAAGTCAACCCCAATTGCCTAACCATGACTGCTTTTTGGCCTTGAAACCAATAATTAGCAACCATTCTAAGATGGAAAGTAAGGATTTTAAAAAAAATTCCTTAGAGAGAATAGAGGAAAGTGTAAGATAGGACCTTGAGGGATACTTTATAGTTTGCAGACATGATCTGGATAGAGATCAAGCAAAAAAGACTAAGAAGTGATGGTCAGACAAGAAGGAGAACCAGGAGAGATCAGTGTCCTTAGAATCTAAAAAGAAGAGAATTATTAAAGAGAAGAAAGTGATTGACAGTGTCAGAGGCAGCAGAGAGGTCAAGAAGGATGAGGACTGAGAAAAAGGTCATTAATTTTGGCAATTAAGAGATTATTGGTAACTTTGGAGAGAGAAATTTCATTGAAATGATGAAGCTAGAAGTCAGATTGGAGAGAGTTAAGAAGAGTGAGAGGAAACAGGCAGATTACAAATAGCCTCAAGGACTTGGCAATGAAAAGCAAGAGAGATATAGGATGATGGTTATCAAGGATGAATCAAGGGTTTTTTTGAGGTTGGGGGAAACATGGATGTGTTTGTAGTCCATGGGGAAGCAGCCAATAGACAGGGAGAGATTGAAGATGAAAATTACTAGTTTCTCTACTATGAATATTTCTTCTCTAAGAAGAGATGGACTAGACTTAACTCAGTGATCAGGGAATAGCTTAGCTACCTTTCTTCTAAACATCCTGGTTAACTTCCTTCCTCTCCTTATCTTAGACTTATAGACAGGCAAACCTTGAAGAGACCTTTGAGATAATCTAATTGAACTGCACTTTATAGGTAAAGAAACTGAGACTCAATGAGACGAAGGGAATGGAATGTTAAAAGCAGAGCAGGGACTTGAACTGAGAATTCTTAAATGACAATGCTTGCCCTTTTTTCATATATCATGATGCTTTGAAAAGTGGAATTGAAAATAAATCTTATTGCACCAAGGGTTCCTGCACCCTTTTTCATCTTTTTTCTTCCCTAAAGCCAAGCACAGGAAATGGTACATGGTAGGCACAATAAATGAGTTATTGAACCAGTTTTCAAATTGATTCTCATGGCTTTAAAGCAATATTTAACATTTTATTGTCTCCTTTTGCATCATCATCATCATCATCATCATCATCATCATCATCATCATCATTATTATTATTTTGTGAGGTTTTTCAAACCTTTCAAACCTCGCAAAGCTTTTCAAGGTTTGGAGAGAGGTTTAAAAAAGGGGCAGCTTACCTGTCTCCAAATTCTCTGGCAGTAGGGGAGGTGGTTGTCATGGTAGTGGTTAGGCAAGCAGAAAGTATCAAAATTGTCATTCATGCCCTTCTTATTAAATCTATAGGAGAAAACACAGAGTAATAGAAAGGACCCTGGATTTGAATCAGAAAAACTGGATTTAAATTCCATTTCTCCTCCTTACTACGTGGTGATTTTGAATTAACTTCCTTAACTTCTGTGGGTCTCATTTGTCTCATCTGTAAAATGAAGGGGTTGGATTAAATTAGAATTGTTTTGACTAAATAAATGTAGAAGGAGACAATGTCACTTATTTAACAATAAGAAGGATATGGATAACCATTTGAATCCTTTCTGCCTGCATAAAGGTCTTTTCCAGTTCAGCCCATGCATTCTAATGTCAGAACTTGTTCTTTGCTGCGACCAATGGATTGAGAGCTAATTGGTGATGCCAGCTGATCCTGAGTTCAGCTTGTGTATCCTCTCCCTGTATTTAGTGAAACTCATGCTTTAAACTCTTTGTAATTCCAGAGAAAAGCAAATCATTTCCTGCCAGTAAAAATCTTCTAGATTTGGTCAAAGCAACTCTAATTTCTAGTGAGGCTTGGCTCATTAGCTCTTCCAGATGGTCCATGTAAACATGGCAGGAGCAGCAAATTGTGTGAAGACCTAAATGTAAATCAAGAAATAAGGATTCATTATAATTTGTATGACAAATGGAGGTGCTATAGTACGAATCAGTGCACAGCTCTGTCGATCAATCGTATGCCATTATGTAGGGATTCCCTGGAGGCTCGTTTCTGGATTGGGCTTCCCCATTTTTGTCAAGGTCAATGTTTAAAGGCATCCCCCGCCTTGTTTGCAACAGAGCTGCTGCCTTCACTTTGCTTTGTATGGTTTATTGTGCTTCTTTAAGAAGTGGGAAGGAGACAATAAAGTGTTAAAGATGACTTTAAAGCCATGAGAATTGATCTGAAAACTTAGCTCCATGAAACATTTATTGTGACCACCACATACCATGTCCTGGATTTGACATTAGAAAGACAAAGATGAAAAATGATATGGTCTTTGATGTCGAGGAATTTATGCCTCCCAGGGACAGGAAAGGGTGTGAAATGTGTACAAATTAATAAGATAAAAAAGAGAATGCAATAGGAACAAAGGAGATGAAGCAAAGTCTTCTGAGAAATCTGATAGGGAGAAGGCAGATGATGGAGTGGTTTTGTTCTCTTTCCCTCCAGAGATTAAAAATTATCCTAGCATCTCCTTCCCCCTGGCCCCAAATACAAAGAAGCAGGTAGAGTAAGAAGAAGAAAAAAACAGTCAAATCTTAGAGAGCTGGGATTTTTGAACTAGTTCTAAGAAAAATAGCTGTATTTCCTTAAATGAGTCTCTGTTCCAATCTATGCCTTAATTTCCTCACCTGTAAAATGAGGGGGCTGGAGACTAAAGTCCCTCAGTTTTGAAATTCTGTGATTCTATTAATGAACACTAGTGAAATTCAGATTATTATCTAACCTCGGTCTTTTTGATTTTGACATGTGATTAGGATACCAAATTCAAATGTCCCCTTATGTTATGGTGCTCTGAATTGATCCAAGGAATCACAGAATTATGTAGAGCCTGTATTAGACATCACTTGGGAAATGATCTAGTATCCTACCCTCATTTTACAGAAGAAATTGAGGCTCAGAGAAGAAATCCACCTTGTTCCTGGTCACAGAGGCAATCACCTATTTGGCACATCAGGTCTCCTGACACCCCCATTCAAGATCCTTTTCACTGTCATCCAGAAGCCTCTTAAGGTGCTCTAGAGCAGTAATCTCCAAAGAAGAGTGCATCAGAAAATCCACTAGGATGCACAGAACTGGGGAGAGACACACAGCTGTTTAGTGCACTGGCCACCTTTGGCTGACTCTGGAGTTGTTTTTCTCTTGCCTCTGGCCAGTGTGGGCTGAGCAGGACAGAGAGAAGCATAGGCTCTCCGACTAGACAGCAGGTAGTGATTTTGTCATTCCCCACTCTCCTCTAGACCCTACTCAATCTTTGCTCCCAGCTCAGTAGTAGGACACACTTAAATATCCCTGGCTTATGAAAGAGTAGAAGATGAGTTCCTTGCTGCCCATCGGGGCTCTTCTCTCTTTCCCCAAGCCCAGGAGAACAAGGGTGGCTTGAAGTACGCTTGGAGGAAGTGTAGCAAGAAAGGATGGAGAAGAACAGACAGATGAGTGTCAAGAGCTGAAGTGGAAATAAGAGGCACCAAAGCTATCAAGAAACAAAAGGTAAGAGGTGACTGTTGCAGGGATCTAGGGACTCAAAGAGCAAAGCACAGAATTCTTTAAGATTTGCTACCCCACTTCCAAGACCCCTTCCCCACCCAACCCCTGCCCCACTAGCTGTATAGCTTAGAGATAAATGAGAACCTACTTGAGCATCTTGTCATCTCTTCTGCCATTGCCTCCTACTCTATGGGATGTCTCACACACAACTTCCTAACATCCAGGAAGATGGACATTTACTGGGTTTCAACAAAAACCTTTGCATAATTGTTGGACAGAATTAAAAAATGAGTATTAGAATTTAGTAAAGGCAACGAGTAATGCACTTCCTCTATTTTTACCTTTGTAATGGATCTTTTTCAGCTATTCCAGACCATACAACTAAGCAACAAAATCAACTGAACTCACAATCAAACCTTCAAATCTCAAAGTATTAAACTAAAAACTAAAAAATAATGAATCATCTGCAATCACATTTTTCTTACTAAAAATAATTTTAGTAAGTACAAAACATTTTTGTACCATTAATGAATGAAATAAAAAATTAAATGTTGTCAGTCATAGCTTTTCTCATCCTTTTATCGTCTTTTTATGAACATTTCATAGTGAACAGAAATATATACATTAGTTTTGGTAAGTAGTGCATTTGTAACAGTTCATAAATGGATAACTGAAAATATTTAGGGGTATATAATTCAATTTTTAAAAAACAGGTGGTGTTCAAAAAATTTGAATACCACTGGTCTGGAGGAAGAAAAACAATTTCATAAGTTATTTAATTTTTTTTTAATTTTAATAACAAATTTCCACATTAGTTTTCCAAAGTTATATTATCCAAATTGTTTCCCTCCCTTCTTCTCTCCCCCTTCCCAGAGCTGACAAGCTATTCAATCTGGGTTATACATGTATTATCACACAAACATATTTCCATATTATTCATTTTTGTAAGTGAATAATCTTATAAGCTCCAAATTGCAAAACATGTACCCAAATAAACAAGTGATAAATCATATATTTTTAATGATAACAACATTGTCTACATCTGCATCTCTTTGATTTCCATCCATTGTTCCTTATGCCTTCCTCTGGGACAAATCTAAACTATCTTCCATAAGAAAGACCTTTAGATCCTTAAAGATAGGAATTTAATGTTCCATAAGTCTTCTCTTCTCCAGTCTAAAAATTTCCTGTTCCTTTAGCTAATCATTGGCACAAGCTCAAGGCTCTTCCCCATATTGGTTGCTTTCCTCTTGACAATCTCCAACTTATCAATGGCCTTTGTAAAATATGGCCCAAGTGTAGTCCAAGACACAGTGTGATGTTAGTCTCCGTTCCTTCATGAAGTCAAACCTGTATTAGCTTTTGGACTTGGGGTTGGAGTGCTAACAGTACTAGTGACCTCATTAGCATTTTCCTTTATAAAGAATTTCCCTTTCTTCTGATTTCTTTTGTAGTTGCCCTAGTATCTTTAAGACAGTAGGTTCCTCTCAAATGTTTTGTTGTTGTTGTTGAGGTCGCCATATTTCTTTGGTTAATTTATGTGAGTGCTGTAAAATATTAGTAAACTATTAATATATTAGTTATCATTAATTAATATAATAACTTATTAATATAGTAAATATATCAAAATTAGTAAATCTATAGTTATAGCACAGGGATAAATGCTACCAAGATTGTCCACTAATAGATTTTGAAGTTTTTATGCCCCATTCCATCAAAATAGTAAAGAAAAGCTATTAGGATATTATTTGTCTTACAAATATTTGGTATCTTTTTAAAAAATCACAAAGCATTGACTGTTTTTCCTTTGTGGGATCCATGAGCTCATCCAGTCAAATCCCCTCATTTTGTAGATGACATGATCTCCTCTCAGAGCCATGAAAAGTGTCTTTCAGCAAAGCCCAACGTCACACATCTGGCAAGCGATTGAGTGGGGACCTGAACATGGGATTTCAGTTGTCTGCTTAATTCAATTTTCTTTCAAAGATGCCACCTTCCCTTAATTGTAACATGATATTTATAGGAAACAAAATCACATCAAATGCTAGAAGTCGGAAAATTTTGCTTTGTGACCTTGAGCATATCTACTTTTTTTTTTTCTGGGATGGTGTTTCCTTGTCTGTAAAATGATTCAGCTAGACTAAATGATTTCTAAGATTCCTTCCAATGCTGACAACCTATCATTATGAAGCAGATTCTGAAAACAAGAGAGCTAGATTAGAAGTTAGGAAGACCTTAGGTTTCAATAGCACCTCATAGTGGGTAGGTCACTTAACCTTTCAACTTCAGTTCCCATATCTCCAAAATGGGGTTAATAATAGCACCTATTTCCTGGGTTATTCTAAGTATCAAATGAGACAGTGTATGTAAAACAGTTTGTAAAAATTAAACTAGTAAATAAGTAGGAGATTTTAGCAAGTCTCTTAGTAAAGTGTCTGATGCAAATCTGGTGGAAAAGATAGAGAGATTATTTGAAGAAAAAAATGCTTCAAAAGTGGTTAAATGCTTAGATTCAAAGGATTGTTAATGGTCTTATGTCAATATGGCAGGAGGGCTCAAGTGGGATACTGGAGTGGATGGATGCTTAGCCCTGTGCTGTTTAACATTTTTATTTATGACTGGAACAAAAGCAAAGATAACATGCTTATCCAATTCATAGATGACACAAAACTGGAGTTGAGGACCCAGAGGAAGACAGGATCCAGAGGGATCTTGATTGGCCAGAGCGTTGGGCTGAATCTAATACTATGATATTCAGCATGGATTAGTTTGAGCTCTTTCACTTGGGCACAACAAGTCAAGTTTTCAAGCATAAGATGGGGAAGGCACGTATCAACAGTTCTGAAACATGATCTGAAGGTTTTAACTGCAATGATATGGCGGATAAAAAGCAAAAGTGGTCTCAGGCTACATTAAGAGAGGCATCGTCTCCAGGATTAAGGCTAGTCCCACTGTGCTTTGCCCTGGTCAGACTTCATCTGTAGCACTTCCTTCAGTGCTGAGCATCAGGGCTTGAGTGTTGAGGACATTGATAAGCCGAAGAGTGCCCAGAGGAAGACAACCAGGATGGTGTCTTTGAGTTTATGATATGTGAAAACGAGTTGAAAGAAATGGTCATTATTAGACTGGTGAAAAGAAGATTAAGGGGAGGGACCTGATGGGGAATTATAGTTGTCTTAGATACTTATTGAAGGACTTCTATGTGGGGGGGGGAGGAGTAGATTTGTTTCCATTTGTCTCCAAAGGGTAGAACCAAGAGCAGAAAGAGGAAGTTTCAGAGACCCATTAGGCTTGATGCCAAGACAGTCTTTCTTCAACTAGGGCAGTCCAAAAGTGAAATGGGTTGCTAGCAGAGGTGATGCATTTTCCTTCCTTAGAGATCTTCAAGCAGGGTTGGGATGACCATTTGTTGGATATGTTACAGTAGGGATTCCTTTAGTTTGTGGGTTGAAGTAGATACTTGTTGAGGTCCCTTTCAACTTCCAAATTCTAAGTGTATCTGAGTTATTATTACTGTTATTATAATTTCCTTGGCTAATTCCTTCTGAAATGCTAAAGATTTAATTTCTTCAAAATATGAAGCATATTCAATGACTCTGTCTTGTTTTTAGTTAAAATTTAATGGATTTAATGGAGGGGAATTCATTGATATTAAGATCATATGGACCTATTAAAAATCTGCTTGATATAAATGTAACTTGTGTCCCAATTCCCCTCTGAGTTTACATAAACTGGGTAAAATCTTTGATTCACTTTGCACTTTCCCATAGCTTACTCTGGGAAACCTCAAAATTAAGCTTGTATCCAGCTCTTCATAAATATGAGTAAAAGTATTCCCATTTGCCATACAAACACAAGTTAAAAAAAGTATTTTGGGTATAGGACAGACTTCTACTCCAGAAAAAATACAGAAAAGACAACAGGAACTCACAGAAACCCATAAACAGTCAATATATTTCTCTTCCTTCGGTGTATTTAAACATTATGCAAAGCTTTACATTCTTCCATTCTTATAGTACCATCCTATGGTTTGGCCTCTTCTCAAATGAAAAACAAATTTGGGGTTGTTATTAGGGTAACTCCTGACATTCTGGTGAGTCTCACTTTCATCCTAGAGATTCATATAAGTTGCCACCCTCATGATATTTGCTATCTTGAGGACTTGGACTTTCCCTGGGAAGGAAATAACCTTGGGTATGGTGATCTCCTTCCCATTGAACCTGCACTATTGAATAACTTAGGAATAGCACAGCATGAATCCCAGGTCTTTTGTCTTGCTCCCTTGCTCCCTAACCTCTTAGGGTTTTAGTATCTTATTGATTCTTTCCAGTAGGGGGGCCACATGCACCAACCTCATCTCTCTCTAAGTAGCTGATACCTCCTGGGAAACGTTCCTTTTCTGGATACAAGGCTGAATTATAACAACATATCTATGGCTCGACTTGGTTTTCCTCTTCTGAGGACTCATAGATGAAAACCTGAGTGATTTTGCTCCTGACACTTCAGGGATAAGTCCAGGCACTCAGAGTTTCTCAATAATCCAGCATTATTTCAGCTATTGTCATTCAGGGTAAAAAAAGGTAAAAAAGATGGTAGGAGTAGCTATTCTGTTGAATCTCTTCTATAGACCTTACCCAAAAGTGTGGCAGTCTGAGTTAACTCATTCATCCCCAGTTGAATAGGAACTCACTGTCCCAAACAATTGTTCTTCCTATGAGATCATCAAGTTGATCAGGGAACACTCCGGATTAGATTCCAATATCAAGTTAGGAAAACAGTTGAACCCTATTGTCTAGTAAATCTATTGTTGGTTCTATGCCCTGAATTACTAAAAAGAGAAAAAAGGAGCTCTCCACTGAAATATTTTCATAGCAGCATTCTTTGTAATCAACCAATAGTGGCAAAATGATTAAATAAATTATGGTATGTTAATGCAAATGGAATATCCAATGAAGTTAAGATAGCTGAGTATGAGGAATACAAGGAAATCTGGAAAGACCTTTAGGAAATAATGCAAACCCAAAAAATCATAACCAGAAGAACAGAATACCCACAACTGATTAATAGACGATGAAGATTTGGAGGGAGTCCCTGAAACCTTCTGGCATTTTGTGTTGAAATTAACTTATTTAAATATTAGTAATTAACAGCAATGCTATAATCTAGGACAATTCTGAGGGACCTATGAGGAAAGAACACTATTCACATTCAGAGAAAGAACTGTCGGAGTAGAAACACAGAAGAAAAACAACTACTTGATTACATGAATCAATGGGGATATGACTGGGGAAGTAGACTCTAAATGATCACCCTAGTGCAAGTATTAATAATATGAAAATAGATCTTGATCAATGAAACATGTAAAACCCAGTGGAATTGCTCATTAGCTTTGGGAGGAGGGAAGAGGAGAGGAGGGAAAGAACATGAATCTTGTAACCATGGAAAAATATTCTAAATTAATTAATTAATTAATTAAAATGTAAAAATACATATTAGTAGTAACAAAATTAGCTTAATTAGTCATATTGGCTGATTTTGAATTTATAATAAATCATTTGTTTCAAAATTGGCAAACCAATTTATGGGAACACAAGGACACATTCCCTGCCCTCAGAGATAGACTCCATTTTATGGTCTACATTTATATTTTTTTGTTTGCATGTTGTTGGCATGTTTGTTTATTGTTTCCCTCATTAGAATATGAGCTCTAAGAAGATAGTGACTGTTTTTGCCTTTAAGTTTTCCATTATAAGTGCCTATTAGCACAGTCCCTGGCACATGGTGCCTCATCACCAACTTCTTGTTGATGACAAAGGACAAGAGTCATGCAGGATGGGCAAGAAGAAATGGGATGAAATCGGTATCACTGGCAAGAATTCCCAGGGAAAAAAGGTCACTGATCCATTGGTGCATTAAGATAACAAATCATTTACTTTTTTCAAATGTGGGTTTTTTTGTTTCCATTTATAGCTTCTAGTCCCAAAGACTAGTCTCCTACAGAGACCACATCGATGAACCCTCTTTTGTCTAGGATGCAGCTCCTAAAACGTGTGCCCTCTGACCTTTGTAAATATGTTTCAACAATACAAGAAACCACCACTGCCCTCCACAGCCTCATGGCAGGCTCTTTCTGCCCCATCCTTTTTGTTGTAGTGTTGCCATTCAGCTCATGTGTTTATAATTGACATACAGTCCCATTCCAGCTGGAAACCCTTTCCTTTCATGTAGAAACTGTTTAGAGGAAATGTTCCCACTTATCTCCCACCCGAAGAGAGATGGGGGTGGGTGGAAGGGAGGAAGGAGTTTGTTTGCCCACATCTTCAAAAAGAACTGAGCGTGGGGGGTGGCAGAAGGACAGGCTTAATTCCGTTCTCACAAAGGCAGGAATCTGCTGCATTTCCTGAGAGCCCAGAGCAGGAGTGTTTGTCTTCAATGTCATGCAAAGAGATGCTGCAGCTGTGTTTATAGGGGGAGTTACCTGTAATTTATATCCTAACTTAAACATTTAGAAGACGAGCTGTTTTCTTTCATTTAAATTCTTAAATTAAAAAAAATCAAGCCAAACAAATCTTGAAGTGAGGATGAATGTTGGGGGAGAGGGGAGCGTTTTGTCTTTTTTTGGTCCCCCCACACCCCCCCAAAACCTCCAAGAGGTCTCTAACGCACTTTTCCTGTAACATAGTATTCTAGCTATTGGAGTGCTTTTACCTGCCCAGTCTGACCTGACTATCCACCCAGCAATTGGAATTCTGCTGGGCACCCCATGTTTGTTGTTGAGTTAAAAAAATGGAGTGAAGAAAAGAAAATGATCTTTGTTTCCAATGAATAATGTTTGGAAATGACCAAACAAAAATTTAAAAAAAAAATGGAGTGCTTGAGATGTGTCAGCAAGCGCCTTGCTAAGGGCTAGTAATACGAAGATTCAAAAACAACTGAGTCCTTCTTCTTGTGACCCTGTGGATAAAGTGCTGCTCTTGGAGGCAAGAGGACCTGAGATGAAATCTTGCTTTAGATGCTTGTAGGCAGTATGACTCTGGGTATGACATTTTATTTCTCACAGCCTCAGTTTCCCAGGTGCATCAAAAGCAAGTTGCACATTTTAAAATACTACATAAAGGTTATATTTATATGTGTAAATTATAATTGAATATTTGTATAAATTATATTTATATAAAACTTATACTTTTGTAGTCATATATTGCACTTTATATAAATTATATTTTTATACTTATATATAAATACATTTATATATACATTATGCTTTATATATAAATTATTCCTTTATATGTAAATTGTTTTATATATATAAATTTATATATAAATTTTACTTTATATGTAAATATAATCTTTATGTAGTGTTTTATATATTATATATAAATATGAGTAAATAGATAATGAATATAGATCTATAATATAAATGCATACTATTTATAGATAAATTTATTTTGTTAATATAGAAATATATAAATTATATTTATGCATAATTTATATATAAGCAAAAGAAATAAATGTATACATAAATATTATTAATCATCATAATAAATAGTAAGCATCTCTATAGCACTTTAAGATTTGTAAAGTGCTTTACATATGGTGTTTCTTTTGATGCTTACAACAACCTTAGAGAGTAGATGTTATTGTTTCCCCCTTTTTCAGATGAGGAAACTGAGGTCAATAGTTTAAGTGACTTGCCCAGAGTCACAGAGCTAATAAGTATCTGAGGCAGATTTGAACTCAGGAAGATGAGTTTTCCTCACCAGGCTTGGTGCTCTATCCACTGTGCCGTCTAGCTGCTGTAAGAACCACCTATCTATACATAATCTAAAATAAATAGGGACCCAGGAAAATCAGGAAAAGTGCCCTGGGAAAAATTGAGGAAGGAAAGATCACTCTGAGTTGGAGTAGGGAAAGAGATCAGAAAAGACTTCTTGGATTAGATGACATCTGAGCTGGGCTTGTTTGTTATTAAGGAAAGAGAATTAATTTATAATTATTTTTGGAGATGTAATATTAGATTATGTGTACAAATGATTTTTATATTCTATTTGGAGCTCCACTAGCACTTTGATAGTTTTTTTTTATTCTTTATTAACATTTCACAAATAGATGTAGTTATCTGACTCCATAGTCTCCATGATCTCATGGACACTGACAACATGGTACAACGGAAAGAGGACTAGATGTGGAGTCAGAAGGACTTGGGTTTGAATCCCATTTCTCCACTTACTACTTGTGAGACCAAGGGGAAATCTGTGGACCTCTCTGGGTCTCCTTAGTTTCTTCATATAAAAAATGAGGGGATTGGTCTAAATTGCCTATAAGGTCCTTTCTAGTTCTAGATCTGTGATGCTATAAATCCTAGGGTAATATGGGATTGGAAGCAAAGCACCCTCTGAAAATCCTATTTCCCTCTTTTTTGTAACCATGAAAAAGAGTTAAAACTGATATCCTAGGCACTGAGAGAATGGAGGAAGGTACAGGCAGGAACAATCTTTCCTACTTTGCCTTGAGTGTGGTGTTTCAATGAAATGATAAGAAGATCAGAAGTCTTTTTAATGCCAATTGGTGGATTCACCTACCTTGGTCAGGCACTGCTGCTTCCTTGAGTCCTTGATCAGCCATCAGCACTGTCATCCCCCAACCCTCAAAGCATATAATTATCTAGATTTATCATATATAAGGGATACTCTGTTTATCATTACATTTTTGAAAGGCAGCCTAATAACATTTTGTTTTAGTCAAACTGAGTTCTGTTTACCAAAATGTCCATTTTTGAGGGTACCAAGAATTGTCAGAACTGAACTTACATATTCCTTAACCATACATTACTATTGAAGTCTCTCATTAGATAGCCTGATTTATAAGATTATAGGTTTAGAGCTATACAGGACTTTAAAGGCCACCTAATAAATACCACAAGGACAACATGAAGAAACTGAGGTCAAGGAGCTTAAGAGATGCCAGAGGCCAAAGCAGTTAAATGGTGCCTAGATCACAGAGATAATAAGTGGGATCATGCATTTAGAGTTCAAAGCAGTCAAAGAGGCCATTTAGTCTGATTCCACAATTTTTGCAGTTGAAGAAACTGAGGCAAAATGAATTGCCCAAATAGTTAAGTAGCAGGATTTGAATGTGAGCTCCTTGGTTCTAAACCAAAAACTAGAATCCAAATGTAAGATTTCTGACTCTAAGTGTTCTTTCCATGAACTGGGACTCATGAGGAAAAGCTCCTGGAAAGAAATACCACTGTAAGGTTCTGGTTTCTTTCAGCAGAGAGGAGGAAAGGATTTTCTGACCTCCTCTGCAAAGCCCCCAGAGCAGATGTGATGTTAGCTCTCCCCTGTCCCTTTGAGGGTGCCCCACTAGCATGTGAGTCTAGTTTAATGTTCTTAAAAATTATGCCAAAGGATATTTGCTGAGTAACCAGGGACTCACAGGGTTATAGATTTAGAGTTAGGAGGGACTGCAGAGGACATTTAGTCCAACTCCTTTATTTAATAAATGAATGAGTAAAAAATGAGTAAAACGAGTAAAAAAAAAGTAAAAAATAAATGAGTGGTGAAATCCGTGAGTCCCCCCAAAAGCACTTCCTGGATACATTTTAAAACTGAACACTTGCTTCTTTCTTGGTATATAGGTTATGGCAAACTTTCTTGTTATTTCTTCAGAAACCAAGGCAAACACGTGTATTTGCATGTGTGTATGTATATGTGTAGTTGGGGTTAGAATTCACACTAAAGAAAAATATTCAGCAGAAATTTTAAGTAACTTTTAAAGAAAATCAAAATGATGTCAAAACTCAATTCTCCCTGGTTAATCCACAAACACACGGTCGCTCTTTGTTTCATATAATTTCTGTTGCAGTTCTGGGTCTCACCATTCTTCTGTGCTTCAAATCCCCACTCTGCTGAGCATTAGGGCAATCTGGGTCAAGCTTAAGTGATGTCAGGGAGAAGCTTGGGGTATCCTGTCAATACTTCATATCTCCCTAATGGCTTAAAAATGATACCTGAGAACCATTGCTCCTGATTGGATTACCACACACACGCACCATATGAGGCACACCAAGTTAGCTGAAGTCAGGCCAAAGATTGTTCAATATTCTTGCACAATAGTTTTGGGTCATCAGAAATCCCCTGGACTATCTTAAAATAGACAAAAAGAAATCGTGTTCATTTATGGGTAAATTAATTGAGAATTAGCTAGTTAGAAATCAACTCCTCTGAAATAAATGGGAAAAGCAGAAAGATTTTGATTGCATCTAAATAAATAATAAAAATCCACATAAAAGTGGAAATTCAGCATATTCCAAGCATGTTTGGGGCACATGATGCTAAGCATGTAAATATTAGGAAATAATGTGTAGAAGAGACATCAGAACGATGGATCTTTTTTAGGGCTAGAGGTTTCAGTCAGTCATTTTTTCACCATGATGTTGATTTTATCTTTGTAATATCTCACATACCAGTTCCCTTATTTACCCATTCTCCATGTTCACCGCAGCCATCCCAGTATAATCTTTAATGACCTGTACTTTTAGTAAGACCCTCTTCATGAATCTCCCTTCTTTAGTCTCTTCCCTCGACTATTATTCCTTGACATTGGTTTATTTTCCCTAAAGTATAGATCTGTTCAAGTCACATTAAAATTTTCAGTGGTTTTCCAGTGCCTGATGAATAAAATAGAGTTTCTTTAGCTTGGCATTCAAAGGTCTCTACAATCTTTTTTTCTAACCTATTTATACAGAATTATTTTATTTTATATTTCATAAATATAGTGTTGAGCCAAACTGGCTTAAGGGTAGTTTCCTCTTTTAATTCTGCTTACTCCCATATCCATAGATTTATACTTAACCTCTGGCAAGTCACTTAATCACTCTTTGCCTCAGTTTCCTTATGAGCAAAACGAAGATATAATAGATGTGTTTCCCAGGCTTGTTGTGAGGATCAAATGAAATAATTATCAAGCTGTTCGAATAACCTTTAGTTCCAGGCCCATAATAACTATTCTATAAATATTAGCTATTATTATTAGTATTAATTACACATAGCATGCTTGTCTACAAGAACATGCTCTTCATACATTTCTACCTATTGAAATTCTCTCCCTTTAAAGCCATCTCCTCTATGAATCCTTTCCTCGTCTCCTTCGCTAGAAATGATCCTACCTCCTTCAAAACCTTCATTTTACTCCTGCCAATCCTAGGCACTGAACGTCATTCTAATTTGTCCTGGATTACATGTACTGTGTTTTAATCATTCCCCTATTTGATTACAAGCTCCTTGCGGGGGGAGGGGGGGCAGTATTTTTTGTATTTGGATTCTTATAATTTTGTACAGTGCTTTCCTTATACATAATAGGTACACAGTAAATGTGCACTGGATTTAATTAAACAGAATTGGGTAAGCCCTACCTTTTGGGTAACTACCTTGAAACCTTAAAGATTTTGTAATATGTTGGGATGGGATTAAGTCTGAAATACTAGCTAACCACACATTACAACCTGTTTCATTGATAAAGAGCAACCCACAAGCTCTAATGAAATCGAAAAAAAAAAATCCCAGCAAACAAAAACCCTGCCTCACTAGTAATTTTTTGGGTTGAATCATAACAGAATCCATGATATCTCATGCAGCTCTCTATGTTCCTCTTTTTCTCTCTCTTCTTCCTCTCCCTCTCTTCCCCTTCATCCTCCCTTCACCTCCCCCTCCTCTATCTCTTCCTCTTTTGTACTGGATCTATGATTTCTCTGATATTCAGAATATATATGAGGTAAGCAGACAACTGACCTATAATTTATAGTCTTAGAGAGTTCCTTGATAAAGTTAGAACATATCAGAGATGGGGCTTAAACCGAGGACCTTCTTTCTGGCCCAGAGGCCAGTTCTCTATCAGTAATCCCATTCATGTTCTGCTCTATGTAAAGACACTAATATTCCAAGGGCCATTTGTTAAATAATCCCAGATTGTAGAAGTGGAATATAATCTAGTGCCAGCTGCTCAATTTATATATAAGGAAACTGAGTACCAGAGAAGTTAAATGACTTGTCAAGAGTCAGGCAGGCTTCAAGCATTTGGTAAGCACTTAATATGTACCAGGCACTGTGGTAAGGCACGGAGAAACACAGAGAGCTCATACAGGGTCTAGGAAAGCTATCATAAAAATGGTTAATGGTGAATTGAAACCCCGAGTAAATGAGCTGGTAAGGCAACACTCAATGAGTTCAAGTCACTAACTCCAGATGAACCACATCTCTTGTCTCTCCCATATGGGTGCCTCCATTTGAGGTGGTCTGGGCATGCATCACATACGCGTTACACATGGATGAAAGCACAGATGTCATCCTGAACTATTTTGTGGCTGACACAAAGCTGGAAGACATGGTTAACATATTGGATAACAGATTAGGGTGTTGGGCTAGAAAAATGTGCTGAATCTAATAAGATAAAATTTAATAAGTGTAAATAATAGGAGCATGGTATTGAGAACATGGATAGTGATGGGCTTACTACTCTCTTCTGGGCAGACTGCATCTGGAGTATACTGTTTGGTTCTAGGGGGTCAAATTTTTAGAAAGGACATTGATAAACTATATCTGTTGCAGACCAGGAGAGGGATAGGTCTGGAAACTATGTTTGTTGAACTAGATTGAATTAATTCAAAGGATGGGGAAAGTTTTATATGAAGAAGATAACATTTAAGGGGTATACGATAGGTTTCTTCAAGTATAAGGTCGGACATGTTGGATAAGGATTGGTATTGTACATATGACTTTGTCCCAGAAAACAGAATTAGTGTTAATGGGTAGAATTTGCAGACAAATTGATTTTAGTTTCAAATGAAGGGGGAGAAGTTCTTAATTATTAGAGCTATGTCAAGGTGAAGTGGGCTGCTTCAGAAGGTACTGGGCTTTCCTTTCTTTAAGCTGAGCTTGGTTAATATCGGAATCATAGAATTTCAACGTTGAAAGGAACCTCAATGGCCCTCTGGTCCAACCTGGACTTAAAAATGAATCCCTTCTATAGTAAAGTGTTCATCGAGATGTTGCTTGCATACCTGCAGTGAAAGGGAACTTTCTACCTCCTGATATATGGCCCATTCCATTTTGGGACAGCTCCAATAATTAGGAAGTTTTTCCTGACATTTTGCCTAAAATTTCCTCTTTGCAGCTTCTACCCACTGCTGCTATTTATGAGGTCAACCAGAAAGAGGCTAATTTCCATGCCATGTAAAAATTGTTCAAAAATAGTTGTAATGTTCCTTTGAGTCTTCTCTCTGCTAAACTGCTAAATATCTCATTCCATCAACCAATTCTTTGATGGCCTTAAAGTCCTCTACCATCTTGGCTGCCTTCCTCTGGACAATCTCTAGCACGTTAATTTCTTTCCTAAAATGTGTGTTCATAGTTCAACAGAAAATTCTAGGTGTGGTCTGACTAAGGCAGAATACAGTGGGACTACTTTCACTACTTTATTCATGGAAACTGTGCTTCTCTTAATGCAGGCAAACATTGTATTAGTACTTTTTTTGGGTTTCCATATTATGCTGTTGATTTGTGTTGAGTTTGCAAGTCCACCAAAATCCCCGAATATTTTTTTTTTTACATTCTACCCCCTCTGACTTATGAGAAAGAATGCTATTCACATCTAGGGAAAGAACTGGGGGAGCAGAAATACAGGAGAAAACATGAGACTTGTCACTTGTTTATAGGGATATATGACTTGGAGTTTTGATTTTAAAAGACTACTCTATTATAAAAATGAATAATATAGAAATAGGTATGGAGTGATAATGCATGTAAAACCCAGTGGAATTTCTTGTCAGCTCTGGGAGGGAAGAGGGGAGGGAGAGAACGTGACTCATGTTACCTTGGAAGAATAAATAAAAATAAATAAACAAAATAAAAAAAATATTCTACCCCCTCCAGTTTGCCCCTGTAGAGTAGATTTTTTCAACCTAAGTTTTGGAATCCTATTAAATTTCATTTGATTAAATCTGCCCACTTTTGGATGAGACTCTATGACTATACTTTGTTCAGATTTTATATCTTCCTTATTGCATACCACGGTGCTCTGCATACAGTAGATGTTTAATAATTGTTTGCTAGACTAGTAGTAGGATACCAATAGTAGAAGTAGGATAATAAACAGTGACAAGTAAATGCAAAAGAATATAATGCATTTAAATTTTTATTTCTTTTAAAATCCTTAACACTAGGTTGTTTGGGGACTGGGGGTGGACTTTAGTTCCCCTCAAATTACAAAATATAACTATCAGATCATTACATCAGAATGAAAGAAGGATCGCAACCTCCATCAGAAGTATATCTTTAAACATCTTGCAGCTGGGGATGCCTGTTTGGTTCCTTCATGGAGCTGGAGATGAAGGAGCAAGAGTGGTTCTATTTAAAACAAGTGCTTTTATCTCACTCACAGAAATTGTTTTCAAGGAACATTTTTGGTGAAATTTCCATGTGGGTAAATTTGAACAAAAATAGCTCCGAGCACAATGACACCAACAATATTTTGGTTACACATGGGAAATTATTCCATTCAAAGAAGATTTTGAGTAGAGAAAACTTAACTTTATAGGGGGGAAAAAACCCCTCCCCATTACTGTAATGATAGAGTATTTCCCCCAGATCTAATCACACACACATTTAGATAAAGTGTTTTATATTCACTGTAATAGCAACATCTGGTGACTTTCTGACAATTCAACAGCAACTAAACTATGCTTTGGAAAACCCATTTCCTGTGCTACAAATCTGTGAAGTTGCCTGTGGAGACTGAGGGAGGCTGGAAAATTCTCTCTTTCTCTTGGGTACCGTACTACCATCCTACTGTGAACTCAGGTGGAAAACTGTAAAGAATGAATAAAATAAGCATTTATATTGACTTCTTATGGACAAAACACAGTGCTATGTTCGTGGGATACAAAAAGAAGTAAAACATTTCCTTTTCTCAAAGAGCTCACATTCTAGTAGGGGAGAATAAGAAACAAAGAAGGTTTCAGGTACCAGTCAGATGGAGAATTCCCATGGTCCTTAGAGGACGACAATAAAGCAAATGGTAATAGCTCTACTGCCATTTCCATGGACAAAATATCAATTATACAATGTTCATTCTCCATTTCCCCCCTCCCTTCCTTCTCCTTCTGCCCTGTTTCCATCAATATCTATCTGTCTGCCTCTGTCTCCTTACTGCCTCTTTCGATGTGCTACTAGACTAATCTAAACCATTTGACAGTACCAAGAACTTTAGGCAGAAGAACTTTCTTTTCTGGATCTTTAGTAGGTTTGGCTATAGCACCAGAAGTAGTTTCCAGACTGCAGTATCCAAAGGGGTTGCTTCCTAGGATAGGACTCTTTGGTTCAAGATCTTGGATCATCTCTCTCAGGGACTAAGGGGGAGTGGTGGTCAATATGGTGCTAGTGGTTTAGCTGGCCGGTTCATGCTGCCTTTGTCTCTCCATCAGGCCTGGTTTACCGCCTATGTGAGTGGCAGTTGGTTGGTAGTTGGTAGAAATGGCCAACTCCTTCACCAAAGCAGTCGCTTGTTTGGGTGACGACTATTAATGCTGGTCTGGAAATAGAACTGGTGGTCAGCAGGTGCTACGGCTCCCAGGTTTTTGTGCCCATCTGCCTGTTGGTGGTGGTTGGTTAGCAGTAGTGGCTGGTAGTGGTAAGGGAGGTAGCTCCATTTCCACAATGCTTTTGCCCTCAAAAATGGCTATGGGGGCTGGGAAGGAAAATGATTTGGTTGTTTAAGAGGCCCTACTATTCCTAAAGCTGGGTAAGAATGAATATCCATGATGCCCCAGCACACAGCATTACTTCTTTTTATAGAATTATATATTGGCAGAAATGTCTAGGGCATGGCTACCTGAAAGGGTCTAAGGGAACACCAGTGCCATTTCCTTCAGGTCTTCCCTCTGGGCATGTGCTTCTATTCCTCTCTCTCCTCCATCTCATCTTCTTTTATATATTCATGCTTTCTCCTCAAGCATTTCCTCTTTCCTTTTCCCCTCTGTCCACCTAAATATGCCTTAATGAATAGAATCATCCCCTCCTCACTCCACTCTCATTGACTCACATTGACTCACATGAGATCACAGGATCTCAGAATTGGATGGGAACTAATATGTCATTTAGTTCAACTACCCCTGAGCAAAACTAGTCTCTTTGACATCCACAATAGTGATAGTTTGAAGAATTTTGAGTAGTGGAGCGGCATTACCAGCCCTCAACGTGAAGATTAGGCAGGAGGACAAGGAAGGGAGGGAGAAAATGGAGAGTGAACATCGTTTAAGCTCTTACTATGAACCAGTCATTTTCTAAGCTGGTGGGCTATAAATACAAGCAGGCAAGATAGTCCTCACCCTCAAGAAGCTTACACTTTATCTAAGAACACATTACTCAAAGGGAGCTGAACAGCTTGTATGGGGATGAGAGTTCCTGGGGCAATGAGGGAGTTGAGAGAGAGAGAGAGAGAGAGAGAGAGAGAGAGAAAAAGAGAGAGAGAGAGAGAGAGAGAGAGAGAGAATGTCAGAATGTCCATGTGGGTGACAGTAAGGAACTCTGCAGCTACAGTGGTGTCAGTAGGAATAAAGATTAGGACAAGGCAAAAACAACAAATTATTGACACTATGATTTCTCAAGATGCTGTTGAAACAGGTGAAAGAAGGGTAGAAGAAGATATGATGGAGAGAGTAGTAAACTTCTTTTGAAAAAATGGTTAAGCTTTTGACCAGCTTGTTTTCTTCCTCCCCCCCCTACCCCCGCCTAGCTTGTTCATTCATCCTTAACATTCGTTAATAAGCTCAGAAGGTTCTTGGCAATGCTGTGGAATTCTTGGATTTCTTAACTTTGATCTGCAGAGTTAGTGAACTTCCTGTCTTTTTCCATGATGCACATGAAAGACAGTGGGAGCACAGAGCTGCTATGTGCTTCATAAGAGTCAAGTCTTAGTGGTTAGGTACTTGGAGGCATCTCAGAGTTCCCCTACCCTCCAGGCTACACTTAAATTAGATTGATCAAAATGGGTTTCTTCCTTCTTCTCCTCCCCTCAAGAAGGAATATCTCCAACCTCCCAAATTCCCATGCCCACCAACTTCCACTCTCAGGATATTCTTTCTTTTACTTAAACTGAATTCTTTATGCTGCAGTTTAGAGCTCATTTCCTCCCTGCCTTTGGCTAAATTTTGAGAAAATCTTGGCACCATCTGGGCAAGAGACCTCCCTGAAGTTCAGTGTTGAGTCCTCCCCTCAAGAAGAATAACCCAAGCTCCTTTCAAATTTTTCATAGAGTCTTACACTGGTTGGCAGGTAGAAGCAACCATATTGGTCACCAGCCCCTCTTAAACTTATCTAGATCATAATCACAAGGGCCTCATAAAGAAAATGCTATCCATAGCCAAAATAGGAACTGTTAGAGTCTGAGGCAGAACAAAGCATGCCATCTTCCACTTTATTTCCTTCGAGAGATTTTTACTGTATGTGTGATTTATATCTTTTCTCATGACATGAGCAACATGGAAATATGCATAGTAGAGAGTACTGATAGAACCTTTTTCAGACTATCTACCACTTTGGGGATTGTGGATGGGGAAGAGAAGCAGAGAGAAAATCTGAATCCTAAAATGTCAGAAAAATATTGCCCGAAATTGTTTCTACATGTAACTGAAAAATTAATTAAAAAATAAACTTATCTATTCCAGATCCCTCATTTTGGCTGAGAGAAATTTAAGTAACTTTCCAAAGACACGCTTGCACTAAGTAATAGAGTTAGGATTAGTAGACTCCAGGTCCTTTAGTGCCAAATTGAATGCTTGGTTCACTCTTGCACGATTCTAACTTCCCATCATGGATGTACTTTTCTTTTTCTCTGATATGTCAGCCACTTGTTCCTCTGTCTTCTCCTGTCCTGTTTCCCCCACCCCACTCTTCTCTTCTCTCCTTTTCTTCCCTCTTCTCCTTTTTTCTCCCCCCTCCCTTTAAGAGACCGGTCTTCCTATCTTGCCCAGGCTAAAAGTAGAGTTGGATGACCACTCATGGTCAGATCCCACAACTGATCACCAGGAGAGCTCTGTTGTGTTCTATTTCCAATTTGAGTCTGCTCATCGCCTCTTGGGCAGCAGAGCAAGGCTCACCATAGTGGTACCAGTCCTAGTTTGAACACCTGATTGGTGGAGCCTTACTACAATTCAGAACTCCTAAGCTCCAGTGATCCAACCGGCTTGGCTTTCCCAATAGTGGGGACTGTAGGCATATGATGCTATGCCTGGACTTAGCCACAAGTTTTCTAAATGAATCAATTCTCTTCTTACTAGAGTTGCTCTTCCTTGTAACCATCCAGGAATCCACACAAGTATCTTTTCTTTCTCCTAAGACTCTATCTATACTCTGTGACCTTTGGGATCCTATTTCCCTTTTTATGTCATTTTATGGAAAAGAATACAGCACAGTATGGTGGAAATAGTACTAGGTTTAGAGTTAGGAGTGTTAGGAGATTTGGATTTGAATCCTGGCCCTGATCCTTACTTCATGTTGTTCAGTCATATCTGCCTCTTTGTGACCCTCCCCCCCATTTGGGGTTTTCTTGCCAAGGAAACAGGAGTTCCAGTCTTCAACTCATTTGACAGATGAGGAAACTGAGGCAAACAGGATTAAGTGACTTGCCTAGGGTCACACAGCTAGTAAATGTCTGAGGCCAGATTCAAACTCACAAACTTCCATTTTACAGATTAGGAAACTGAAACCATGAGAGGTTTAATTCAATTTAGCACCTTAATTCAATGCAATCCAACCAGCATTTATTAAATGCCTACTCAGTGCCAGGAGATACAGAGGAAAAAAATAGTCACTGATTTAAAGGAGCTTATGTTTTCTTGGGGAAACAACATCTACATGGATAAGTAAATACAAAATAATTATGAGGTGATTTTGAAGAGAGCACTAACATCTAAGAGCTGGGGAGGGAGAGCGGGAAGGCACTACATAGTCCCTGTAGTTAAATTCTCTTTTGTCAAGGAGGAAACAGAGTATCAAAGAAGTTAATTATGTGCTTTGCCTAACATCATTCAGGTAGGAAGGGCAGAGATGAGATTTGAACCCAGATCTTCTGTTCTAGAGGGAGAGTTTTTCCCACTATGCTACATTGCCTCTCCCTATAGCCTTAATCAGTCTACAGCTATTTGCTGGGGGGATGTGAGAAGGCATTGTGGAAGGTACTGTATCTTTTTCCTTAAGTTGGGGACTATGATTCCATTGGTGACAGGGAACTTCTAGAGCATAAGTACCCTCTACCATTTATGATCTTGGTCATTTTCATAGTGCTGAGAAGATAAATGACTTGGCCAATGTCATGTAACTGGTATGTGTCAGATAAAGAGGTTGAATTTAGGTCATTCTGAATGAAATGCAATGGGTTATTTGGGTAAGTAAAGTAGTTGATAATGCATTGACTAGTTAGAAAATCTTCAAGTGATGTTTAATTTTTTTGGGGGGGTTAGATCCCTGAATTCGTTGATGTGGGGAACTACCTGTATGGAAATTTCCTCCACTGATGTGGATTGGCTACTCTTCTATTCTTGTTGTTCAGTCATTCAGTTGTGTCCAACTCTTCATGACCCCATTTGGGATTTTCTTGGCAAAGATACTGGAGTGTCTTTGTCATTTTCCTCTCCAGATCATTTTACATATGAAGAAACTGAGGCAAACAGGGTTAAATGACTTGCCCAAAGTCATACGGAGTTAATAGGTATCTGAGGCTAGATTTAAACTCAGGTTCTCCTGACTCCAGGTGTGATGCTTTACCCTGTGAACACCTAGCTACCTGCTTGTGATTTGTCTATTATTTATTGCCATAGAAAGGCCCTGGAATTCTGAGATGTTAAGTGACTTGCTCATGTGTTGGGAGGTCCAACTTGTCTGTCTGACTCCAAGGTTTACAGCTCTGCCTGAGAAGGCATTCCTCTAGATTCATGCAGCAATTCTATACTAATTCTATCCAATTCTAATACTCAGTAACTCTTACTCTAAGGATCTAAATGTAGCTGGATAAGACTATACAGCTCCCACGTGCTTCTAACGCAGCTGGCTCATCCTTTAGAAATAAACTAGAAACAGTATCATAACTTATATCCTATTAAGAACATGAAACATTTGTAAAAAATCTTAGCTTATAGCTTCATGTGAGGGTTCTGATCTAATCTTCCTTTTGGTTTCTTTTCACATACTCAAAGCAAAATAATTTGCTCTGACTCAGCAGTAAATAAAGAATGTTAATGAGATAAGAATTTTTGGTATGTCTTCAATTGTATCTGACACCCGGCTAGTCAGAGACATTCCATTTTTTAGTCTAGTTTTGAAATGCTATCTTTTTTAGTCTTGACTTTGCTACTTTATATATATTGTTTTCTTTTTTTATTATGAACTCAAAGATCTACAAGCATAAATTTTGATGTACAAAGGATCAAAAAGAATTGTGAATGAAACCTTCTACTTCTGTTTCATAATTTTTAAAAAGCACACATTAAATTTAGCAAGGTAGTAAAAATTGTCCTTGTGTTCCCTCTCAAATTTCTTGTTGTTTTTTTATGTATTTTTTAATATTTTTGGTAGTTTTTAATTTTTCTCTCTGTCTCTTTTTCTTTGTCTCCTTTTCACTCTCTCTCATTTCTATCATGTCCCACTAATTCACCATCCCTCCACTTTCATCATAGAGGATCTCTCATAACAAATAGGTATAGTTAAGCAAGATAAATCAAATTACTGGCCATTTCTGAAAATATATGTCTTGTTTCATACCTTTAGTTGACCACTTCTCTGACATGAGATTAGAATCTTGTATTAATATTAGTCTTCTGAAGTCATGATTGGCCACTGAGTTGATCTAAATTCTAAAGTATTTCAATGTTTTTTTTTTCTTTCTTACATTATTATGGCCAACATGTGAATCATTATCCTGGTTCTACTCATTTCATTATTCATTAATTCACAAAAATTTTTTAACCCCTTACCTTCTACCTTGGAATCTATACTGTGTATTGGTTCCAAGGCAGAAGAGTGGTAAGAGCTAGGCAATGGGGGTCAAGTGACTTGTCCAGGGTTACACAGCTAGGAAGTGTCTGAGGCCAGATTTGAACCAAGGACTTTGCATCTTTAGACCTGGCTCTCAATTTACTGAGCCACCCAGATGTCCCCTCAGAAACATCTTTTAATTTTCTCTCTCTATATATTATTTCTTACATGAAATTGACATAGAATAGTTTGTTTGGCTATTATTCAATTGATGAGACTCATTTTGTTTCCAGTTCTCTGTTATAAATAGTTTTGGACAAGTGTGTTTAAAGGTAAATATAATTTTTAATGACTTTAAAAAAATAAAATTCCAAATTTTTATCCAGAATGATTATGCCCATCCATGAGTCTAGCAACAGTGCATTACTATGGCTATCCTATGGTTCTTTCAACATTTGCCATTTTCATTTTTGCCAGTCTGGTAGGTAGAAAATTTCAAATTCACAATTATTATTATTATTGTTTGGAGCATTATTTTATATGGTTGTTGATAACTTTCAAGTTTTATTTTGAAAAATTTTTATTCATATCCTTTGACAACTTACCTCTGGGGGAATGGCTCCTATTCTTATATATTTGTATTAATTTCTTGTGTAAGATGTTTGCCACATAAGACTTCAGCAAAAGCCAGGGGTCTGACATGAATGAATAGCAGAAATGTTTAAATGTAAAGAAGAAGGATTTCAGCTATAAATAGACATCCTCCATTCTAGAAAGGGACTGATGACTAAAGTAGTACAATTTCAAAGTGGTACAATTATACTGACTAAACTCAGTGAGACAATGAATTTGCCTAGGACTCATTTGTCTTTCCCCCCAACCCTCTATTCCCCTCTACTTTCTCTATTACCATGGAGGGCAACACTCTTCTCTACCTCAGATTTGCAAGCTGAGAGGCTATTTAGTTCAACTGTCTCCCCTACAAGTGAAGAAAAAGATCCAGAGATGTTGTCACATTAATGATAAGTGGTTACGCCAGATCTGAGCTGTGTCTGTTGACCTCAAATCTAGGGCTCTTTCTACTATACCACATTATTGAACTAGATAATGTCGGAAGTTCTTTCAAGTTCTAAATTATATGATTCTATGATCTTGCTTTCTTCCTTCATTATGGTCCTTTTCCTATTTCCATATTCCTGTCCTTGTCCTGGCAAAATCCTCTTTGCAGTTGGACTGGTAAAAAAACAAACCAAAACAAAACCCCAAAAAACAACTTTTATCAAATATAAGTAAATCCTCTTCCAGGAAACATTTTGACTTGTGTGAAAATTAGACAAAGACATATGGATTAAATTTCATTATAAATTAATACAGACTTAAGGGAATGGGAGAAGACATTTGAGGCTTTTCTAAGACTAAAGTATTTGGAAAAATAATTCAGAGTCATCCAGTAAAGCAGAAACACAGATTTATTCTATTCACATGAGAATGATCTTGATATATAATAAAAACTATAAAATGGTTATTTTACTTTTTGCCTAATAATAATGTTTTACAATTTACACAAGTCTAGATATTGGAATTGTCCCTTTTGCCATTACCACCACCCACAACAAAGCAGGCACATGCCAGCATTTCATTGATAATAGCACTATTAAATTCTTTATCAGCATTATTTTCAAGTATATTCTTTTCCCTGTTCCTAGTTAATCTGAAGCAATTAAACTATTCACTAAATCCTTGGACTATTAGCCTTACTAGGGAGATCTGGTTCTAAGAAGTAATTCTTTCAGTGGGTTTTCTGAATCATGGAGTCTTAAAATTTCAGAGCAGGAATGGGGTGCAGAGTCCATATAATCTAAGTTATACTTGAACATGACTTACTTCTATAACTTACTAGCCAAATATACACATGCTTCAGTTAAAGAAATCCCAATAAAAGAAATTAATTAAAAATATTGCTTAGATCTGGTTGTTCACCTTACAGAAAGATTTACTGCAAGAATAAGATTAAAAGGAAGATAACAAAGTTTGTCCAAGACTTCTATATTCTCTCTCATTGTCTCTTGCTCTTTAGCTCTCTCTCAAAAATGGTATGTGAATAATAAATATTAATTATTAATAATAACACCATATATCTGTATAACATTTTATACTTTAACAAAACTATTTCACAGGAATAATTGTATTTGATTCCAGTAACAACCTTCTGAGATAGAACAGCCATTATTATTATTATTCCCTATTCTACAGACAAATAAATTGAGATGCAGAGAAATTAAATGACTTGTACAGGTCACACAATTAAGAAGAAATAAAAGTTACTGGCATCATTTCCTAATATTATCCATTTCTGCTCTGATCAATGGTCAATTGTAGAAAATATCTCGTGAATCCAAATTTAAGACTTTTCCTACTAATCTGTTTAGGTTATCTCTCTAGTGGATGATGATAGTGATAATAAATTAAATACTTTCTTGCACTGATGGATCTATAGTCTTATCAGTGTGTGTTTTCTGTCCAGTGGTACCAATTACAACCTATTAAACCATTTTTTTCTTGTCCATCTCCTTCTGTCTTCAACAGGGGATCCATTTAATTTTTTATCTCTTTAGATCTCTTGACATGGCCTGGATACCAATGAATACACAAGCTATCTACAAGTAATGCTTTCCTTTCCACATGGCTAATCTATCTCCTTTCCTGATTTGCTATTTCTTTGACCATTCCCCCCTCCTTTTATTCTACTTTTACTTCATAGTTCCCTGTTGTTAATACATCAAGGGCCTACTCATACCAATTATGTATTTCTTCATTGACCTTTGGGTGACTGGCAACTTTAATTATTTGAATTCCATATATTCTGTGCTTTGCAGAAGTACAGCACTGCCTGAGGAATATTGGTATTAAAAACATTAAATTTTATTTTAGGGTGAAGCTTGGAATCCAATGATTAAAAGCACTGTTTACCTTCCCAAAGCAATATGATGCTATTTCTGCTATAAAAGTCTCTTAAAAAATACACATTAACTATCCATCCAATTCAGTATTGCCTCAGTAACAAAGATAATTTCTCTCAGCACTTCCCTCCTCCAGCAGTTCTTGCATTGTTCACAGGACCATTGATTTGGGGCTAAAAGAGACTTTACAATCCAATCTTCACCTTTAATTGATGAGGAAATTGAGATTCAGAGAATTTAAGACTATTGCTCAGGGTCATATAATTACTAAATGTCTGGAAGGGAATGTTGGGAGAGTATGGCTAGAATGTTTCCTCTTCTCTGCCTTTGGATCTGTTGTTAGTAAATGCCTAGTGGAAGTGTTAAATCCAGGTCTTCCTGCCTCTAAGTCCAATAGTCCATCCATTATGCTACAGTTATCTGGTCTAATCCTCTCAGTTGATATTTTAGAAAAGACAGCTAGAGAGTTAAATAATACATCCAAGGCTACCCAGGAAGCAAATGGCAGATTTGGGGTCCTGAGCAGAGATCCTCTGACTCCGGATATAATTATCTTTCCATTGGACTAGGTTGCCTCCTCCTGTTACAATTCAATGGAACCAGAAGCAGCCAGTATGGCTCCCAATGAACTGTGGGAAGAAGCTTAGTTTTCCCTGTTCAAGGCTGGTCAGTAATTTTCCTTGGAGGTGGTCATTACTAACTGAATTGAGTAAAGCCAATTTTATGCTCCAAACCATAGAAGTCTCTGTCTAAAATTTATAAGTTAATGACTATGATAGAGCCAAGTATGGTGTTTTTACAACATTGGAATGAATCAGACTTTCCAAAGTCAGCATGTCTTTAATTTGTTCTGGCTGAAATAGTCAGAAATCCTACTGGCATACACTAAATGACTACATTGACTTTGGAGTATTTAATGTCTTACTTACTTTGAAGTAACCTTAGTACTTGTGAGTAACACTTATCTGATTGTGTGAATGGGACTAGGAACTTAGAGATCCTGACCTAAAATGTTTAGAAAAAGTCTGAGGTTGCCAGTGAATTGCCTGGTCTTCAATTTCCTCCAATATAAAATGACCTCACATTTATGTCATGCTATCAAAGTCTGTAAAGTATATTATATACCTTATCTCTAGGTGGCAGGGTAGAAAGCTCACAGGATCTATACAATAGTTAGGATGACTTGAACTCAAATACAATTTCAGGCACTTACTAGGAAAGTCACAACTTCTGTCAACCTCATTTTCCTCATCTATTAAATGAAAATAATATTTACCTCTGAAAGTTGCTGTGTTAAGGGTTAATTTGGTAGGAGTTTGATAAAAATGAGGAGAATAGTTTGATAAAACACTTGGTTTAATTCAAGAAGTACAGATAGAAAATAGAAAGGAGGAAAGAGAGATTATTACTTATACCTTATAACTATACCTAAATTCCCAATCCTATCTAAAACTTCTAAAAAATCCCTACTCTCACTGTCTTTGAGGACAGGTTCTTCTACCTGGCAAACCAGGCCTAACTACCTACACTGCATAGTGCATTAAAAGGAGGTTAAGTTGGATTCGAGGGGTTAAAACTTTCAATATTGAGAGTGGGAAAGAATGGAGAACCTCCCTTCTCAAAGTGGTGTTCAGGGGAGACAGCTGATTTTTAGGGTTGGCTCAGAGAGAGGAGAGGGGGTTTGAAGATTTTCTCCCTTTCTTCCTTCCCTCCTTAGCTAAAGCTGCTCCCCCCAATTTGCTCTTGTCCCTCTTGTCTCACCTCCACTACTTGAGACCAAAGGGTCTTCCCCCCTGTTTCTGTTCTCTCACAGTCAGCTTGGGGAACAGATAACTTTTAATGTCAACTCAATCAGGGAATACAAAAGGAATAACGGGCAGGGAAGAATGGGAAAGGGAAATGGGGAAATGGGGTCCCTGTCTCTATCTAAAACCCTTTTTCCTCCCTCCTCGAGTTTGAGGGGGGTAACTCAGGCCTTGGCAGTTTAAGCCCCCTGAGAGAAAATTAGGTTGACTCACCCCTGGGCAACAGGAGCTGAGGTAAAGTCTGCTCGGGTTTCTCTTCAGAAAGTTTCTTCAACTGGGAAGTGTTTGGGGAAAATATTTCCAGTCACCAGCAGGAAAAGTGGGTATCCATCAGGAGAAAATCTTTTCCCCACCTTCTGTCTTCAGCTTCTCAAGACCAAGAGCGACCAACTCCTCTACCAGCCAGAGTCTTCTCCTCCTTCAGATTCTAATCCCTTGGGGCCCCTTCCTCATTGAGGTGATCAATTTCACACACTCTTCAGCCTGGCACTTTTCTTTAGTGCCAGCCTCTGTCACAATACCTAGAAATTTATTCACTAACTAACTACCTATGCTAATAAATAAACATTCATCACCTATGAGATCCTTAAATCTGCTTCTCTATCCCAACTCTTAGTAATAAAAACTGCCAATCCCCTTTGTCTCAGAGACAGACAAGGTCCAAAGGCAAAAAATCAACTGTCAACTGATTCCTTCCTTATATATCTTCCTTGTCTCCCAGGTAATGAAATCTTCAGCTCTCTCTCACAGACATCTGTCAGTCCCCTTCTACTTAGAAATTCTTATGCTCTTAAAGAGACAGAGGGAGAGATTAAGAAAATTCCTTTAACATATGTGAGGATCAAATAAGAAAATATTTGTAAAGTACTATCTAAATGTGAATTAACATGATCTTATTTGATTCTAAAAATAATAAATTTATATATAAATATATTTATATTTTATATATAGTTATGTGTAAGGCACTGTGCTAAGCACTTTACAGTTATTACAGTTGTTTTGTGAAGTAGGTCCTATTTTTATAGATAAGGAAACTGATTTTCAGAGTGGTTAAATGATTTGTCTAGGGTTTCACAATTACTAAGGATCATGGGTAGAATTTCTTACTGATTTCAAGTCCTCCATTCTATCCTCTTGACCAACTTGGCTGATTTCTTAAGTTCCCTTTCATCTCTACATATTGTGATCTGAATATAGAGAAGTAATAAATGTCCCTCTAAATTTAATTTTCTGACACCTTCCTGACTTACTGAAGTGGTATAAGGAATAATGATCAACCACTGATTTCATTATTTTTTTTATTTTTGACCCATCAGCTTATACCTTGAAATAGACACTGAAGATAAAAAATGAGTGGGGTCCAGAACAGAATGAGGAGAAAGGAGATGGGCTGGATTGCCTTTGGAAAATGTAGAACTCTTAGTGATCACAAGCTTTTTCCTCTAACAAAGCTCCACCCTTTTTACATGGATATTTTTCTGGTGATGCTTTATGGTTGTGAATCACATTCCTTGAAGGATTAAAGTTCAGGTCACCCTAAAAATAATAGAGAGGCTCATGGTATTTGACATATCATCTGAGACAAACTGTACAGAAGGAGTGGATTAAAGGATGTCATGAAAGAGATGTATGACTAGAAAAGAAAGAGTATAATCATAGAATGAGAACAATGAGTAACAGATGGGTGAATTATGTGCTTCACGGGTATCCGTGAAATTTCTTTTTAATAAATTTTATTGATATCTTCTGTTTCTAACATCATCATAGTTATCCCAAGAATACTTCTCTTCCTTCCCCAACCTCCTGAAAGTCATCTCATATTAAAAATGGGGGGTTTTGAAAAGGGGAAAAAACCCGCATAACTGATCAAAAATTGAAAAAGTCCAAAAACATATGCAGTATGTTTGAAGTATCTTCTCATATCTTTTTAAATGATTCATACTTGGTCTTTATAATTTTGTTACTTGTACTTTTGATTTTTTGGTGTATGGTTGCTCTTTTCGTGTATATTGTTATAATTACTGTGTATCTGATGTTCTTGACACTGCTTACTTCACACTGCATCAGTTCATACAGATCTTTCCAATGTTTCTTTGAATTCATTACACACATTTCTTACAACACAGTAATATTTCACTATATTAATATGCCAGAAATTATTTAGCTGTTCCCCAATTGATGGATATCTACTTTGTTCCCAGTTCTTAGTGTTCATGAGAAGTGCTGCTATAAGTATTTTGAAGCATGTGGAAACTTCTTATTGATAGCTTCCTTGGGGTCTCTGGTTCAAAGGATTTGGACATTTTAGTCATTTCTTTGCCTATTTGTTTCTAATTTTAATATATGTGTTGCTTAAGTGAGCACTGCAAATTTACTTCCCCAAATGGTTTTAGTATTTCAAAGCTCTAGCATACTGTAACCCCAATTAGCTAGCCTTTTCTGCTCTTCTGCCTTGGAGCTGATACATAGAATTGGTTTTAAGACAGACAATAAGGGTTTAAAAAGAAAAAGAAGACATTCCAAGAAGTATAGGAACTTACAGATCTATCTATCTATCTATCTATCTATCTATCTATCTATCTATCTATCTATCTATCTGTCTGTGTCTATCTTATCTCTATCTTTCTCTTTCCCTTTCTTCTCCCTCTGTTTTTCCTCTTCTTCCTTTCCCTCTCCTCCTTTCTCTCCTCTCCTCTTTTCTTCTCTTTCTCCCTTTCTCCCTCTGCCTGTCTCTCTCCTCTCTGCCTCTCCATCCAATACATATAAAATCATAGCAGATGAGATAAAGTGAATACATTTTGTTGTTGTTCAGTCATATCCAACTCTTCACGACACCATGAACCATAGCACGCCAGGCCCTTCTATCCTCCACTTTCTCTCAGAATCTATCCAAGTTCATATTCATTGTTTCCATGATACTTTCTCTCCATAGAAACCTCTGCCCTGTTCTTTTCCTTCTGTTTTCAATCTTTCCCAACACCAGAGTCTTTTCTAATGAGTCTTGTCTTCTCATTATGTGGCCAAAGTATTTAAGTTTCTGAGACTCCATTGGTTAGCAGGATCAAATCAGTCAATACTTACATAAATTAATAGAGGCTAGTCACTGCACTAGCACCACAATTTGAAAACACTGATTCTATGGCATTCCACTTTCCTTTTAGTTCAATTCATAGCCACATATTGGTACTGGAAAAGCCATGGCTTTGACTATACAGATAGACTTTTGTCAACAAGGTGTTGTTGCTGATTTTTAGCATATTGTCCAGATTTGTCTTAGTTCTCCTTCCAAGAAGCAAATGCCTTTTAATTTCATGGCTATAGTTATCATCGCAGTAATCTTTGAACTCAAGAATATAAAATCTGACAGTGCTTCCATCTTTTCTCCCTCTATTTGAAGTATTCATTTATTGCATTGTCATGTAATAGGAGTCCCCAGATCTGTTGCTAATTAACTATGACTTTGGACCAGTCAGTTAATAGTGTGAGGCCTCATTTTCCTTATCTATAAAGTGAAGATTCCTTAAAGCTCCTCTAATTGTGTTATTTTAAGTAGGTTTTATTAGCTCTTGAACTTCTTGAAAATGAATGAAAAGAAAAATAAAAGAAATAAAACAGAGGCAGTGTAATGTCCTGGGAAGAGCAGTGAATTTGAAATTAGGAGACCTGGGATTGAATTCTTATCCTGACTATACTACCTTAGACAAATAATTTCATCTCTATGAGCCTTAGTTTTATCATTTGGGAAATAGATATGGTTTCATTCTTTGTTATTGTATCTCTAGTATCTTGCACAGTATGTGGTATGCAGTAGGTGCTTTATAAATGTTGATTCATTGATTTATTAGTTGCTATGGATAATAATCCTTGTTAGCTATTCAATGATCCAGGACAGTACCAAGGAACTTATGAGAAAGAATGCTATCCACATCCAGAGAAAGAACTGTGGGATTAGAAATGCAAAAGAAAAACTTGATTGATCACATGGTTTGATGGGGATATGATTAGGATTTTGATGTTAAAAGATCACTGTACTACAAATATGAATAACATGCAAATAGGTTTCTGTCTACTGCTAAGATTCTGAATTTAGACAAAGCAAGGACTGATATAGAGTAGATGCCAGTGGGAGAAACCCTCTGCCAGACTCTGGGGCCTGGCCTCAGCTTTGAAGCTGAGAAAAAACTCCAATCCCAACTGGTTAATAAACTTTATATTATTTGAATTCGCAGTCAGATAAGTGGACTATCTTTTCTGTGCATAGAGGGAGCTGAACATCAGTTCAGTCATTCAACATATCCAAGGAATAATGTTCTAAATAAAACTTTAAAAAACCACAGGAAAAAAATTACTAATGCATACCTATCAGGTCAAAATTAGGAAGAAGATAAAAAAAAAAGTTTTCAGATGATTTTTTGAGAGTTCAGGGGTCAGCTTACAATTTTTCTGAGTGGAAACTTGTCAGCCAGTATTATTGAACACTGAATGGTTTTGGAAATTAGCTATGGGTACAGACTTGATGATGGTTTTTAATGAATTCAGCCTAAAATTATAAGCAATACTGTGCTCATATGCAAAACATATTTCAGTAAAGTAAATCGAACAGCTAATGTTTGAATCATAAATAGTAGCAAACTATTTTACACATTTTCCATGCTGTCGAAAATTAAAATAAGAAGCATCATTTCCACATCCACATAAATTTGCAACAGATATATTTTGTGAGCTCAAACTATAGTTGCAACAGAGTTTTTGGATCTTGATGCAAGTTCAAAAGAAATCTCCATACTTCAAAACCCATATTAACCTTTCAATTGAGGAACTTCTACCTAACCTTCAAATGCAAGAGATTGACATGCTATATAATACCTTTTGTTGTTGTCATTCACTTATTTCCATCATGTTTGACTCTTCCTCACCAATGAAATTACAGACCTAGACAAAAATTAATAACTGATATTTTTAAGGTTTTCAAAGCACTTTATTTTTTAAAAATTTATTTATTTTATTCTAGTAACAATTCTACATGTAAGTTTTCCAAGGTTACATGATTCATGTTGTTTCTTTCCTCCTTTTCCTCCCCTCTCCCACAGATTTTTCCATGTATTATCACTCAAAACCTACTTCCATATTGTTCTTTTTTAAATAGAGTAATCTTTTAGAACCAAAACCCCAAAGCCAGTACCCATATAAATAAGTGATAAATCACATGTCTTTTTCTGCATTTCTACTCCCACAGTTCTTTCTCCAGATATGGATAGTGTTCTTTCTCATAAGTTCCTCAGAATTGTCCTGGATCATTGCATTACTTTTAGTAGCAAAATCAATTACCTTTGATCTTCCCACAATGTTTTGGTTACATTGTACAATGTTTTCCTGGTTCTACTTATTTCACTCCACATCAGTTCATGGAGGTCTTTTCAGTTCTTATAGAAATCAATCATTTTATCATTCCTTACAGCATAGTAGTATTCCATTACCATCATATACCACAATTTGTTCAACCATTCCCCAATTGAGGGACATCCCCTCAGTTTCCAATTTTTTGCTACTACAAAAATGCAAAGCACTTCAAATACATTATCTCATTTTCCTCTTATAATAATCCTATGATATAGGTTGTTCAGTCACTTCTATATTTATAAATTTAAAAAAATTAGTAAAAAATTAAAGTTTATTTTAAAAATTCATTTATTGGAAGGAAGTATAGTGTAATAGATAGAAAGCTGACCTCTGAGTGAGGATGCCTTAAGTTCAAAACATGCTAAAATACATACTGGCTTTTTGTGTCTGGCAATGGATAGTGTCTCTTTACTGCTCTCACTCTCTCAGAAAATCTCTAAGACTGTAAATGATAGAGAAGATAAGAATTGTTTTCATCAGGAATTCCCTTCCCTAAACCAATGATGTTGAACATCTCAATTATTCAAAAAGTCTATTCCTGAATATTTTATTTTTACCTGCTATTAACATTTTACTGAAAATTCCATGAGGATAGTAGCTATGTCTTCTATATATTATTTTTTTCTGTAATATCTAATACAGAGCTCTTCACACAGTAGGTACTTAATGAATGTGTGTATATTTGTGTGTCTATGTTGGACCAAATGACTAAATAAGATCATATACACATTGAAAGAATATGTGCTAGAAAAATACAATCTTGAAAGTATTTACAAGATACCTCAGGAAGGAGAAAATAACATGAAGAGGAAAAAATATGGATATCACTCCCCCTAAAATATAATCTAAAGAATACAGCTTACTGCCACCTTACAGATCTTTATAAAAATCTTTGTGAGAATGATTTACACATGTTTTAAAAGTGTGTATTCTGTTATGGAAATATGAGAAAGACACAGTCAAGTTCTCATTTAAAAATTCTCTGATGGAAGACATCTTTACAGCCACAAACTAGACTGAAAGGTGTAGAGAATATAAGATCTCACCTTTTTTTGGACTAATAAATGCATCTTCACCTCAAAAAACAAACCAAACTTGACTTGGGAGTACAAAATGAAAACTTAATGGCTTCTAAATATACTAACATTATTTAAGATTTCTGGTCCAGGTAATAGACTATGCATCTGGTACAACAGATCACTCAGCCAAATAATCAATCTCTTTAATAAAATATAAATACAAAGCCTCAGGCAAAATCAGTTCCCCAGAGAATTAAAGAGAAGCTCATGAAAGTAAAAGCAGGGCTAAGCTGCAGACAAAGAAATTTAAAGTGACTGACTAAGAGGCTCCCTAGAATCCCAGGGGCTCTCCACCAAAGTCCTAGTAACCAATTTTATATTCATCTGGACCAAATGACTCAAGACTGGGCCCCAGATCAATCCATTTGGGGGCGAAATTAACTCAGACTGCCCCAGATTTGGACTGTAATTTCTCTAGTCTCAACAATCCTGGTTGGTATCAGGGAAACATGTTTGTTTAGGGCGTAGGAGGGGGGAGGGAGGTTTAAATCAGTCCCCTCTAGTCTCATCAGCTTGCTGATCCAGAACAATTTCTTTTTTTTTTTTTTTGAGAAGGGTGCCATTTATTTTTATATGTTTAAAATATATAACATAATATGGGTAACATAAAAGTAATATAATATCACACTTATGATTTGGTATAAGTATGTAATAAACTAGATAAATATGCTTATCCAAGAGAAACAAATTCTAACATTAGCTATGCTCCAAAATCTGTCTCATTCTTTTTTCTACCTCCTTCCCATTTCTTCTTCCTACCTAAGAAGACAGGTAATATGATACAGATTATACATATATTATCACATAATATATATTTCCCTATTTGTCATGATGTGAAAAAAGACACATATTACTTACACTAGAGAAAAATTTATGTAGGAAACTAAGTGAAGGATCTGCATCTGTCTCCATGTGGATATCCTTTTTTGTCATGAGTCCTTTGGGGTTGACCTGAATCCTTGCCTTGTTGATAATAGTTAAGTAATTCCCAATTTATCATCCTACATTATTATTATTACTGTGTGCAATGTTCTCTCACTTTGCTTTGTATCACTTCATATGTCTTTCCAGGTTTTTTTGTGATCAACTTTTTTTTTTAATTGAAAATATTTTTCCATGGTTACATGATTCATGATTCCCCTCCTCCTTCCCTCCCCCATCCTGGAGCTGACAAGCAATTCCACTGGGTTATATGTGTATTATCGTTCTAAACCTATTTCCATGTTATTCATATTTGCAATAGAGTGATCCTTTAACACCAAAACCTAATCATATCCCCATCGAATTACATGATCGATCACGTGTTTTTCTTCTGTGTTTCTACTCCCACAGTTCTTTCTCTGGATGTGGACAGCGTTCTTTCTCATAAATTCTTCTGGATTGTCCTGGGTCATTGCATTGCTGCTAGTAGAAAAGTCTATTATATTATTGATTGTACCACAGTGTATCAGTCTCTGTGTACAATGTTCTCCTGGTTCTGCTCCTTTCACTCTGCATCAATTCCTGGAGGTCTTTTCAGTTCACATGGAAATCCTCCAGTTCATTATTCCTTTTAGCACAATAATATTCCATGTGATCATCTTAATTGTCATTTCTTATGGCATAATATACAATCATAAACTGCAACTTGTTCAGTCATTCCTCAATTGATGGATATCTCTTCAGTTTCCAATTCTTTACCAACACCAAAAGAGCAGCTATAAATATTTTAGAAAATGTAGTTTCTTTTCCTTTTTCCTTCATCACCTTACAAAATTAATCTAATAGTAGTATGACTGAGTCAAAAAGTATAGAGTTTTATGACTCTCTGAGTATAATTCCATATTGCCCTCCAAAATGGCTGCATCAGCCTCATAGATATCAGAGTGGCTAATGTGATCACAAAGGAAAATTTGGGATTGTGGGGAATTTGGGACACTAAAATATTGTTGGTGTGAACTGATGTAACCATTTTGGAGAGCAATATGATACCCTGCCCAAAGGATCATAAAACTATGGATACCTTTTGACTTAGCAATACTACTACTGGGCCTGTAACCCAGAGATATCAGAGATAAGGGAAGAAGATCCATTTGCACAAAAATATTTTAGCAGCTCTTTTTGTAGTGGCAAAGATTTGGAAACTGAGGATGGGTATCTATCAACTGGGAAATGGCTGAACAAGCTGTGGTGTATGGTTGTAATGGAAAACTATTATACCTTTAAGAAATGCTGAACAGGGTGAGCTCAGAAAAACCAAGAATGACTTATATAAATTGATATAAAGTAAGGTGAGCCGAACCAGGAGAAAAGTATATAGAGTAACAAATTTTGTATGAAGACCAGTTTTGAAGGATTAAAACTATTTAAAGCAAAACAAAGATAACCCCAAAGGAACTCATGAAAAGGATGCTATCTACAGCCAAAGAAGGAACTGTTGGAATCTAACTACAGATCAAACCATTCCATTCATCACTTTATTTCCTCCATTAGCTTTTTATTGTATATGTGATAATGTGTTTTTAGTCACAACATGAAGAATATGGAAATAGGTATTGCATGAAAGCACAGATATAACACATATCAGACTATTTACTGCCTTGGGGAGCAGAAAAGGAAGAAAATCCAAATCACAAAATGTCAGAAAACAATGGCCAAAAATTATTTCCATGTGTAATTGAAACAGTAAAGTTCAATTAAAAATAATTTAAAAAACCCAGGTGATCAGATCAGTTTGTGGTTCAACCAACAATGTATTAGTGTCCTTATTTTTCCACATAACCTCCAACATTCGTTATTTTGTCTTTTGTTGTTTTAACCAATTATCATTACTAAACATATATGTACCAAATGCTACAGAAGCTAACATTAAAAAACAAAAAACCTTACCTTCTGTCTTGGAACCAATACTGTGTATAGGTATCAAGGCAGAAGAGTGGTAAGGGCTAGAAATGGGGGTCAAGTGACTTGCCCAGGGTCACACAGCTGGGAAGTGTCTGAGGCCATATTTGAACCTAGGACCTCTTATCTCTAGGCCTGGCTCTCAATCCACTGAGCTACCCAGCTGCCCCCTAGAAGCTAACATTTTAAAGGAATAGTTAAAGGAGTTACAGGTGGTAATAGATAACAGAACTACAATAGTGGGAGATTTAAACCTTTACCTCTTAGAACTGGATAAATCTAACCAAAAAGTTAAAAAGAAATTAAGGAGATAAATAAAATCTTGGATAAGCTAGATATTATAGACACTACAGATATCTGGAAAGAATCATACAGGGATATAAAGGAATATATTTTTTAATAGATGAAACTATGAAAATAATAACTCTGAATCAATAAGTTTCTGATTATTAACATTAAATGAGGTATAAAACAAGAGGATGTTTTGAACATGGTATGATGCATTTTGTTTTATATTTGTTATATACACAGCATGATGGAAAAGAGACTTCCTACTGTGATGAAGCCCTCAATATGCAACTGTTTGAAGATGATTTGTGCTGAGTTGAGTACCATAACATTATCAGTCTGCCTCCATGAAATTCAAAATTATTCAAAAGAGATTGGTCTGACAAGCATGTTGGAAAAACTAAATGGATGGAAAAAATCTATTACATAGACTGTAATATACATTTTAGATACCTGTTTGTCAAATTCAATTCTATTCAACAACGTCTAATTAAGTACTTACCATATGTAAAACTGTGTAAATTGCAGAGGATACACCAGATACAGAAATTAGACAGTGAGTTGAACCCAGAAATAGTAGGAAGAAAGTAGGTTGGATTTCATTTGGGAAACAGTCTCATTCCCAAAGCACTCCCTGGAGTTAAGACCAATTTAAAAAAAAATATATATATATATATATATATACATATATATAAAACTGTTCTTCTAATGTCTGGCTGTAAATCTTAAGAGCATTTTCTCTAATGAATCAAGGTTGTCAGTGACTCACAGGACAATGGAAAGACCCACAGGGGGCACAAGAAGACTGCCATATTTCTCATGATGACTTATGTACAAGCACTGTTGTAGGTGACTACAGAGAGGGAAGTATGTGGTGAGAAAAGCAGGTGGGCTCCTCCCTCAGGCATAGTGCTGTCCTGGTACCAAAGAAATGCAAAATGACTCTGCAGGAAGGTGTCTTCTTAGCTAGGATCTATGAAAGAATATGAAAAACAATTACATAGGCTAGGAAGCCATGAATGCATTTATATCTGTACTTATGGGAGGAATACACAAATTAATCACGGAAAAGATAAAAGATTCATGGAAGCATTATAAATAATATGGTGTATGGAATGGTACCCTATCCTAAAATTTCCATTTCTATCCCTCTTTGCCTCTTCCTAAAGTGGGATAAAAGAACTCCTATTCTCTTCCCCATCTTTCAACTTCAACCTCAAACATCATTCATGATTACCCTCAGGAAGGTCCTAAAATAGAGTTAGTTCCTAGGAAGGTCCTACTCTTCTCCCAACTTTAACTTCTTCAACTCAGTCAAGCTTTCATCGTTCTCTTCACCTATCTGTTTGCTGATGTCTGGCATTAAAAAAAAAAAAAAACCAAACCCAAACAGATCCCCACCTCCAAACTAGAGATGATTAATCCTTTAATTTAATTGCTTCTTGGTTAATCCGTAAGTACCCTCAAGAAGGTTAATGCATTAAGTCTTCTGAGTTGCACAAAAGTTTGCAGTCCATCAGTCCCTTTTTTCAGAGCAATTGCTGATGTAGGGACTTGCCTATGATTAGGCATCCAGAGTCACTCAGTCTAAAAATTTACAGAGAACAGACTTTGCTTACTTCACAGTTTTGCCTCAGGATGGGCTCTGCTTTTTATCCTCCCTGGGTTCTTATTGAATTGTTAACTTTTCCCAGCCTTAGTCTCTTCATTGGTAAAATAGGGCCAATATTTGTATGACCCATTTCTTTCCCAGGGTTGCCTTTTTTGAGAAGTGAATAAGATAACAGATGCCAAGAGCCTTGAAAATATTGGTGTGCTCTATAAATTAAACTATTATGATGATGACCGTCCATCATTTGGAAGCATTAGGCTTTTCCCTCCCCTTGGACTCCCTGCTGCCAGAGTCGGCTTTTATTTATCTACAGTTGTGCCACCATGCCCAGCTTGAGCTGATCCAGAATTAAATTTTATCTCCTGTTTCAATATTTCAAACTGTCAGGCTCCCCTGCTCAAGGCTCCATCCTCCTAACTTTTCAGTGGCTAGGAGCACTTCAGTCTCCTGCTGCTGCCTTCATAGACATTTCCATGCTGAGCACTGCCTGGCTTTTGTCATGGAAGAGACAGTCAGCTGATAGTCTTGCCAAGAGGCCTGAGGCACATACTGACTCTTCCCTCTCCTGGGCACTACTCTGGAGAAACATTTGTGCTGGGGGCCTCTGAAGACCTCTTCTGTTCCTGTTTTGTTTTGTTTTTTCCTCATTACTTTAAAGCTCTACAGTATGATTTCCAGCAGGTCCAGTTGGGGCGTTAACTCTGGAATTTACCAATTAGTCCATGGAAAGGGCAGAACAGGGAAGATATGTCAACTTCATGCCTTCAGGAATAAATAAAAATGACGCCCAGGGCCCTTCCTGGATCCTAGGCCATGAGATGATGTCCCTGTCAGAACAAATTGCTTTCCCACTCACTGCTTTGGAAGGAATAGAAATAGGGATGGAACCTCCCACATCATTCCTGCTTCAGTTGCTCCCTGGAGCAAAGACCTATTTAAAAAAAAACAAAACAAATATTTTCTGAGTCACAACCTTGTGACTCCTTTGAGAAATATCAGTTCATTCACAGATTTCTTGCTTTACAGAGAAGAAAAGGGCCTTCACCCAAAACAATGAAACTAACTCATTTTAGAGGCCATTTTATTGTATAATAGGATAGTTATAACACTATTTTAAAGTTATTTTTTGTTTTTTAAAACATTTTTACTTTATTAGATATTTCCAAATTACATGTAAAAATGTTTTAACATTTGTTAGAAACAATTGAGTACCAAATTCTCTGTCTCCCTTGTCTTAATTTCTCTCATTTTTTGAGAAGGCAAACAATTTGATATCAGTTATATGTACAAAGTCATGGAAAACATTTCCATATTAGCCATGTTATAAAAGAAAAAAACATACATACAACATGAAAAATAAAGAAAAAATGAATGCTTCAATTTGCACTGAGTTAATCAGTTCCCCTTCTAGAGGTGGGTAGTATTTTTTTAGCATGGGTCCTTTGGCATTGTCTTGGATTATTGTTTCATGAGAGTAGTGAAATCTTTCAGAGATCCCTATAATATTGCTGTTATTGTATACAATGTTGTCCTGATTTTACTCATTTCACTTTGTACCAGTTGATATGTCTTCCCAGGATTTCCTGAAATAATCCTGCTCATCATTTCTTAAATAGTATTTTATCACAATCATGTACCATAACTTGCTCAGCCATTCTTCCTTTGATGGGCAACCCCTAAATTTCCAGTTTGAGCTGCTAGAAATATTTTTGGTCAAATAGGTCCTTTCCCGCTTTTCTTTGATCTCTTTGGAATACAGAGCTAGTGGTAGTATTGCTGCATCATACAATACGTACAGTTGGATAGCCCTTTAGGTGCTTGTTTGTTTTTAACCATCCATTGCTTCATTTCCAAACCATGCTGCCTGCCCTACTGCCATTTATCTCATTCCCCTCCCACTCACACCTAGGTCGCTGTCCCTGGAACCACCCTGGGTTCTGACAGGTGAGCTTTCAACTAATCTTATCTGGAACCTGGCATCTGGGTCACTTTCTGACATCTCCAAACCATGCCACACCATTCCCATACCTGGTTTGGCTCTCCTTTGCGCCCACTATATTCTATTTTAAATTCTAATCATCTGTTTATGTGTTCTACTCTCCTCTGGTAGAATGTAAATTCATTGAAGTCAAAGACTCTCCTTTTTATTTCTGTATCCAAAAATAGGTCTTAATAAATGTTTGTTGGATGAATGAATAAATGCTATGCAACTATCTGTTTTGGATGAGCATGTGTAAACCTGGATCATGAAAATGTCCACCTTAAGCAGTCTTCTTCAGTGATAGGAGTTTCTCTAGTCAACTCTGAGCTCAGCTGAGTAGGTTCAGCTCTGGTTTTTCATGCCATTAACAATTAGAATCCTTCTTGAATATTCTCTGTGTCTTGACTCCAACATAACTGAAGGCTCATTCTTGGTTCACAAAAGGTACCTGGTGCTACAGGAGCTTCTGATTGCTTTATTTAGGGGTGTAACATTCAGGACCTCATAATGTGAGGGTAACTGGGTAAAAAACCTCAAATTTCCAGTTATATCTCTGTGTGTCTAATTTAATTGAAAAAAATTTATGAATACTTTTTGTTTTTATATCATAGTCATTTTTGGATATTCCCTATTGCCTTCTTTCCCTCCCTACCGCAAACCCACCCATGGAGCCTCTGCATAAAACAAAGAAAAACAGCTAAACAAAACCAAATGACAGTGAATTCAACCGCCTGGACATTTCTCATACCTTAGAGAAAGAAAGTAGAGGGGGGCATTTTCTTCTTTATTTTCCTGGACTAAGGATGGTTGTTACCATCATCCCTTCTGCAAATTCTCAAAGATCAGGTACTACCTCCCATACTAGGAGACCTTCCTTGTTCCCACCAACTATCTCTGCATTCTACTTCTTAATATTACCCTGAACATGCTTATGTATCTGTGCATATTTTGCATATCACCTAGGTAGAATGTGCCACATTCCTAAGTTCCCTGAAGACAGGAACTGTGTGAGGGACTCTTTTCAACTTTGACCTCTAATGACTAGTACAAAGTACTGTAGGTATGTTAATACATGTTTATTCATTTAAACTGAATTAAAAGGTACGCATTTCAGCTAGTTCTGAACAAAAAGAAAATGCAAGAGTTCTTGGATTGGTTTCTCTGATGGGATTCGGGTGCTGGATGAGATTACCCCTGAGGTCCGTCCCACTTCTGAGACTTTAGACTTAAAAGGGGAATGGGAAAGGGAACACGAATTTATTAAGTACTTCTATTTCTGGGCAATATGCTAAGTAAGCATGCCATTCATATAATTTCATTCAATCCTTAGAACAACCCTATGAGTAGGTGCTAATACGATGACTATTTTACATCTGGGGAAACTGAGGCAGAGTTTAAGGTACTAGCCTTGGTTCATATAGCTAGTATGTGAGTCTACATTTGAACTTAGTCTCCTTGATTCCTGGTCCAGCGCTCTATCCAATGGGCTTCTGCGTTGCCTATCATTGCACTGTTCAAGGATGCTTCTTTTTTCCTTCTTATGTATTAGAGCTTTCTTTCCAGCACTCATCCATCCTGAGACTGGGAAAACTGTTTGGTAGGCCAGACCTGGAAGCAATTAGAATAATTGGACTCAATGTGATCCTCATAGCAGCTGCTCTGTTTTGCTTTGGGTATCATTATCCTGAAGTTTTCACTGAGCTCTCTCAGCAGAAAACCTGACAGGGTAATAGATTTTATTCAAATGTGAATGTCCCTTCCAATACTTCCCTACCCCTTTACTATAGGACAGCACGTACTGCTGGTGAAGGCTCATAAATGTGGACTAGAGCTTTTTTCTTATTCTTATTATTTTGATTTTCCACCCACTTGGGCTAGAGATTTTTTTTAAGGCCAAGGTATTAAAGTGAGAGGGTAGTTGTCAGTTTTCTTGGAAACACTTGAGAAACTTCTATACTGCAAAGGTTAAGTAAATCAGAGGAAGTGGTGCCTAATTTTTTATATTTTAGCATTTTTTTTATGACATCCTCTAGTGCTTCTAGCTTCTACCTGGTCATGTTAATGGAGTTCCAGTTCTGATAGGTGCTACTAATCTTTATTTCTTTTTCTTAAAAAATTTTTTTAAATTAATTAACTTAGAATATTTTTCTATGGTTACAAGATTCATGTTCTTCCCTTCCCTCCTCCAGCCCCTTCCCATAGCTGATGTGCAATTCCACTGGGTTTTACATGTGTCTTTGATCAAGACCTATTTCCATATTATTGATAATTGCTCTAGGGTGATTGTTTAGAGTCTACATCCCCAATCATATCCCCCTCGACCCATGTGATCAAGCAGTTGTTTTTCTTCTATGTTTCTTCCTCTGAATGTAGATAGCATTCTTTCTCATGTCCCTCAGAATTCTCCTGGATCATTGCATTGCTGCTAGTAGAGAAGTACATTATATTCGATTGTACCACAGTGTATCAGTCTCTGTGTACAATGTTCTCCTGGTTCTGCTCCTTTCACTCTGCATCACTTCCTGGAGGTTGTTCCAGTCTCCATGGAATTCCTCCACTTTATTATTCCTTTGAGCACAATAGTATTCCATCACCAACATATACCACAATTTGCTCAGCCATTCCCCAATTGATGGGCATCCCCTCGTTTTCCAGTTTTTTGCCACCACAAAGAGTGCAGCTATGAATATTTTTGTACAAGTCTTTTTGTCCATTATCTCTTTGGGGTACAGACCCAGCAGTGCTATGGCTGGATCAAAGGGCAGACAGTCTTTTATCGCCCTTTGGGCATAGTTCCAAATTGCCCTCCAGAATGGTTGGATCAGTTCACAACTCCACCAACAATGCATTAATGTCCCTACTTTGCCACATTCTCTCCAGCATACATTCCCTTCGTTTGCTGTCATGTTAGCCAATCTGCCAGGTGTGAGGTGGTACCTCAGAGATGTTTTGATTTGCATCTCTCTGATTATAAGAGATGTAGAACACTTTTTCATGTGCTTATTAAGAGTTTTGATTTCTTTATCTGAAAATTGCCTATTTATGTTCCTTGCCCATTTATCAACTGGGGAATGGCTTATTTTTTTTTGTACAATTGATTTAACTCTTTATAGATTTAAGTAATTAGACCTTTGTCAGAGGTTTTTGTCATAAACACTCCTCCCCTCCCCCAATTTGTTGCTTCCCTTCTAGTTTTGGTTGCATTGGTTTTGTTTGTACAAAACATTTTTGATTTGCTACCAATCTTTAAAGACTTTGAGGAGAGTCCTAGCAGGGACTTTGGCTTTTAGTTTGAAAATCATCCTGAGTAAGTATGGAGAGTTACTATTATTAAAACAATCTAATGAGAAAGATATACAAATCATAGTTGCCATTAAAATTTTTATCCTCTCAGAGGATTGTACCCCTGCTTAGGAGGTAAAGGAAATTTCCAGGGAAATAATAATAACATTCTGCCAAAGAGTATGCTATGGCTGCAAAGCACTTTCATCACAACCACTCTGTGATATAGGTAATTTTATTTTATTTTATTTTGTAAACATTCTTACCTTCTGTCTTAAAATCAACACTGTGTATTGGTTCCAAGGCAGAAAGAAAGCATTAAGGGCTAGGCAATGCGGGTTAAGTGACTTGCCCAGGGTCACAAAGCCAGGAAGTGTCCGAGGCCAGATTTGAACCCAGGACCTCCTTTCTCTGGGCCTGGCTCTACTACCCAGTTGCCCCCAATACCAGTCCTATTTTATAGTTGCAATTGAGGCCCAAATGGATCATATATTTTTCTGTGGATCACTCAGTTAGAAGATGTAGCTTTCAAAGTCACTGCTTTATTATTCCCGAGCCCAGGGTCATTTCAGCAGTCCAAGCATGAATGCTTTAATTAACGTGTCACTATCATCACTAATACCGATTGTTTCCCCTCTATGACTTGTCCACAATCTTTAAGAGGTCCTATGGCTAAAAAAGTCCTCGCCCTGTGCCCAACCTAGTGATAAACGTCTGGGTAATAGCCACACAGATCCTCACACCACACAGTCTTTCTGTACTGCTTTTCCAACCCTTTTCAGGAATGGTATGAACTTAAAAAAAGTGCACTTCACTGAGATAGCTTTCTAGAACTTGGGGGCACCTCCACACCGCAATGAGGCTTCAGAGGAGCCTGAAGTGGAAGAGCGTCAAAGATAAGAGGTATAATCTGCCATTCAATTAACCCAGTCATCTGTTTTCAGAGTTATTTGCTGCGTCAGGGGATCAACATTTTTTGGAGGCAATATTAGGCTTTTCCCTCTGGCTTTATTAACATTGGATTACAGACGAGGTAGACGCCCGCTTTTTCGTCTTGCTTGGTAGTACAGTATGTGTTTTATTAACTGTTGGCCTTTATTTAAACTTTATGACCCTGTGTAAAATGCAGTGTAAATGCCACTGAGACCCGTTTTCAAATATCCCTGGTTCTTTAAAGAACTTCAAGGGCCTCCCTGCCAAACACAGAGCTTTTAATTAAAAGTGCAGCGCACTGGAAATGATGGATGTTTTCCGTGGCCTTGGTCAGCGTGATCGTTTGACCGTTTTCCCTCTGCTTGAGGGGAAGGGAGGACACATAGCTACAAAGAAAAAAAATGGCTTTGTTTTCTCATTCTTCTAAAGTTGAAATCCTCCTGGGCTTCTCGTTCTGCAGCAGCTGTAGGGAGACGGGCCGGGGGTCAATGTTGACTGTGGCCACAGAGAGCCTCTGACCCAGGCGGGTTATAGCACTGCAATTTCATAATGCTTGTGGAGATTGTTGGTCACTTGCTTTTTAATTGCTTGTTGACTCTAGTTCAAAAAGTTGAAACATAAATGTTATTCCAGGCAGACTTCATTTTTCTTTTTTTTCCCCCAAAGCCATTTAACCTGCTGTAATCCCTCTTTTTCCATCATGGTTTCTATACAAAGGGTAACAGAAAGAGCTTAAGGGGTCAGGATTGAATCTGGAACTGGTGGATTGACCATGTTTTGGAATCGAGTTTTTTCTTCTTATCATTCTCTTCCATTTTGAGACAATATGGTAAAGGGGACAGAGCCCTGGATTTGCACTCAAACAACCTGGGTTCAAATCCTACTACCTCTATTACCATAGGCAAATCACTTAACCTCTGTGAGCCTCAGTCTCCTTAACTGTAAAATAAGGCTATTCAATTAGATAATGACTGTGGTCCCTTCTGGGGCTGTCTTTTGCTCTATTATCCCTTTTCCTTACCTCCATTTTGGACTTTCTCTTCAGGAAAGCATGTTTAAAGTTGTTCATAGTTACTATGATGGAAATGTCAAATGGGCAAACACTTAAATACACAGGAGAAAATGCCATTTTGGAATTTATCATGATGTGCAGTTCTGTGAATGTCAATGTCCGCACAAGGTGTATCTTTTTTGTGGTGTACCTCGGCTTGTTTGACTCATTTTGCCACCTGCCAGCTCATCAAAATTCTACTTTACAAGGCTGTTTCTTATTAATTAATCAATGGATATTTATTAAATTCCTACTATGTGCCAGGCATAGTGTCAAGTGCTGGGGATACAAATACAAAGAATGGAAGAATCTCTACTCAAACTGAGTTCACCTTTTGAAAAAGGTATAAGAGTTATCTTTGTTTTATGTGGGGGGAAACACTGCATTTGGAATCATGGTATTGGAAGACGTTGTGCATAGAGAGCTTTCATACAAAATTTTAAGCTGTGGCTCTGATGCTGTGTGACCATGGGAAGGTCACAATCTCTCTGCGCTGTTTTTTTTTTTTTTAATTTTTCATTGTAAAAGGAAAATACTAATGCTTGTAGTAGCTGCTTCACAGAAGCATAGGATTTCAGAATTGAAAAGGTACTCAGAGACCATCTAATATAACCCATATAGGAACAAGAGTTTGGTTTACAACATGAGGTGGGCATCCATTTAGCCTTCTCTTAGAAATCTCCAATGAAGGGGACCCTCTACTGTCTGAGGCAGTTCAGTCCACTTTTGGATAGTGCTAAGTATTGAGATTTTTAAAAAAATCTCTTATACCAAACCTAAATAAGATTTTTTTTTTGGTAATTTCTAGCATGTTCTTAGTTCTTAACCAAAAAGGGCAGATTTCTCATATTACAGTCCTCCTAATAATTGAAGGCATTGTTATATCTTTCATTCTTTACCATCCCTACCAAAGCCATTTTTTCTTCAAATGAAACATTGCCACTTCAATTTTTCTGTATAGGGTATATTCTTGGAGCTCTTCACCAGCCTGGTTGCCTTTCTTGGAGGTTCCCTAGCTTATATCAATGTCTCTTCTCTTCTCTTCTCTTCTCTTCTCTTCTCTTCTCTTCTCTTCTCTTCTCTTCTCTTCTCTTCTCTTCTCTTCTCTTCTCTTCTCTTCTCTTCTCTTCTCTTCTCTTCTCTTCTCTTCTCTTCTCTTCTCTTCTCTTCTCTTCTCTTCTCTTCTCTTCTCTTCTCTTCTCTTCTCTTCTCTTCTCTTCTCTTCTTTCTCTGCTCTTCTCTTCTGTCTTAGAATTAATACTAAATATAATTCCAAAATAGAAGAGTAGCAAAGACTGGACATTTGAAGTTAAGTGACTTGCCCAGGGTCACTCACACAGCAAGGAAGTGTCTCAGTCCAGATTGGAACCCAGGACCTCTCATCTATAGGACTGACTCTCTACGCCTTGACCCATCTAGCTGCCACTTATCAATGTATTTTCTAAAATGTGGCAGTTGGAATTGAGTACAATTATCCAAATATCATCTCACCAGGGCAGATTATAGTGTAAGTATCACCTCTCTGGTCCTGAGTACCATGCCTCTGAATTCAGTTTAAGAATGCATCAGCTTTTTTGGCTGCCATTGCAGCCAATTATTTTGATCACATTGAACAGGCAGTCCACGAAAACCCTAAGAATAGGGCTGCATCCCCCAATCTTGTACTTGTGCAGTTAACTTTTTTACTCATAAAACTATAGATCAACCTTGTAAGATTAAAATTAATAACCAATACCTCCAAGTATTATATTTTATACTATTTATTAATAATCACTTGAAGGAAAGGAAATAGAAAGAACCTGAGTAAAGAGAAGTTTTCCTGACTGTGATAGTAGAAAAAGAGAGAGAGTGAGAGAGTGGGGTTACAGAAACTTTATCTCCAAAAGGTAAGGATGTAACCTAAGGAAGAAAGTGGGGTTCTGGGAAATGGAGTCCTGGCGTACAAAATTCTAATTATACAACCTCAGGGATCAATAGCTTTAAACGGAAACTTGGATATTCAGTAGTCTCTTCAGCATGCACGTTAGAACATCAGCTTATGTTTATACATTGCACAAGAGTCATTTGGAAAACTTTCAGAGTGGAAGATCAATAGAAATTTGAAACAACAAAAAAAAAACAGAATGCTTAAAATCTAGCTGTTCTTCAAGCACATTTTAATGACTCTCTCATGTAAATCCAGAGAGTTGCACTAGGTGATCTCTATGGAGTCTTCCAGATCTCAGGTAGGAGGAAGAGAAAGGAAAAGGCATTTATTAAGCTATATATAATATATGTAACTATATATAACTATATCACATATACATATATAACTATATCATATATGTGTATATAGAACTATATCATATATACATATATAACTATATTTAACTATATCATATATGCATATATAACTATATGTAACTATATCACATATACATATATAACTATATCATATATGTGTATATATAACTATATCATATATACATATATAACTATATTTAACTATACCATATATACATATATAACTATATCATATATGTGTATATAGCACTATATCATATATACATATATAACTATATTTAACTATACCATATATACATATATAACTATATTTAACTATATCATATATGCATATATAACTATATGTAACCATATCATATATACATATATAACTATATGTAACTATATCACATATACATATATAACTATATCATATATGTGTATATAGAAATATATCATATATACATATATAACTATATTTAACTATATCATATATGCATATATAACTATATGTAACCACATCATACATACATATATAACCATATGTAACCATATCATATACACATATATAACTATATGTAAAACCATATCATATATACATATATAACTATATGTAACTATACCATATATACACACATAACTATATGTAACCATATCATACATACATATATAACCATATGTAACCATATCATATACACATATATAACTATATGTAACCATATCATATATACATATATAACTATATGTAACTATACCATATATACATATATAACTATATCATATATAACTATATAATACTATATCATATATAACTATATAATATATATGTATATAGAACTATATCACATATACATATATAACTATATAAAACTATATCATATATATGTATATAACTATCTATAACTAAATTATAACACAGTGCCTTTACAGATATTATTTTATTTGATCTTTAAAAAAACTCCAGGAGACAGGTGCTATTATTATCTGAATTTTACAATTGAGGAAACTGAGGCTGACTGAAGTTAGGTGACCTGTCTAGGGTCACACAGCTGCTAAGGGACACATTTAAGCTGGGAATTTCTGAATCTAAGCTCAGTGCTCTAGTCACGGTTTCACCTAGCTTCCCTGCCTTCTAAAGCAAAACTATGTCCCTAAGAGTTGAGTGTAATCTACTTGGAGTAGAGTTTCCTTCGCTTCACCTGAAAGTCATTAGAGGAATTCGCAGGCTTGTCCTCTGATAACCACGTTTGTGTGTTTTGAAAAGTTTTATGTCTTTTGCAAAGGGAGGTGGGGAGGGCTTCAGCTTTGAATTGATCAACTTGGGCAGGTCATTCAGCACATAAGACAATCATTGTTTAGGAAAAGCCAGAGTCTCCTTCCCAGCTCGCTCTCGTACATGGCGTTCAGCTGGTCTGTGCACAGGAAACAATGTGGTTACTCCAGTAGAATTAAAGCCAGGGATCCTTATTAATATGGATACTCAAGATGCTGAAATCATAGCCCTGGGGAAGGAACTTTGAACACTCATAAACCCTTTGAAAAGCGTTCGTTAGATGCAATTTACTTGTGGTCACATCAGATAGCATCAGAGGATGCTGAGAATGTAAACAGCAGTGTTCACCCAAGTCACCCAGCCTTCTAATTGTTGCCATCTGTGCCTAGCTTTTCCTGTGACTGGGTTTTACCTGCTCTATCGCTGCCTTGGGCTGGGTCAGCTCAAGCAGCAATAAAAGTTGGAGTATTTTTGGTGGCTCTCTGCCTAACAGTGCATTCATCAGAGAATTCATTTCCTCCCAGAAACGGGACATGGGATTGTTTGGTTAATCTGGCCTGAAGTTATCGAAAGTTCAGGAATGGGGCCAAGGTCATTTTTCTTCATTTTAGGAAGATATCAGAGTTATTTGTGTCTGTGTTTCCCTTCTCTCCCCTCACTAAATTCTAAGTTCCTTAAGAGTCACATCTCTGTTGTTTTTCTTCTTGGATTCCCAAAGTAGGCATTTCATAAATATTTCTTTGTCAAACAAATGGGAGTCGTCTGGCAGAATTAATTTTTATTTTTTTAAATAGACAGAGTCCTGGATGTTGTCCTGTCCCTAGATTTCCTTTTTTTTTTTTAATTGCTAAAATCAATCACAAATTTTCATTGAAGGCCTTTTGTGTACAAGGCTCCTAGGCATGGATCTATGAAAAAAAAGCAAAGAAGGATGAACCTCGGTCTCTGATTCCAAGAAGTTTAGAGTTGATTTTTGGAGACAAAGCCCAGGTATTAGAAAAATTAAACCTGTATTTATGTATATGTGATTGAAAAGAGGACCTCCTTGAGTCTAAGCTTCTTGAGGGCAAAGACTTTCATTTTTGTTTTTAAATTTCCACCATCTCACATAGTGGCTGGCACATAGTGAGAGCTTAATAAATGCTTGTTGACTGAGCAATTGATTGGCCAAATTTATAACACAGCTTTCATTATTGTATATTTTGAGCAGCCATGCCAGGAATAGCACAATGAAAGAATAGATTCTAAAGATCTGATGGGGCTTGCTTCATCAACTCCCCATTCATGTGACACCTGAAAAAGGAGCAAAGATTTGAGCAAGCAGTTTGTTTGATATTTGAGACAAATGTATTTTTCTGTATCCCTATGGACCAGAGGTTCTGTCATGTACCCCTTTGGCAATTTGATGAAGCCTATTGATCCCTTCTCAGAATGTTTTGAAATGCATAAAATGAAGTACCAAGGATTACAAAGGAAACAAATGATATTTAAATACAATGATATTAAAATAAGTTCATGGACCCCAGGTTAAGCACCCTTGCTATAGGTAATAATTCATGAAATATTTGGATACTATTTTTGAGTATGTTCCTGTAATTTCATTTGCATGGGGAACTCTGACACAGTTTCTCAATTCTATAACAGAGTTTTAAATTGTTGCCTGGAATATTGATATGTTAAATGATTTTCCCATAATCCTGTGGCTAGCACAATTGGACTTGAATTCAGGTTTCTCCAATTCCAAGGTTGGCATATATATCCATTATACTACAATAATGCCTACTTACAAATAGTATAGATCTTGATCTTCAATCCTTTGGAGATTAATGATTTTATGTTAAGAATATACCTTTTCTACTGATAAAAATCATAGATCTGCCATTTCTTAATGGACAGTTTTACAACACCCTCTCTGTACTTAGCATGGGCAAGGGACACACATTTTACTGCTGGGGATTTTACAAAGCTTTTAAAAATATTGTGTATTTTTTGAAAATTACATGTCAATACAATTTATTTATCTATTTTTAAATTTATTTATTTAATTAATTAATTTAGTATATTTTCCCATGGTTATATGAGTCATATTCTTTCCCTACCCTCTTCCCTATCCCCAACAAATCTTGTGATCAAGGAAATGTTTTTTCTTCTGTGTTTGTACTCCCACAGTTCTTCCTCTGGATGTGGATAGCTTCTTTCTCATAAGTCCCTCAAAATTGTCCTAGATCATTGCATTGCTGCTAGTAGAGAAAGAAGTACATTACATTCAATTGTACCAGTGTATCAGTCTCTGTGTACAGTGTTCCTGGTTCTGCTTCTTTCACTCTGCATCACTTCCTGGAGGTTGTTCCAGTTCACATGGAATTCCTCCAGTTCATTATTCCTTTGAGCACAATAGTATCCCATCACCAACATATACCACAATTTGTTTAGCCTTTCCCCAATCGAAGGACATCCTCTCATTTTCCAGTTTTTTGCCACCACAAAGTGCATGGCTATAAATATTTTTGTACAAGTATTTTTCCTTATGATCTCCTTAGGGTACAAACTCAGCAGTGGTGTGGCTGGATCAAAGGATAGCAGTCATTTAGAGCCCTTTGGGCATAGTTTCAAATTGCCTTCCAGAATGATTGGATCAATTTAAAATTTCACCAGCAATGCATTAGTGCCCCAATTTTGCCACTTCCCTTCCAACATTTATTACTTTCCTTTGTTGTTATATTAGCTAGTCTTCTAGGTGTGAGGGGGTACCTCAGTGTTGTTTTGATTTGCATTTCTCTAATTACAGGAGGTTTAGAATACTTTTTCATGTGCTTATTGATAGTTTTGGTTTCTTTAGTTGAAAGCTGCCTATTCATGCCCCTTGCCCATTTATCAATTGGGGAATGGCTTGACTTTTTTGTACAATTGATTTAGTTCCTTATATATTTGAGAAATTGACCTTTGTTAGAGGTTTTTGTTATAAAGACTTTTTTCCAATTTGTTTCTTCCCTTCTAATTTTGGATGCATTAGTTTTGTTTGTACAAAAACTTTTCAATTTAATGTAATCAAAATTATTCATTTCTCATTTTGTGATATTCTCTAATTCAAGCTTGGTCTTAAATCTTTTATTTCCCATAGATCTGATAGGTATACTCTTCCATGTTTACTTAATTTACTTAAAATTTCCTTCTTTATATTCAAGTCATTGACCCACTCTGAATTTATCTTGATTTAGGGTGTGAGATGTTGATGTAGAACTAATCTCTCCCATACTATTTTCCAGTTTTCCCAGCAGTTTTTGCTAAACAATGGGTTTTTGTCCCAAAAGCTGGGATCTTTGGGTTTATTGTATACTATCTTGCTGAGGATATTTACCCCAAGTCTATTCCATTGATCCACCCTTCTGTCTCTTATCCAGTACCATATTGTTTTGATGACTATTGCTTTATATAGTACAGTTTAAGATCTGGTTCTGCTATGCCCCCATCCTTTAAATTTTTTTTTTCATTAGTTACCTTGGTATTCTTGATGTTTGTTCTTCCAAATGAACTTTGTTATAATTTTTTCTAATTCAATAAAAAATTTCTTGGTAGTTTGGTAGCTATGGAACTGAATAAGTAAATTAATTTGGGTAGGATTGTCATTTTTATTATGTTATCTTGTCCTACCCACGGGCAGTTAATTTTTTCCCCAATTATTTAGATCTAGTTTTAATTGTGTGGAAAGTGTTTTGTAGTTGTGTTCATATGATACTTGTGTTTGTCTTGGCAAATAGATTCCTAAATATTTTGTGTTGTCTAGAGTGATTTAAAATGGAATTTCTTTTTCTAACTCTTGCTGCTGAGTTTGTGTTGGAACTATATAGAAATGCTGATGATTTATGTGGGTTTATTTTATATCCTGCAACTTTGCTAAAGTTGTTGATTATTTCCACTATCTTTTTAGTTGATTCTCTAAGATTCTTTAGGTAGACCATTATATCATCTGCAAAGAGTGATAGTTTAGTCTGAGATAATCATGTTATTTCTTTTGGTTTGGTTATTGATAATAGTCAATTATGTGGATGATTTTCCTAATATTGAACCACCCTTGTATAAATCCCACCTGATCATAGTGAATAATCCTCATGATCAGTTGCTGAAGTCTTTTTGCTAGTACTCTAAGATTTTTGCATCTATATTCATTAGTGATTGTTTTCTGACATTTTATGATCTATGTCTAATCCATCCTTTCCTTTCCTTTCCCCTACCCAACATGTCAGGTAATATGATATAGATTGTATAGGTGCTATCATGAAATACATATTTCCATGTTTGAGAGTTTTTAAAAGAAGATATATATTACTCATAGTATACAAAGCTTCTTCATCTTGATTAGGATTTGCCTTTGAAAGTTCATGCTTTATGGAGGAGGTCTTTAATGAAAGAGGCTATAGGTAGATGAATGTGTTTTATAGATTATCTCCTGTGGAGAAGAGAGAAATTATAAGAAAATGCATGCAAAGGTCAGAAGCTGGAGATGAGTCATCTGCCAGTCAAATGAAGATTCCATTTGGAATGTGACTGGGAAACATTTTGCAGCCAAGCCAACTGCTTGACTGAATTTGAGGTCTTTGGGCTTCTGGCTGATGTGAAGGAAGAAGCTGGGTTTTATCTCTGGGACTTGGAGGTTGGAGTGTTGGAGGTGACCTGGCTGATTTGAAGGCAGAAGAAGAAAGGACAATAGCCCTTATATCTCTTTCTGACTGATTCTGTTTCATGCTAGTGACTGAATTGCCATTTCTCTCAATATCCTACAACATAAGACTCACTGTAGATAATAGGGAAAATCCTATCCCTCTTACCTTATCCTCTATCTTTCCTGTTTTCCCCAATAAACCCTTACTTGAGACGAAGAAGAGAAAAGAGTATTTCCTCTGAAATATCCTAGATCACTGTGAATGACTTAAAAGGAGGCTGAAGAAGAAGGGGGAAGGGGAAACTGAAGAGAAGAAGAGGGGAGGAAGGGAGATATAAAGGGAGGAGGGTAAGCAAAAGAAGATAATTACCTGAACCATTAGTTATCTGGTATCCATTAAAATATACCTCCAAATATCATCTATTACACTCCAAAGCTCATCTTTGGATTTTATTTCAGAATTAGGAATAGCCTCCAGCCATAGCACTGCTGGGTTTGTACCCCAAAGAGATCATAAAGAAAAATATTTATATTTTGCACAAAAATATTCATAGCTTCATTCTTTGTAGTAGCAAAACATTGGGAAATGCAGGAGTGTCCATCAATTGGGGAATGGCTGAACAAATTGTGGTATCTGTTGGTGATGGAAAACTATTGTGCTCAAAAGAATAATGAACTGGAGGAATTCCATGGGAACTGGAATGACTTTCAGGAATTGATGCAGAGCGAAAGGAGCAGAACAAGGAGAACATTGTACACAGAGATTGATGCACTGTGGTACAATCGAAAGTAATGGACTTCTCCATTAGTGGCAATGCAACGATCCTGAACAACTGGGAGGGATCTATGAGAAAGAACACTATCCACATTCAGAGGAAAACCTGTGGGCATAGAAACACAGAAGAAAAACAACTGCTTGATCACACAGGTTGATGGGGATATGATAGGGGATGTAGATTCTAAATGATTATCCTTGTGCAAACATCAATTATATGGAAATATGTTTTGATCAAAGACACATGTAAAACCCCGTATAATTGCGCATCAGTTATGGGAAGGGGTGGAAGAAGGGGAAGGAAAGCACATGGTTCTTGTAATCAAGGAAAATATTCTAAATTGACTAATTAAATAAAATTTTCAAAAAAATAAAAGGAATAATGAATTGGAGGAATTCCATGTGAACTGGAATGACTTTCAGGAATTGATGCAGAGTGAAAGGAGCAGAACCATTATACACAGAGATGGATACACTGTGGTACAATCAAATGCAATGGACTTCTCTACTAGTAGCAATGCAATGATCAGGACAATTCTGATGGACTTATGAGAAAGAACACTATCCACATCCAGAGAAAGAACTGTGGGAGTAGAAACACAGAAGAAAAACATTTCCTTAACTACATGGTTTGATGGAGATATGATTGGGGATATCGACTCTAAACGATCACTCTGTTGCAAATATTAATAATATGGAAATATGTCCTGATCAATGATACATGTAAAACCTAGTTGAACTGTTAGTTGGCTAAAGGAAGAGGGATGGTAAAGGTGAAAGGAAAGAATATGAGTCATGTAACCATGGAAAAAGAAAAAGAAAAAAAATAGGCATACTCCCTACTTCTAATACATTTGTCTGTCTAGATATTGAATGTCTGCATATAGTCAAGGACATCAGGTGTGATACTATAACAATGATGTGCTAAAAATATGTTTTACCTCCCAGAAGCTTGAAAATAATTAAGAAGCCTTTGAAAATTAATTATAGTGTCTGGATAATGAGCCCTGCTTTCTCATTGGCCTCTTTTTCTTCCTTTACTGAATCCTTCTGGCCCCATGAAATTTCTTGGTGTGTGGATATTCAGATGTGTATATGTGTCATGTGGAAATGATAGTTAGGAAGTATAATGAAAAGAGTTCTTGATCTGGGGTTAGGAAAACCATGATTCAAATTCAGCTTTAGACACTGTTGTATGGACAGGACATTTAATTTCATTCTGTTGCATTTTTTCCATCTGTAAAATGGAGAAAATAATAGGATCTATTTTACATGGTTGTTGTAAGATATTGAGATTATATTTATATCCACATTTATATAACACTTGTAAAACTTAAAGTGATATATGAAGGCTATCATTATTATTATTGTTAGCACAATTTGGATAAGGAGCACAAATAAAACAGATGGCTGAAGTACTGGTTAGCTGACAGAAGAGAGGATGGGCAAATCCACTCTGATCCTGATGAATCTACAGGTGTATCTTGGCTTGACAAATGTAAAAGAGTACTTTTAGTAACAAGGTTTTAATTAATTAATTTGATATAGCCATCCGTTACTTTGAGTCCTCTTTCTCAAACTCTCATTACATCCAAATAATTAAATATTTACGAAGCACCTGGAAGTCACTGTCCTGAGAACTGGGAATACAAAGATAAAATTTAATCCAAATTCTTGTCCTCAAGAAACTTACATCCTAATGAACGCTAACCCGAATGGCCAATTTGAATTTTGTTTCCTTTTTCTTCTTCTCTACCATTTTATAATGGGTGTTCCCTAAGGGAAGGATAGGTGATTTACAACAAAAAATACAGGAGAATAAAAATATACAGAAATATTTTATAGTAATAATAATGTTGATTATAGTGATGTGGTTGATGGTCGTATATTTCTCAGGGTCTTAAAATCAAATTAGGTTAGTAGCTAAAAAAAAGTGTATTGTTCCCATGTAAGAGAATTGATGTCCTAATAAAGTTTTTGGTCTTAAATTTTGTAGCTGCTTTGATTTAGAGTACATTAAAGGGACTCTTTGAGCAGTGATTGGTTATAAGATGGGACACATGGTTTGCTTTATCATCCATCTGAATCCTTTATGAAGGCCAAATGTCTGGGGTGTGTGTGTGGGGGGGGGGCAGTGCATTTTTAAGTACTAGCAAAAGTTGCCAGACTTTAAGACTTGAGAAGCTCAGGCATACTTTATTAAAAAAACATCAGTTTTCATTTTCCTCTTTAGACCAACAGAGACTTAGAGAAGGAAAGAATTTGGGGACGCCCAACTAATTTAAAATTTCTTGTATTTTTGTCTTTTCTTTGAGACATTTGTCTAAACCCTGGTCTAGAAGCTGCCTTTGTGTATCAGCTTGTAGAATCAGCAGCTGGTAGAAAGAAATAAGCCTGCTTATACCTTGCCACTTTGAAAGTTCTTTCCCATTCTCCTTGCTGGCCTTCAATTTGGCGCACCCTTTATTTTGCAATCTTAAAAATTCTTTTCTGAGTCTTGTTTCAGATGTTTTTTTTCTTTTTTGCCATTTCCTTCATCATTATCACCTAGCATTTGCCAGATTTTGTGTGCAGTTAGCTTTGAGTGCATTAATTGTCCTTTTCCACAGCAGCCTTGCTCAATCTGGTTTCTGTGGAAGATGGAGATTGGATGAAGGAGGCTGCTTTCTCTTTCTCTCTTTTTTTATTTATCCTTTTCATTTTGGTCTCATTTATCAGGCCTCCTTTCAGGGTTTTTCAAACCTCATTACCCTCCTCAATGCCTCTTTTTTCTCTCAGACTTAACAGCAGCCCATTAACACCATAAACACATATACACACAAATCCTTTCAAACTCTTTAACTTCATTGGAAGCATTTTTCCTCCTTCTCTTATTTCTTAAGTGTTTATTATGATCTTTTTCTGTAGGACCAAAGAGATTCTTGGGATCCTGCTCAGAAAGCAATTGAATATTGGTCCCTTGGCTTGGGCTTCTTTGACCCTTTGCCAGAAGGGGAAGACTCAATCAGATCTTCTGCCCATCCTTAGAAATACTGACTAGTGTCATGACAACACGGACATGTTCCTGGCTTGCTTTATAGAGAGATCCAGATTAGAAACCAGACTGGGGCTGTCAGATTTAATCAGTCTGGTCTGCCTCAGCTTTACTTTCTTAAGGGAAGCCTTAGGATTTGGATATAAAAATACAGCTCCATACATGTGATGTAGTAGGAAAAGCCCTAGATTTGGAATCAACAGAACTGGGTTAAAAATCTCTCTGCTTATTTAAATCCCATGTGGCAGACAAATCATTTCACCTCTTTGAGTAGCCTCATCTTTATTCTCATAAGACTACTTGAAATTCTTTTTTTAGTTCTAAATCCTATAACTGCATTAATCCAAGATCACCAAATCATAGATGGACTTTCGGGACACTGAAGCTGGTCTAATTAAAGTACCTTAAATTTCCATCTGCGATCAAAAGCATCCTATAACATATTCCATATTACCATGCCTTTGGAAATAATATGCCAAAAAAATTAATCTTTTTTATGAGTAAGAGTCAATGCTTGGAAAGTGAACAGTTGGTAAATGAGATGGTGTCTGAGAATGGAATTTTGATATGTGGTCCACAGTTTGAAATATAAGAATGGCGGACCAGGGATAGAGTACACATAATAAAGATATAATGATAATATACATATATAATATAAATATATATAATATATAATGTAAATATATATAATATAAATAATAATAATAATGATAAAAATATCTTAGTCTGAAGTATTGTAAATCTAATGAAAAGGGCTTTAAACTGAAAAGAAAGGAGAAGGGGGTAAAGAAGTCTTTCTATGCATATTTCCTAAGCTAGATACTAAAGAAAGTAACTAAACTATAAGAACATGTATCATAGAAATGTGTAAGGAGCCACCAATTGTACAAATTATATGTGGCAAACAAGATCAACTAGAGAGTCAAATATAAGAAAAATGCACACACAACATGCATATCACTGAGATCTGATTGGACCTGTGTTTAGAATATTGCACTAGAATACTATATTCAAAAAAGCATTAGAGGGGAAAAGTTACACTGTATGTTAAGAAAGCATATGAGGCTCTCTTAGGAACCAAAGTAGAAGCATGTTGTAGAACATTTCGTGAAGATCAAGGGAAGGAGAAACAGAGGCAATGTTTCTGTGGACACGTACTATAGCATACATGAATAGAAGGAAGAAATAGGTGACAAGTTTGGAAAACATCACAAATATGACAGAGAATCATCATATGGATATTGGGAGAACTTAAATTATTCCAATTTCTGATAGAACTCATTCTACCAGGGTAGAGCAGTTAATCCTTTCTTACCTTATTTTAAAGATAATTGTATCCTATAAAAAGTAGAGGAAAAATGAAAGTAATTGCTATTTCATTCCTGATTCTGAAAACAAAAAAGGAGAAAATGATTGCTGAAGGAGAGGTGGTGGCTTTTTGGAGTAAAGAGGAGGTAGGAAGGAGTAATTCAATTTTGAGATAAAAGAGGAGAACCAGGCATAGTCACAGAGTCTGAGAGTTGGAATAAACTCCAGAGAATCCTCCATATAACACATGCAGCAAGATCTACAGCAAAAGCAATTCCACTATTACCTGTGGCATGTCTCATTCTACTTTTGAATAGTTCCAGTTTCTAGGAAATCCTGCCTCAACTCAAGCCTAATTTTGCCATTTTGTAACTTCTCCCCATTTTTCCTGTTTCTTTTTCTCCCTCTGTAGCATGGCATCTATCCTAGATTTTGAGAGAGCAGATTTCAAAAGATTTAGAGAAACGATCAGTTGGACTCTGTGGCCAAATCCCCTACAGGAGAAGGTCATTTAGGTAGGACGATGTCTTGGTTGTGGTACTATGGATCCCTCTGATACTATGGAATCTCAGAGCCTGAGGTTCAGATATTGAATTCTTTTGATAAAAAAAAATATAGCAACCCATAGGTAAAAGTAATTCCCATGACAAGCAATCCAGAATGTATACTGGAACAGGTAAGAGTCACTGACAGAGAAATTAAAGACAGATTGCAAGGAAGTTTCCTGGGGCCACATAAACTCCTTGCCAAAGTTCTTATATAAAACTTTTTACATTCTTCTCAACCAAAATATGCATAGCTATATCCCAGATAGCTTTAGCTAGGGGCACAGTGACCTTAATCTGTTCTCCTCAAATATCTTGGCTCACAACAGCTTCAATTGGGATTGTGGGAATGTGGGGGTTAACTCAAACATTCCTAGTTCTTCTACTGTCCTAGGCAACAACAGATAGCAAATTCTTAAGAATAAAAATTCTGAAGACAAGCGGAAAGGTTTCTAATGAGAGCATAAGGGGGGGCTTGTCTGAGCATTTGGAATTTTGTGACCTCTTTGACTCTACCCTGAATATTAAAGATACACTGGGGGTCTGCTTGCTCAGATCTTTGTTGATTCAGCTCTCTCCTGCTGCTAAATTCCAGTGGCTTGCTTCTACTCTTACTCCTGCTACTGCTGCCCACTCCTGCCTCAAGCCATCTACTCCTGACCTTCTCAACCCAGATTGCTCATCCAACCCCAGACCCAGCCCCAGGACCCAGGCTGCAGGTAGCTGCCCCTGTGTCTTCGGAATTGCAAACCAACTGGTAAAAACTGAGGCGTTCTTTCCTTAGGCAACAATTAGACTTCACATGGTGGGGGACTTTGGCGGGGATGGGGGTGGGGTGGAGGATGAGGAGAAGGAAGAGACTCTTCCAAACAGGAAGTTGATTATAAGTATAACCTATTCTATGAGAGAGCAGTGCATTGCCTATTTCAAACAGCTTCCAGCTGTTTTTTTTTTCATGAGTGCACTTATCCTTTTACTTATCTTGCCTGAGATTCAGGGGATAAATTCATCTCCCTGCAACTCTTTGCCATTTGGGCCTGCCCTTTTAAGATTCCTAAAACCCATGTTCTCCCTCGCTATGGGAAATACCACAGTGCTGATAGTAGGGATCTAAATGGATAAAAAAAGGAACTTTTAAAGGAACTGGAGGTGAAATTTTTAAGACTTTTCAGACTCCAATGTTTTATAAAAGTCTCTGTATTTTATTGTATTTTGATGATTGTTTTAAGATTTAATTTTGTTATTTAAAGTTCATATATTAATGTATTCAATACTATTCTGTTACACTGAATCATTTTAATGTACTGGATTTTAACTACTATTATGTTCTGTGGTTTTCCCCCTATAACTATGCTAAACAAATATTGAATAAGCCCATATAAAAACAGTTTTTTTTTCTATTTTGGCTTTGCAAATTGTCACATAGAGGCTGGATGGACTTCATCAAAACTGGTTACGAATGTATAACAACCTTTGGAAAATTTAATAAGCTAAATATCTCAAATTGATTTTACGGGGTCTTCAAACATGAAATTTAGATTTTTGTTTTTTCAACAATTATGATCATTTTGCCTGCCTCTAACAGGAGGTAAGGTCTATTTTCATAGCTGAAGTGAAGTACAATTATAATCCCCACCTCCTGATGGGACATTACAGTCTCATTCCAAAGGAGCTGGGAAGTTGATCCCAGGGTATGGTACCCCTGGATGGTTCCCCAAAGAGGGGCATCTCTCATTTGTAACTCCTCAGTTCACTTTACCCTTCCACCAGAATGATCTCTAGATTCTTGGTGACATTCTTAGACCCAACATAAACAGTATAGAGGTTTTGATTTTTCTAGACCCTTCTGCCACATTTTTGTAATGATGACAGTGATAAAATTAAAAAAATATATATCTCAGGGGGCAGTTGGGTAGCTCAGTGGATTGAGAGCCGGCCCTAGAGACGGGAGGTCCTAGGTTCAAATCTGGCCTCTGACACTTCCCAGCTGTGTGACCCTGGGCAAGTCACTTGACCCCCATTGCCAAGCCCTTACCATTCTTCTGCCTTGGAGCCAATACATAGTATTGACTCCAAGACAGAAGGTAAGGTTTTAAAAAAAAATATCTCAGCCATGGTCGAAACATTGCTACATCTGAAAAACTTGTGACAAGTATCCATTTTCTTTAAATGTCATGCAGCAGGTTCATGTAAAATGATATATGATAGTGGGTTTGTTTGCTATTATTGTATATTTGGGGGACTTTGGTACTTCTTTGAATGTGCATTATCTACTGTGTTACTATTTTATTCTGAAAATCATTTGTACTCACATATGGATGACAAAGTATGTCACTGACTTTAAGCTACATATTTTTTATTTCTAAAACTTATTGTTTTTTCCTTGCATGTGCAATATAGTATATGAGTTTTATTTTTTCTCTCCTTTTTGTATTTGAAGCATATGTCAACAATATTGAGAAGATTTTTCTTTAATTTTTTTTATTTTTCAGTAATATAATTTTTAAATACATTTGTTCTAATATTAATGCACACCCAAAAGGCTTTAGACTATAAAAATGATGCCATTGATTGTTTAAAAAAATTATGGGACTTTACTTAATGATTCTGTTTGATTTCAGGACAAGAAAATACAAAAAGAGTTAAAATGCGTAGTGCCAATTGAGCACAAGGTGAAAGAGACCAACCAATCCCAATGGGATTGATGAAAAATTTGAGCCAAGACAAGAGAACTTGAAACTAGTTTGGATTTCAAGGTTGTGGCTATTTAACATGTGTTAAAGGCAGGTCTTACTTGTCCCACATTCTACCAAGTATCTCAAATTTGGCTCCTACCTGGCTCCTATAATCTAGACTCTTTTCTGTCTTTCATGCTGTGGCAAACTTTCCATAGTCCTGGCCACTGACTGGGTAAATACATAACTGCTTAAATCATTTTAATTTGGCCCTGATTCAAGGACCTGTTATAGGTTTATTTTCCTTTACTTAGAGTTTTTACACAAAAGACTTTGATAGTCTATATTTCATACAGAAATTATTTTTATTTGGATTTTTAATATATTTTTTATTTCTCTTGCCAATTGATTCATATACCTCATAACTCAGCCATGCATTCCTAAGTGATCCCTGTGTTTTTCAACACCCTCTTCAGGGGAGGAATGTATAATTATTTTAAATTGCAAAGTTTAAATTCTTTTTGAGAATAATTTTAGGTTAAGAAATATGCTACCTCTCCGAATCCAGAAAGTGAACTATTTGGAGAAGGCACCATGAAGATGCCTCCACAGACCACACACTGTACCAGAAGATCCAGAGTGAACTTTGGGATGTGGTGATTTGAACTGTGTGGGGCCAAATGCATTTGTTTTGAATGTATACTCTTATGCCAAAGGGAACTGCCTCCTAACTGACTTTTTGTCAATGTGCCTAGCAATTACTGGTTTTGTTCTCTTTTCCTTTTATCCTCAAATTATTGTCATTTCATAGCTGGTATGTTTACAAGACCCACTGGAGAGACTAGTCTTTCACAGGACTCAGGGGGGAATGTATAAATGGAGATTTTGAACCCGAGACTTCATTCTCCAGAAGTCCTTGGTATTTCCCAGAATTTCCTATAATATCTCCTGCGTCTCCATGTTGTTGATATCACGATTGGTATTTAATTGGCAGTAACATCTCCCACGCTCTCTCTTCTTGCATGATATAGCATCAGTAGTGATAGTGGTAAGGTGAGGATGGCTAAAATGACTAACCAGCCATGGGCATGTGGTTTTTATTTTGTATCCTCTTTATTCCTTGATTTCTAATGATCCTTAATAAACCTCATATTATTAGAGATATAATTTTAATTTTTACAGCTATTCTCCAATAGATAGGCATTTACTCTGTTTCTATCTATTTGCCATCATAAAAAATTCTACTATTAAAATTCTATTGTATATTGTAATAATTAAAATAGTTGTCTGACCCATAAACTGTGGCAGTTAAAAGAGTTGGGGTCATAAACTGTAGTTAGTAAAAGAGTGGATGAGTAAATTGTGACCGCAGAAAATATATTTTCACTACAGTGTCTTGTTTCAAATCAAATATAAGGTGGTCGCCAGGGAAATATTCCCAATTATGAAATATACCCAAGTTAACTGGGTTTTATAGAGATTGTAATTAATACAAATGTGGAATTAAAGAAAAGAGAGAAAGAGAGAAAAAGGAAATAAGTATGAAGGGCCTTAAGCCAACATGGCCTAGACCTGAGTCTTAAGAGAGAGAGATCAGTCAGTCAGTCTTTTATCACTCACCACAAGGTCTGTCTAAGCAAGGATTCTAGTGACACCAGGCCAGCTCCATCTCAGCTGACTTCACCAGAGAGCCTTCCAGCCAGAGACTGTTTCAAAGGGCCTCTCTCCAGAGCCTCCAGAGGGACAGAGTCCCCTTAGAGGAGCTCCAGTGAGACCTCCTTAGAGATTGTCCTCCAAGAGCTCCCCTTCTCCAGAGCCTCTCTCAAGAGATTCTTCTCAAGCGATCCTCATCAGAGATCCCCCAAAAGGATTCTCCTCTCAAGAGATTCTGCTTTTTCTTATATAGGGGGTTTTCTCCTATGTCACCTCTCCTAAGTCCTTACATCTACCAATCACAGTAGACGTTTTCCAAAGGACAACCCATTCTAAAAACACTGCTGGGTCGATTAATCCCTTCAGTAAGTCTGAACCAGAGAAAACACAGCTGAGTCAACTAATCCCCTCAAGAGAAAACCTCTGAATAAGTTTTCACCTCTTTGCTCCTGGCAAGTTTACAAGTTGCCGGACCTTTATAGGTACCTAGCATCCCATTGTATCAATTCTAAAAACAGGCATGGCTCAAAGAACTCCTTGCCTCATTATAAGTATGGGTCTAAGTACTTTCATTGTTTAGCAAGGAGTTTTCTCCCCTAAAGCAGTCTTAAGTATGGGTGGAGTAGAAGTCCTCCCATTTCTGATCCTGGCGAGTTCTCACAGTCAAAATGGGGAATGCTCCCAGTAGGGAATTGTTCCAATTGAGAATTCCCTGATGGGGAAAATTTTAACATTCACAAGTCTGAGAAATTTCAAGATTCACAATATGGAATTTTTTTTTTGTCATTGATCTCTTAGGAGTGTATGCCTAGCAGAGCAATCTCTGGGTCAAAGAATATGGATAGTTTAGTCATTCTCTTTACATATTGGTTTTTCAGAATGGTTGCGCCAGTTCAAACTTGTTCATTAATATGTCCATCTTTCTGCACCTCCCTCAATATTTGACTGCATCTTTTTTCATCTTTGCCAGTTTTCCTTGTGTGAGGCCAAGTCTCACAGTTGTTTTGATCTGTAATTCTCTTATTATTAGTGATTTGGAACATTCTCCCACATTATTGTTAATAGTTTGTGATTCTTCTTTTGAGAACTATATATTTACATTCCCTGATTACATTTCTATTGGGGACTGACTTCTAATCCGAAATATTTCTTTTAATTTTCTACATATCTTGGATATAACACCATTATCAGAGATATTTAATATAAACATTTTTTTCCTAGTTCACCACTTCATTTCTTATCTTGGTTATATTAACTTTGTTCATGCAAAAGTTTTCCATTTATGTAATTAAAATGATCTATTTTATCTTTTCAATTTTCTATATCACTTATTTGGTTAAGAAGTCACTTTCTAGGGGGCTGCTGGGTGGCTCAGTGGATTGAGAGTCAGGCCTAGACACAGGAGGTCCTAGGTTCAAATCTGGCCTCAGACACTTCCCAGCTGTGTGACCCTGGGCAATCACCTAACCCCCATTGCCTAGTCCTTACCACTCTTCTGCTTTGGAGCCAATACCCAGTATCAACTCCAAGACGGAAGGTAAGGGTTTAAAAAAAAAAAGAATTCACTTTCTAGAAAAACATATGATGGATCATGTGGTTCAGTAGGGATATTTGATTGGGGTTTTGGAGTTAAAAGTTCACTCTTGTAATTATGAATAATATGGAAATAGGTTTTGAACAATGATACATGTTTAACCCGGTGGAATTGCTTATCAGTGGGGGGGTGGGGGGGGAAGAAGAGTGGGAAAAATCATGAATCATGTAACCACGGAAAAATATTCTAAATAAATAAATTTTTTAAAAATTCAGCTCCTAGCTAGAGCTGTGAAAGGCACACGATCTGCTTGTCTTCTAACTGTTAATGGTGTCACCTTAATATTTAAGACATCCATTTTGGATTTATTATAATAGCATACTGGTATAAAATATTGGTCCACATCTCATTTCTGTCAGATTGCTTTCTCAATTTCCTTAGTAACCCTTGGTAAAGGAAAGCCTTTCTTAGGTAATTTATGTTTTCATGTTTATCAAATACTGAATTCAATTGTCTCTGATTCTTCCTTGTCTAGTCTTTTCCATTGATCTATTAAAAAAATAACTCAGTACCAAGTTTCAGTGATTACTTCTTTATAATATAATATAAAGTCTGAAAGCAGTGTTGTTTCCCCTTTTAAAATTATTTCCTTTGATATTCTTATCTTTTGTTTCTCCAAATAAATTTTGCTATTATTTGTCTCACTCTTTAAGGAATCCCATTTACCTGATTAGTATAGCACTAAATCTATAAGTTAATTACAGTAGTATGATCATTGTTATCACTTTGTTCATTAGTAGCTTAGGAATTTCCTACTCAAAAGTTTTCACTGTAATCTTGGGTAGTATTTTCTCTATGGAAAATGACTCAGATAAAAAAAGTCAAAGGGAAAGCGAAATTTCCTTTAAAGAAGCCCATTAGGATCAAATAGACGGATGCAGCTCTGATATGTAGTCATTGCATGCCCTTGTCCCTACCTTGAGCTCCAGTTTTCTTCTCTCTATTTCACAGTGTTGTTTTAAAGACAGTTCAAATGACAGAGCGCCCTGGAGCTCCTAACGTCCTTTAAAGACAAGCCAGACCCACACATGAAGACAGAGACATGGAAAGATAGATTTGTATCGGGGAATATTTTGAAAAGCTGGACCAGTGATTCATGGTTATTGGGAATTCCTGGTGAGGAACTTCTTTTACCAGGGCAGACGGCGCTTTCTCTTTAGCTTGTGGTCTTAGAGAGTTGTCTGGTGGTGGGTCGTGGGGGGAGGGAATGAGAGCTTAAGTGACTTGTGAAGTGATTTATCCGAGTACCCTAGTCAGCCCGTGTCAGAGGCAGGCTTGAACAAAAATCCTCCTGGCTCCAAGGCTAGCTCATCGTCTAGTGATTCCCTGCTCCGTCTAAACTTTATCATGTACTTTTAGCAAATATATTTATTCTATAATGCAAGGGATGTCTATTTAGTAGAATTTTCCAAAAGGATTTCTGTTTTCCAACAATCCCTTGAAAATCAGTCAAGTTCCTCCTGTATTGCACTCCTTATTGCCCATATTCATAGTCTATTTTAACCATCAGAGACAGGCTGTAGAGTATTTGTCTAAACTTTTTCTACCTTAACAGCTCTAATTATGTGTATGTAATTGGTAACATGTTCTAGAGTGTTTGTCTAAACATTTGTGACTTTATTTAACCTCTCGAATGGTCATGTGTCTGTGTATTTGGTCATGTGTTCTTGGCATTTAGACCATCTGCCATTTGGGAAATGTTGGTGTTGTCACCGGGGATGGGCTTGAAAAGGGCAAGTCTGGGAATCCAGGCAGACATCTAGAGTCAGAGAGAAATTAGATGTGGGAAGGGATGAGTAAAGGAGCACAGCTAAGAGAACGGGATTCCCAGGGAATGGTCTCCAAAGGTTATTGATTGTGCACCCTTACCAGTAAGAGGAAAAAAATTCAGCATGCAGTAGCCATGAGGAAACACTGATGGGGGAATGCTTGGGAAAAGTTCTTCCTCAATATTGCCCTGTTTGGGATCTCCTCCTTTCACCTTCCCATAAGGAACAAGGACATCACAACTCTGGAGGATGTGAACTCTTTCATTTGTATCTTTGGATCTCCAGTCCAATTTTGCTAAGATCCAGACCTAGGAAATACTGACATGAGAACACCTCAGCACTGTTCTCCTGGCAGAGAATGAAACACCTAAAATGGGATTCTAATGGGGACAGCTAAGTGGCACAAGGGATAAGAGTACCAGGCTGGAGTCAGGAAGAGTTATCTTCCAGAGTTCAAATCTCACCTTGCTATACGACCCGTGGTAAATCACTTTACCCTGTTTGCCTCAGTTTCCTTATCTGTAAAATGAGCTGGTGAAGGAAATGGCAAACCACTCTAGTATCTCTGCCAAGAAAACTCCAAATGGGGTCATGAAGAGTCAGACACGACAGAAAACAATGGAACCACAGCGATTAAAGTATACCTTATAAGGATCAGATAAAACAGTAATCACTCTCGGCCCTTAAGAAGATTCCATTGGAACTTATATTCAAGTCAAAGCTTGCACTCCACTGGGAGAGGACATTAGTGGAAATCTTTCTCAAAGGGTTATTTAGAATCTGAGTTCCTAATTTTTAGGAGTAGACAATTCAGAGCATGGACACAGGAAATAATCTAAATCATTTTGTGAAGCTGGCTTTTCAGTAAAATGGCCATTCTTTCTTTTCATGTGCAAAATTTCTTCCGTTTCCCTATTATATCTTAATAGTTTTGAGTTATGGACCACACCAAATAACACAAAAGGAACTTATAGGAAAAAAGAAGCACCCAGATAACTAGGGTTGCTCAGTGAGGGGCTTCGCTGGACCTGGAATATATAGGCTAGACTTTTTGGGGTATCTTCTTTTCCCATTGCAATGGCACAGGTGGTCAGACTATCTTCTATCTTATCCTACCCTCACTGAACTGTTTTTTTTGGTATCTCAATCCAAACTATTTTTGCTCCTCATGAAATGATTCCTAGTTACAGCATTGCATGCATTTCTCAGTATGTTGTAACATAGGTCTAGTTTCCTTTATTCTATTTAAAGCCATTTTTAACTTTCCTCATAGAAGGCACGAGAAATTAATCAGAACACACAGACAAGGTAGTGAAACTTCTTATTTTATAAATGATACTTCAAGTCTTAATCCAGACGTCTTTGACATGTCCATGCAATTTCCTTCAGAATAAGTGCATATTTGACTTCAGACTATGATTTAAGAAGGTCACAGTCGATTCTTTGGCAAGACTTTTACTAAGGTTTTCATTATTGTAAAGATCAGGATGAATTAATGAACACTGGTTTGGGAACCAAATAGGAATAGTCCAAGGAGTAAATCTTTTGACTTGTTGCATGTTAATGGAAAGAGGGCAGAAGCCATCTTTGACTCTACACTTTCCTCTTTTTCTTTAATGTACATTTTCTGTGCCTATAGCTATAAATTGATATCCTGCCCTGCCCACTCCCAGGGTTTTGGATGGTACTGGCATCAGTTGAGGAATCTTAATGCTGTTTTCTGTTATCTCTTACCTTGAAATACAGTTGGCAAGTTTTCCTTTTCCAGTTCAAGAGACAAAAATATCATTAGTTGCAACTAACTGCTCTGGCTTGCTTAGACTATTTTTAAGTCCCAAGTTACTGAAAGGCTCTAACCTGACTTTGTCCAGGACTGGCTTTGTTTATGTTAGATCACAGTCTTGCTCTTTAAACCTCTTTACTCCTCTTTAATTCAATTCAACAAGCATATATGAAGCTCCTACTATGTGTAAAGTACCATGCTATTCACTGTGGATAAAAGGATGGAAAAGTATACAGTTCTTGCCTTCAAGGAGTTTACAGTCTCCTATGAAGAATAGGAAATTTTATCTATCTATATAGTATGTGTATATGCATCTATATAAAAACTTTTTTAATGAATAAAAATCTGTTTTCTTTCCCTTCCAGCTCTCCCCACCCCAGGGAAATGAAATAGAAAAAATAAAAATTTTATAACAAAAATTCAGTCAAGGAAATCAAATCCTCACATTGACCATGTCCAAAAATAGGTCTCAATCTATACCCTAAGCCCTTCACCTCTTTGTGAAGAAGTGGCTGGAATGTTTCATCATGGATCCTCTGCAGCTGTGCTTGGTTATTGTATTGATCAGAGTTCTTTGATGTTTCATGATTGTTTGTTTTCATGGTGTTGGTGGGAATGCATAAATTGTTCTCTTGATTCTGTTTGCTTCGCATTGGTTCATATAAATATTCCCAGATTTCTCTAAAACTCTTCTCTTCATCATTTCATCTAGGACACTGACATTCCATTCCCTTCTTATAAGATAATTTTCAGCCATTCCCCACTTGATGCATACTTGTCTGTTTTCTAGTTCTTTGCCAAAACAAACAAAAAAAAATAACTTCTGTAGATTTTTTTACCCATCTGGGTTCTGGTCCTCTTTCTTTGTTCTCTTTGGAATATAGACCTACTAGTGGTATTGCTGGGTTCAAAGGGAAGCACAATTTAGTAGTTTTTTTGGACATAATTCCAAATTGCTTTCCAGAATGTTTGGACCAATTCACAGCTCCACTAATTAGGGCACTAATGTACCTGTTTATTCATAGTTCTTCCAACATTTGTCATTTTTTCAACTTTGGCCATAGAATGGATATGAGCTAGATCCTTAGAAAGGCTTTAATTTTCATTTCTCATTATTAATGATAATTTATTGGAGAATTTTTTCACATAGCTATTGATGATTTGGATTTTTTACTCTGAAACCATATGTATATAAATATGACATAAAATAGATTGTAGCTATATACAACTTTGTATCTATATATAATTATGTATATAACAAAATTATTACAAAATGTAATGGCATAAGGGAGTATATAGATTGAGGCAAATTATTTGGGAAAATTTGAGGAGGAATCATAGCTTATGATAATAGGATTATTAGCTACAGGGGATCAGTCAACAATCCTAATGATAACTAGCATTTTTATAGAGTTTTACTTATATTTTACAGCTTACAATAACCTTCTGAGGTAGGTCCTTTAGGTTTTATTATACCCATATTAATATATGTGGAAACTGAGGTTGATGCATTAGGTAAAGGCTTCCTGGGGGAGCAGCCATCTGACCTAAGCTTTGAAAAGAGAAATATTTTTCCATGTTGAAATGGGAAGGGAATAAAGTCTAGGTGTAAGACCAGCATGAGGGAAGGAAAGTATTAAAAGTGGAAGAGTGTAGGATAAGTCTGGGGAACCATGAGTAATTTTGTTTGGACAGAATTAGTAATTGGGAGCTACTGAAAGTTTTTGAGCAAATGAGTGACATATTTAGACCAATATAATTAAGAAAATTACTTTTGAAAGTTATGTGATTGGAGACAGGGAAAATGGAGGCAAGGAGATTAGTTAGAAATCAACAGAAGTATGAAAGATGAAAAATTGATCTCACAAATATGAATCATTATAACTATTATTATTTAATGGGATTTATTATGTTTTGGCTTCAGCTCTTCCTGGCTGCCATTCCCCTGCCTCTATTTCTATTCAAATATAAAATCTTTTAAGGTCTGTGATTGTTTTTTACTTTTGATATCTTTATTTTCACGGCTTAGCACAGTGCTTGTCACCTGGTACTTAAATTCATTCATTGAAGCACCTCATAAGATTTGCTTCCTATCCAATATGGCACATTGCCTCGCAAAGGATTATATAAAAATGAATTGTTATTCTCTTGTTTTCACTGAAGGTTTGCCTTAGGTACTAAAGAAAGGATTGAGGAGTCACTCAGTAGAAGACATACCATGATCCAAGGAGAAAAATGTGGAAAGAGTTTATCATGGACACAAGATATGCTATCACCAAAGAAGAACTACTCAAAAAGCACATTCAAAAGGCACTAAATATGCAGAGGTATGGGATTGTCCATTCTTGTCACTAAATTAGAAAGTGATGTGAAAAGTTCTAGAAAGAAAGATGCCAGTGACTTGTCAATTTGAAATTGAGAGCAGTGGTGTAGCTAGTGGATAGAGTAGTCTTGGAATCAGGGAGACCTAGGTTCAAGTTCCACCTCTGATGATATTAGCTGTGTGTTTGTCACCATGTGTAAGTCCAATAAGTGCCCTCCACAGCTATCCAAGACTTTAAATGGTAGATGATTTGCTTATCTCAAATGGGTTTTTCAGACTCCAGGTTCAGCACTTTATTCATTAAAACCATGCTCATTCTAGGGTAAAAGTATCCTGAGGGTAGTGTTCCAGGCACTCTAGGTGGCTCAATGGATAAAGCTCTGGGCCTGGAGTTAGGAAAACCTTTGTTCAGATCCAGCCTAACTGTGTGACCCTGAACAAATCACATAGCCTCTGTTTGCCTAATCCACTGGGGAAGGAAATGGAAAATTACCCCAGTATCTTTGCCAAGAAAACCCCAAGAAGAACTGGATATGACTGAACAACAATAGCAAATTTATCCTGTTTCTCTAAGCAGGACATTTATTTGCTTGGAGATAGCAATCACATTCCCCATCAATCCTTCTGTCCTTAAGAGAAGTTCCCCTCTCTCAGAACAAATGGAATGAATTTTTAATATCCTGATTCATCACACCCGTGAAAGCACAGATCCAGAAAAACAACTCTGAATTTGCCACTGAATAAAATTAATTATGATACCACAGATTTTAAAAAGATCATTGAAAAAAAGAATCTTCGAACTGAAGGAGAAATACATGGCATAAGACATGAAGTTGCAGAGGAATTTGGGCACCATCATCAAGCTAACAGAATTCCAGTTTCTCTCACAAGGACTGGTGTGGCAATGGGAGAAGGGAAGACACTAAGGAGGTATGCCACTGACCAGGTGTCTCTTGGCCTTATTTGCATTTCACCTATTTGATGTTTCAGAGGAGGAAATCTGATTGGTGTAAGTTTTCACTCAGCTGCCAAAGGACCCTCTGAACACAGGGTGAGTCTGGAAAGAATCCTGGACTCTAAGGCAAAATATAAATAGAGAAAATGTTTACTATTTGCTAGACACTATTCTAAGCCCTGGGGATACAAACACAAATGGGCAAGACAAGACTTTAATATCAGAGAATTTATATTCTAATGGGAGAAGACCAGGGTGGGAAGGCGCTAGTGTTCTGTGATGTAGGCTGAGGTGTGACATGGTGGTCACATCTTTTTAGACAAGATAAGATGAAAGCTAACTTTTCAGAGCTCTACATCTCAGGGGTAGAGTCCAAGATTCTGGCTGGAGAAGAAGGGTATGACTTGAGGGGAAGAAGGAAGAAATGGAGGTTTTGGCCAGAGTGGAAGCAACATGGTGGAGCAATGACCAAGAAGCTGAGAGGAAGTTTTGTTTCTAGGTAAAATAAAGTTAAAGGTCATCTATCAGATCCAAGTTTTCCAAGGGCAGAAGAAGACTTCCATTGTTGGTATTTACATATATTAAAAATGTAATGAGCCAATTATTCAGTAAATCCCAATGTCTTCTACTGGTTGGAATCAAAGACACAATTGCTCATGTCTATATGTTGAATTCCATCTCTTTCTTTAAAGTCTAACTCCAGGGCCAGCTACCACTCCATGAAGATTTTTCTTGACCCATCCCATCCTTCCAAGTGAAAATAATCTTTCCCTCTCAAATTTCCCATAGTATTCTGGCTGTACGTTACTCTAATAAGTGATTTGAGAGCAAAGCTCCATGTTACAGTCCAGAGCCATATACATATTTGTCATTTAATAACTATTTACTCAATGAATGAAGACATAAGAAGGGAAACTCTGATTTGCTCTGCCTTAGTCTCTAAACTCACAGGCTTAAATTACAAAAAGAATGCTGTTGTAGACAACCTGGCAAATCCCTCAGCCAACTCAAATTGAGCTTCAGTTCAGGAAAGGATAATTAAGAAAAACTCACCAGTGTCCTTAAGTCAGAATAGGAATGATCATTACCTTCTTTTTTCTTTCCTTTCTACCAAGAAACCAATGCCTGAAAGTTAGCAGAATGGGTTGTAAGAACTTGACATCCTCTCAGGTTCAGGGAATATGACTATAGAATTGTGATGAATTATTTTAAAGTGTGTATTTCTTTGAACTTCTCTACCCTGGTAGCTTATTTAATTCTCCCTTATTAGACAATATTCACAGCATCAGAGTCACCAATTGACATCCCGAATTGTGGATTATCCTTCTGAGGCATCATTTAACATGCAATGATAACAAGAGCTGACATTTATATAGCACTTTAGGATTTGCAAAGCATGTTACCTGTAAACTCATTCAATGGATCCTCAGAATAACCTTGTACAGAAAGGATGAGCAATGATAATGATCATGATGTACTCTCTCAGGTCCTTAAATTTTCTCTGAGAAGCCAAGTCAGTTGAAAAAAGACTTGAGAATCTGCTATGAGCAGAGAAAAGATGCTAGGCACAGATGATACAAGGTCAAAAACAAAAGGAGTCCCTGCCCTCAGGTTGCTTATATTCTACAGAAAGTGAATACAGCAGGATCTCATTTTTGTTCCAAGACCCTTCAAGCAAGGCAAAAATCATGCACAATAGTGAATTCCATTTTTAATACACATTTCCTTCACAAAGGCATTTGATGACTTTTCTTAGGCTTATCAAAGTGACCAGCATCACTACTTTTGTACTTTGGGGTCCTCCTTAATAATTAAATAGTGAAACAGAGACAAGGATATGGCTTGTTAGGAGTGAGGTAAAGATGGATGAGGGAGCCAATGTAGTGACTTACACATTCTTCTCAAAGTGAAAATGAGTGTAATTGGGTGACTTGCTAGGGGACTTTATACTGCTTTGGCAAATGGCATGGATGTAGTGTGTACTTAAAAATTTTTATTTTACGTACTTTTCTGCTTTTATTTTTTTTTGATGGCCAATCATGTATGCCTGAATTTGCATGTGTTGAATTGTATAAAACTAGGTCCTGCTGCACAGCAGATATACATTGAGAAGACTACTACATTTGGAAGATGAAGATTGCATCCAAATTTGTACTCAGTTACTTATCACCTCTAGGAACTTTAGGAAGTCATTTAATCTGTTGGAATCCAGGTGGTATAATGCATAAAACTCTGTGCCTACAGTCAGGAGGACCTGAATTAAAATCCTACCTCAGACACTTCCTAGTTGTATGAACTTGAGCAAGTCACTTTTACTTGTGTCTCAGTTTCCTCTGTGGATAATAATACTGATTTCACAGGGTGGGTGTGAGGATCACATGAGATGGTATCTGTAAAGCACATAGCATGATGACTGGTATATTGTAGGCACTTAATAAATGTTTCTTCCTTCCCTTCCTGGGCCTTATCATTCTCCTCTGAAAAATCATGGGATTTGGTAAAATGATCTTTGGGGTTCCTCCTTGTTTTAACTTTATGACCTTAAGGCATATAATTAAGTAAATTAATTCACTGTGTATACCAACTGTTGAGATGTGGCCATCTTTCTCCCCTTTAAATGTATACCAAAGCCAGACAAATTACTAAGAATCTTCCATTCATGGTTTTATTTGGGGTGACACCATCCCAATATGGAGCTCTTCCTGGTACCTATAGACCTGTCTACGTTTTTTTGGCTCTTCCTCTGGGCTGAGCTAACCCTGCTGCCTTCCAATGTGCCTTAGCATCCATACGTCATAGCCCTGGTGAGATTTTCCCTCCAATTATTTCAATTGTGTCTAAGTCTTTGTGACCCCATTTGGGGTTTTCTTGGCAAATGGTTTGCCATTTCCTTCTCCATATCATTTTACAGGTGAGGCAACAGAGTTAAATGACTTGTTCAGGGTCACACAGTTAGTAAGCATCTAAGACCAGCTTTGAACTCAAGAAGAGGCACCTTCCTGACTCTAGACCCGACTGCTCTATCTGCTGCACTTCTAGCACTGTCTTCCCTAAAGGGAAGTGAAGCCACCAAGCCAATCCCTGAGAAAGGCCCTCAGAAGAAGACCCCTGATAAGGTCTGTGTGTTCCCAAGTTGTCACTTGGTTTCAGTATGCATGATGGCACTTCTAAAATGTCACCTTTTCAATATTTGCTTCCTGTTTTCCCCACTGTTTTTCCTCTCCCACTTAAAATAAACAAACACTTGCAAACTTCTGAAGCCTCTAGCAGCTGCCAACAGGCTGGCTTGGGTGCTCCTACCTCAGTGATGCAGATTGCCTTGGCAGACTGTTGAAAGTTGTTGTGACTTAAGGAGCAGCTGGTTTTCAAGAAAGAAAGAAAATATATATATCTATATTTCCCCCTATTTATCTTTTTGCTTGAAGTTTTAAGATCTTTCCATTCTGTGTTGGGTAAACTTCATCTTAAAATAGCCACCAGATAACAATCTGGCTTTCCTGCCAGACCTATTGGCCTCCTCTGCCTGAATTCTTGGGACCAAGAAGCTGCTAAGGTTCCAGTGCCTTCTGGTATGACTGAATCTTTGATGATGCTCTGTAGTCTACTAAAGAAAGTCCAAACTCACTTTGGCATTTCAGATTTGGCCTCATAAAAACTAACATTTTATACAGTACGTTAAGGTTTCAAAAGCTCTTCATTTGATCCTCACAATAACACTATGAGAGAGGTGCCAAGAATATTCCCATTTTACAGATGGGGAAACTGAAATGGAGAGAGCTTCAGTGAATTGTGTGGGGTCACCCACTAAGTGTTTTTTGGCAGGTTTTGAAGTTAGGGCTTCCTGACTCCAAGTCCAGTGCTCTATTCATTGAACCACCCTAAGTCCCTTATCTGTAGATGAACCCCGCTTATAGCATCATAGACTCAAAGACAGAAGGGAAGGGCATCATTGACTTTGGAACCCTGGGCATGCCACTTGGCCTTTAAAATATTCTAGGCAGTTAAGACTGTAAATCTGAGAAAAGGTATTGAATCTCATCGGTAGAAGTTTCTTTATCCTAAAGTTCCCTAGTCCAATGATATCATAGTTCCAGTCCCTAATCCTGACAGATGGGAAGAAGATTCAAACCCAGTTCTCCTGACTTTAAGAAGAGTGATCTTTCCAGGACATCAATCTCACTGCTAGCCCAGATTAAGGGTTTGAGGAGTGACCTCAGAACAGAAGAAAGATAAAAACTCACATAAGAACAGAATCCATGACCTTAGTTCTATAGCATAGGAAAAAAAACTGAGCTAACCAGTCGTAATCATTTACAATGACTGGGTCCTTCACAAATTTATGGTACATAATTTCAACTGGGTCCTCCCTGCAGCAAGGAAATCCATTTAATTTCTCTAATTGATTCACTAACGTACTTACTATAGCATCATTTCCAATTTTTCATCCTTCCTCAAACTTCCCATGACTCCCTATCCCTATAACTTTAGCTGAAGGTCTTACCTCAATGATCACTGAAAAAAATTGAAGCCATTCACCAAGAACTTGCTCTTCTCCTCACAAATATCCCTACTTTCTCCTCCTTCATTCTTCTCTCACATGAAGGGTTGGCTCGTCTTGCAAAGGCAAACCCTCCAAACTAAATAAGTGATCCCATTCCTTCCAATTTTTTCTTTTCTTTTCTTTAGTAATATTTTATTTCTCCCCAATTACATATAGAAGCAATTCTTAACATTCATTTTTCTCAGTTTGAGTTCCGAATTCTTTCCCTACCTCCCTCCCTTTCCTTCTCCTTGAGATGGTATTAAATAAGCAGTTTGATGCAGGTTATATATGGCTATCACATAATAAATATTTCCCTATTTGTTGTATTGTGGAAGAAGACACATATCACTAAAAAAAACCTTTTGAAAATAAAGTGAAAACTGGAATGCTACAATTGGCACTGAGATTCCATCAGTTCTTTCTTTGGTGATGGATAGCATTTTTCATTAGGAAACCTTTGGAGTTGTCTTGGATCATTGTATTGCTTACAATAGCTAAGCATTCACAGCTGATCAATATATAATTTTGAAGTACTGTGTACAATATTCTCCTGGTTTTGTTCCTTTCACTTTGCATCAGTTCATATAAGTCTTTTTCAAGTTTTTCTGAAATTATCCTTTTCTTTATAATTTCTTTTGGCACAAAAGTATTTTATTACAATAATATACCAAAACCTGCTTGATTATTCCTCAATTGATGGACATAGCCTGGATTTCTAATTCTTTGCCACAACAAAAAAGAGGTGCTGTAAATATTTTTGTCCAAATAGGTCCTTGCCCCCTCCCCATTTTAAAAAAAATCTCTTTGGGATTCAGACTTTCTAATGGTATGCTGGATCAAAGGATATGCACAGTTTTATAGTCCTTTGGGCATGGTTCCAAATTGCTTTCCAAAATGGTTGAATTAATGCAAAACTCCTTTAACAGTACATTAGTGTTCCAGTTTTCCCACACTCCCTCCAACATTTATCATTTTTCTTTACTGTCATATTAGCCAATCTGATAGGTGTGAAGTGGTATATCACAGTTGTTTTAATTTACTGTTTTCCAATTTTAATTTAGTTTTTCCAATCAATGGCAATTTGGAGCATTATTTCATGACAGCTTTGATTTCTTAATCTGAAAACTGCTTATTCATATCTTTTCACCATTTAACAATTATAAGATGACCTAAGACCACCCTTTATTTTCTAGGAGATCACTACCTCTATTATCCTTTCTTTCTTACTTATCTTCAATCTCTTTCTGTCTACTGGATGACTTCCCACTACCTGAAAACATATCAATCTCTCCTCAGCCTCAAAAAACCCTCACTCAATTCATCTATTCCTAAAAGCTATCATCTTATATCTCCTCTCCCTTTGATGGCTAAAGTCTTGAGAAAAAGTTCTAAATTGATGCCTCCACTCTCTTTCTTTTCACTTTCTTCTTAACTTTCTGTAGTCTAGCTTCTGACTTCATCATTCAACTGAATTTACTCTCTCCAAAGTTACTGACGATCTTGATACTGCTAAATCTAACAGTCTTTTCTTAGTCCTCATTCAGTTTGAAGTCTCTGTAGCCTTTAACCCTATAAATCACCCTCTTCTTGATAACCTTTTCACTTTAGGTTTTGACTACTCTCACCTGGTTCTTTTCCTTTTTGCCTGACAACTTCTTAGTCTCCTTTGATGGATCTTCATACCAGTAATGTCTTAAAGACTGGGACAATTTTATTTTTTTATCCCCACTGAGTAGAATGATTTCTTTTAGATGCTTAATACATGTTTGCCCAATGAACAAATAAATGAATGCTAGTCAGAATGAAAGCCAGTCTATAATTACTATATGCCTGGCACTGTGCTAAGTACAAAGAATACTAAAGAAAGACAAAAATATGGTCCTTGACTTCAAAAAACTCACATTCTAAAGAGAATATGTTAATAACTCTCTCTCTCTCCATTCATCCATCCATCTATCTATCCATCTATCTATCTATCTATCTATCTATCTATCTATCTATCTATCTATCTATCTATTGAAAATAGTAGGTAATCTCAAAGAGAGGACTCAAGCAACTAGGGTGGGACTGGGAAAAATTGGTAGGTTGTAGGATTGACCGATTACTTTTTTAGTTTGTTTTCTGAAAATTTTATTTAATTAGTCAATTTAGAACATTTTTCCTTGGATACAAGAATCATATTCTTTCCCTTCTCTCCCCTCACCCCTTCCTGTTGCCAAGGCACAATTCCACTGGGTTTTATATGTGTCCTTGATCAAAACCTATTTCCATGTTGTTGATGTTTGCACTAGGGTGATCATTTAGAGTCTATATCCCAAATCACATCCCCATTGACCCATGTAATCAAGCAGTAGACCATCATATCATCTGCAAAGAGTGATAGCTTGGTCTCCTCATTGCCTATTTTAATATCTTCAAGTTCTTTTTCTTCTCTAATTGCTACTGCTAGTGTTTCTAGTACAATGTTAAATAATAGAGGTGATAATGGGCATCCTTGTTTCACTCCTGATTTTATTGGGAAAGCTTCTAATTTATCCCAATTGCAAATGATGCTTGCTGATGGTTTTAGATATATACTATTTATTATTTTTAGGAAAGGCCTTTCTGTTCCTATCCTTTCTACTGTTTTCAATAGGAATGAGTGTTGTCTTTTTTCAAAGACTTTTTCTGCATCTTTGAGATAATCATATGATTTTTGTTGGCTTGGCTGTTGATGTGGTCATTTATGTGGAAGGTTTTCCTAATATTGAACCATCCTTGCATTCCTTGTATAAATCCCTCCTGATCATAATGAATAACCATTGTGATCACTTGCTGGAGTCTTTTTGCTAGCATTTCTATTTAAGATTTTTGCATCTATGTTCATTAAGGAGTTTTTTTTCTCTATTTTTGACCTGCCTGGCTTTGGAATCAGTACCATATTTGTGTCATAAGAGGAATTTGATAGAACTCCTTTGCTTATTCTGTTAAGTAGTTTGCATAATATTGGGATTAGTTTTCCTTTGAATGTTTGATAGAATTAATTTGTGAATCCATCTGGTCCTGGGTATTTTTTCTTAGGGAGTTCTTTGATGGCTTGTTCAATTTCTTTTTCTGATATGGGGTTGTTTAGGTATTCTATTTCTTCTTCTGTTAATCTAGGCAATTTATATTTTTGAAAATATTCATCCACATCACCTAGGTGGCCCTATTTATTGCCATATAATTGGGCATAATAGTTTTTAATGATTGCCTTAATTTCCTCTTCATTAGAGGTGAGGTCTTCCTTTTCATCTTTGATACTCTTAATTTGGTTTTCTTCTTTCCTTTTTAAATTAGATTAACCAGTACTTTGTCTATTTTATTTATTTTTTCAAAGTACCAGCTTCTTGTCTTATTTATGAAATCAATAGTTCTTTAACTTTCAATTTTATTAATTTCTCTTTTAATTTTTAGGATGTCTAATTTAGTTTTCACCTGAGGATTTTTAATTTGTTCACTTTCTGTTTTTTAATTTGCATGCCCAATTAATTGAGCTCTGCCCTCCCTAATTTGTTAATATATGAACTCAAGGATATAAATTTCCCCCTGAGTACTGCTTTGGCTGCATCCCATAGATTTTGAAAGGATGTCTCATCATTGTAATTTTCTTCAATGAAATTATTAATTGTTTCTATGATTTGTTCTTTAACTGATTTTGGAGAATCACATTACTTAATTTCCAATTAATTTTTGATTTGCCTCTCCATGTACCCTTACTAATTATTATTTTTATTGCATTGTGATTTGAAAAGGTTGCATTCATTATTTCTGCTCTTTTGTACTTGTTTGCCATGTTTTTATGCCATAGTACTCTAAAGATAATTTTAGTGTTGTGACTTGAAATCTAGATTTAAATGGTCGCCAAATAAAATTCCCAAGTCAGTCTGAAATTATGGAGATTTTAATTAATAGAGAGAGAAGGAATTAAGGAAAGGGGAGAGAGAGAGAGAGAGAGAGAGAGAGAGAGAGAGAGAGAGAGAGAGAGAGAGAGAGAGAGAGAGAGAGAGAGAGAATTAATTTAAACTGCTCTGGCTCAGGCTGAGCCAGGCAGTAGTTAAAGGCCTTGGCCAAAGTGGCCTCCCTGAGCCTAAAGGTAAGGGAGTCAGTCTTATCACTCACCATGAGAATGTCTCCAAGCTGGGTTCCAGTCGTCCACTGAACTCAATCTCCTGAACTGAGTTTAGAATATCCACTCTGAACTGAATTGCTTCAACTGACTTTTTACCCCTTCCTTTTAAAGAAATTTTCTCTTATGTCACCTCCCCTAAATTTTCACATCTACCAATCACAGTAGATGCTTTTTTCCAGGACTGCCCATTCTTAGTTCTCACCACTCTTTAGTTCTCACCTTCTCTGGTTAGATTATATCTTTTGATTACTTTATACTTCTTTGTTAAGCTTTGCCTTTTGTGAGTTACTTGACCTTTTTGTGATTAATTTAACCTTTTATAGGTACTTAACACTTTTTTGTGTTAGATCTAAAAATAGATCTAGCTTAAGGCTCTAACTTCATTATAGGGTATGAATTAAGTACCTTCATTGTTCAATCAGGAGTCTACAACTTTATCTTCCCCTAAAGTATGTCTAATTAGGGTGGAGTAATTTTAAAAGTTCCCAATACATTCCTGATTCTTGTTAGACCAAGTATCTCCATGGTTACAATAAGGGAATAGCTAAATCAGATCTTCTAAAGTACAGTCTGAGTAGTTTTTAAGATTCACAGTACATGGTCAATCTTTGTGAATGTACCATGTGCTGCTGAAAAGAAGGTGTATTCCTTTTTGTTCCTATTTATTTTTCTCCACATATCTATTAACTCTAATTTTTCTAAGATTTCATCAATTCTCTTACCTCTTTCTTATTTTTTTTTTTGCTTGATTTATCTAGTTCTGATAGAGGAAGGTTCCGGTCTCCCACTAGTATAGTTTTTCTATCTATTTCATTCTTGAGCTCCACTAGTTTTTCCTTTAGAAATTTGGATGCTTGACCCATTTCTTAAAGAAAGCCAAGGAAGACGGGCGTCATAAGTGAGTAGGGTTAGCATCCCAGGCATTGGGGTCAGTCAGCTAGTGCAAATGCATGGAGTCAGTAAATAGAATATCATGTGTGAAGACCAGCAAGTAGGCCAATAAAGCTGAATAGTGGTAAGTATAGATAAGGGAATAAAGAATACAAAACCCAGAAAAGATAGAAAGGGGACAGATTGTGAAAGGCTTTAAAAGCCAAGCAGAAGACTTTACATTTTTTTCTGGATCAAACATTTAAAACATCTCCAAATCAATTCTTCTATGGGAAAGGAATGAAAATATATCTATTCTCTCTCCCTTCTCCCTCTCTCTACTCTTCTCTACCTTCTTCTCTAGAGCCTTGGTCTACTTCAAAGGTATTATAATGAAAATATGTTCTCCCAAATCCAGAGTTCCATTGTAAAACAAGGTCAGTGGCTGTAAAAGTGCTACTAATTTGAGGTTAAAAAGAATGTCATGTTGAAAAATAGAGGTTCTTTACATTTCTCCTGGAAACAGTTACCATAAAAACATTCCCTTGCTTCTTGACAGTAAGCAGATACACATCTATAAAAACACAAAAACTCATCACAAAATCCCTTTAGCCTATGGGGCAGAATCTGCCAGGAATGTCTGAATGTGTTTACTTGGCCAAGGTGACTTCTATTATGCTAGAAATCAATCTCAATTTAAAAGGAAAGTTCCTTTAATAAATATTTATTTATACTTGTAAATTGCTTAAAGATGTTGGTCATTTGAAAGTTCAGAGCTTTCAGCAGGAGGATGAAGAATGGTCACCCAGATTCTTAGCTTTGGGGGTAAGTCAACACCCCAATTTATTTTGATGTTGTGGTCTGAGGGGTTATGGAAACAGAACTCGATTAGAGAAAGGGAAAAAGGAATTCCACGAACCTACAGATTTCTCTCATTTCCTCCCAGCTTCCTGGGGTGTCTAATTGGGGGCTATTGCTGACAGTGGCTGGCTTAGCGTAGACCTGGAATCAGGAATCACATCCTGGTTGTGCCACTAACTATTTCTGTGGCACAATCTTCAGTTTCCCTTCAATGAGGCAATTTAATTAGATAACCTCCAAATTCTCTTCCAGTGCTATATCTATGATTTCATTAATTGGAACCAATAAATTCCTCTTTTACATGTAGGAATAAATGACAAGGAAGCTTAAAGCTGGAGGGTGAAAAACCTTATCATCTAGTCTACATTGCTATAGTCATAAGTGAAGAATAAGCTTTAGAGAAGGGATGAGACTTGTCCAAGTTCACAAAGTTACTAAGTAGCAGCATCAGAATTCAAACCCAGGCTTTCTGACTGTACATCGTGAGTTCTTTGCCTTATGCTGAGCTCTAATCAATTAACAGAATAATTTTGCAGTGACTTATTTAGGATGGCATTAGTATACAATGAGTTATTTGAAAGTGTCACAGATGGGGATGGCTAGGTTGCTCAGTGGATAGAATCAGGCTTGGAGACAAGATTTCCTAGGTTCAAATCTGTCTGTGTGACCTTGGACAAGTCACTCAACCTCCAATACCTAGCCCTTACTGCTCTTCTGCCTTGGAACCAATACTTGTATTGATTCTAAGGCAGAAGTCAAGGATAAAAAAAGAAGAAGAAAAAGAAAGTGTCATAGATGAAAGTCATATTCTAGGTTTTAAACGTAGGGGGAACAAAAAGGGAAGAGGTGGAGAATAGTATCTAATGCTTGAGTGAATTGTCACTATAACCCTAGACTTGTCTAGGCATAATTCATGTTGATTTGACTGAATTGCAACAATACTTAAAAATATGTCTTGGGACCTTTGTATATACTGCCATTCTCCAAATGGGACCCAAACTGGGGAATTACAGGGCATAGTTCCAAATCTCACTCCCAAGAGTAAATGATAGGAACTGGCCTTTAACTGAATCTCTATCTACATTGAATCAACACAACTACTCCAAAGTGGATTATTTGCAGAAAGTCTTGGTGATAATGGGGATAATTCTGCACATAAAGGTTCGGGATTTTGGGGGGAATTGAGGCAGCTAGATGATACAATGGGTAGAGCCCAGGATCTGGAAGTAGGAACCCTGAATTCAAATTAATGTTTATAAAACTCTTAGAACTGCTTCTGGCAAGTAGTGAATGCTATACAAACATTGACAAAATTTTAATTATTTTCCTTTCTTGCATCTCATTCACCCATCAAATAACTATGAAAAAGTCACTCGATTCAGCTTCCTCAACTATTAAATAAGGGAGTTGCATTTGATGACCCATGAGATCCTTTTTAGCTTTAAATCTATGATATTATGATTTTAGGAACTCACGCAAGTTCTAGAATATTGTAGTTCTTCACAGTCTATGAAATAGAGTTCCAAATGAATGAACTTTCATTCATATGCTGAAGTTTTAGAGAATTTACCACATATTCATTTGTCACTTTCCAGAGATATTCTAGCCTTTCATTGATCTGATCCATTACATCCAGCAAGTACTCTCTAATGTTGTAGCAACTGAAGACAAGCTTAGTCACAGAATGGTTGTCCTCTCATAGAATGTTAGAACTATAAGAGACCTTATTGATTATATAGTCCAAAATCATATCTAGACCTTATTGATTTTTCTAGTCCAGTATTGATTACCTAGTTCAGTAATGGGCAACATTTTGAGCTTGGTATATCAAAATTCACCAAAAAACCGAGCATAACTCGGGTGGTATGTCACTTTGAGAAAAAAAAAAACCCATACTTTTGCAATATTTATAGTTTAAATAATAAAAATGTATATTTGTAATATATAATTATATTTAATAAGCCAAAAAATAATTATTTAACTTACCTGCTTAGTGACTTCTTTGTTCATCTGCCAGTTTCTTTTGTTGATCTTGATATTATTTAACTTGTGTGGGGTGCCATGAACTAAGATAAGTGAGGGGGAGGGGGAATCCTTTAATTAACCTGCCTATTAGTGTGAATTTTAGATTTTCTCCATTCTGCTTAGTCTAGCAACCAGGAATGTATACACCCCCACTTAAGGATTACCTGTGAGGAGGATGGCATATGATCGACATGTGCTAGCAAGTGACAAATAAGAAACAACTGATGGACCCCCTGGGCTGTCCTAAGTCAAGCTTAAGCTACCATTGGTACATATGAGATGCAGGAAGTGATGTAAAGAAAGGTTTATATATTTTGCATCATTTCCTCTCTAGTGCTCTCTCTCTCTCTCTCATGTTTGCTCTCACTGTCTCTCAGATACGTGGGGCTTTTGCTCATTGGGAGCTTGTGGAGAGTGCTTGGTGTCTTGGCAGTTTGGCATTTGCAGTTTGCTGGTGAGGTTCCTGGAAGGAGCTCTGTAGCATGGGTTATGTGAAGCATCTTCCCTGAGTGTCCTTGGTGAGGTGACTGATTCCTCCTTTCCTCCTTTCCTTGACCTCCAACTCCTATCTGGCTTTCCAGAGCAGTACAATTTCTCTTTCCTCTCTCTCTTCTTCTTAATTTCTTCCTTCTATTGTAATTAAAACCACTATAAAAGTCCCAAACTGACTTGAGTATTTTATTGGGATTGAATTAATCCCTGGAGACCACTAGTATAATATATTAAGTCAACAACTTCTAATTTACCCCTTATATTAGTGACTTTTTTGTTGCTGAATTTCACTGGGTAAATCTTCAATTGAAGGTTGGTATTTTGTACACTTCAAGCCCAAGCAAGCACTTCATTTGTCAATCTGTTTCTTTTGTTGGTTTTGATATTATTTAATGCTGAGAATAAGGTCACACAAAAGTACGTAGAGGGAAAAATTGTGAGTAAAGCCATTGCTATATTTTTCATGGTGCTAAAAATGCCTGGTAATTGGTTCCAAGCACTCCTCCATTGCATGTGGGCCGGAGCCCGCCCTATCTTCTTGCCCACACATACTCCTTCCACTTGTGCTCCTCCTCCCCTTCCCATTGGAGCCCCACACTCCCCAGGCCACCTGTTGTGGGCCCCCATTGCTTACTCCCACCCCCATGGCCAGCGGGTGGAACCCTCCTCCCATGGCCACAGCTGCAGGCCCACAGCTCTCAGGGAGCTCCCAGCCCTGAGGCGTGCTGAGCCCACATGTGTCATCAAAAATGGCTAAATGTGTCTGTGCTGACATGTATGTCATAGGTTTGCCATCATGGACCTAGTTCATAGTGATATCTAGACCTTATTGATTAGTCCAGTATCTATTACCTAGTCCATATGGATATCTAGACCTTATCAATTATCTATTCCAGGATTGATTATCTAGTCCATATTGATATCTACACCTTATCAATTATCTAGTCCAGTATTGATTACCTAGTCCATATCGATATCTAGACCTTATTGATTTTAATCCACTATTCATATTTCATAGATGAGGAAATATCTAGAAGGGAAGCAACTTATCCATTAATAAATATTAATTAATGACATTAATAAATGACAGAGTCAAGAGTAGAACCCATGTCTCTTGGAATGTCATCCAGTATTCTTTATGCTATCCCAGGCTACTCATTGATATGAGATGAAACTGCCCTACATTGACATAGATTTGAATAGTTGAGTGTTTTATGAAGTATACATATGATATATGAAGAGCATATGGAAGGTATTTAATCAGTCTATTAAATATTTATTAAATACCCAACATATGCCAGGTGTCATGCTAAGCACTGGGGATACAAAAAGAGACAAATGTCAATCCCTGCTCTCAGGGAGCTTCCAGTCTAATGGAGGGGCTTACAGTGGCAATGTGGATCAGAGAAGATCCCCTGCCAAAGGAGAGATTTGAAGACAGTCTTAGAGGGAATCCAAGTGGTAGAGGTGAGCAGGGAGAGTATTTTAGGCATAGAGAACAGCCAGTGAAAAGGCAGGGCATGGAGTGTTGTATAGGATTCTTAGCAAGGAGGCCAATGAAGCTATATTCATTCACTCAACAAATATTAATGAGTGTCTACTAAATGTCCAGCACCATGCTTGACACTAAAGGGATATAAAGAACTATAAGTACTGGTATTTGCCCTTACAGTGCATATTATAGGAAATGGAAAATCCAGACTTACCTTCTAGCCTCATTAATCTGAATTCAGGACCCATTCCCCTAGCTCTCTCCCTTAGAGGGAGAACCATCCTTTCACTGTAGCCTTGTTGGATTGAAACATGCTCCTTAATCAGCAGACATTATTTACAAGTATTTTCATTTGGCATGTAGTTTTAATTTTTATTTTTTGAAAAATTTATTTAGTCAATTTAGAATATTTTTCCTTGGTTACAAGAGTCATGTTCTTTCCTTCCTCTCCTTCCACCTCCTCCAATAGCCAACACACAATTCCACTGGGTTTTACATGTATCCTTGATCAAAACCTATTTCCATGTTGTTGATGTTTGCACTAGGATGATCATTTAGAGTCAATATCCCCATTCATATCCCCCTCGGCCCCTGTGATCAAGCAGTTGTTTTTCTTCTGTGTTTCTGCTCCCGCAGTTCTTATTTTGGATGTGGATAGTGTTCTTTCTCATAGAGCCCTCCAAATTGTTCTGGATCATTGCATTGCTACTACTAGAGAAGTCCACTACATTCGCTTGTACCACAGTGTATCAGTCTCTGTGTACAATGTTCTCCTGGTTCTGCTCCTCTCAGTCTGCAACAATTCCTGGAGGTTGTTCCAGTCTCCATGGAATTCCTCCATTTTATTATTCCTTTGCATGCAATAGTATTCCATCACCAACATATACCACAATTTGTTCAGCCATTCCCCAATTGATGGGCATCCCCTCATTTTCCAGTTTTTTGCCACCACAAAGAGCGCAGCTATGAATATTCTTGTACAAGTCTTGTACAAATCCAGCAGTGCTATGGCTGGATCAAAGGGCAGACAGTCTTTTAGTGCCCTTTGGGCATAATTCCAAATTACCCTCCAGAAATGGTTGGATCAATTCACAACTCCACCAGCAATGAATTAATGTCCCTACTTTGCCACATCCCCTCCAGCATTCATTACTTTCCTTCACTGTAATGTTAGCCAATCTGCTAGGTGTGAGGTGATACCTCAGAGTTGTTTTGATTTGCATCTCTCTAACTGCCTATTCATGTCCCTTGCCCGCTTATCAATTGGGGGAATGGCTTGATTTTTTGTACAATTGGTTTAGCTCTTTATAAATTGGCATATCATTTTTAGATGACTACTATGGATTAGAAGTTTATGTAAATCTCAAGTAAAAATGTGAATTGGGAGGCTAGTAATTCACAAGTTTAATGGAATCCAACAAAACTATAGTTTAAAAAAAGAGAAAGAAATTATCAGCAATTATAAACCAACAGTCAGTGGTTGCTCTCTGAAATGGGAACTTCAGCTTATCTGTTTACTAATTCCAAATGGGGGTGGAATGGGAAGATCAACTTGCTGTCCTGTGACATTTGAGTGCTATCAGGTGCTATGATAAAGGCAGCTTCCTTTCTTTCCTGGAATAAACAAACTTTCCTTAGGCTTCTGCAAACAGAAATTGTATCTGATTCTCACTTATACCAGGGCAGACTTAAATGCTTTCTTAGTGGTATGGAGGAGTGGAAACAGAGAGAGAGATCATGGGTCAAGAATGAAGAAAGCCAATGGGCCACAATTCAGTTACCAGAATTGAGAACAATTTCCATTTAGTGGGCAAAGGTGGGACAAAGAACTCAGGTCTTATGGCATCCAGTCTAATGCTCTTATTGCCATCTGCTTGTGTCCATTAAGTTGGGAAACCCTTAATGGAAAACTCTTTATTGAAGGAAGAAAAATAGTCTTGATAGCATAGTCTATTTTTGTCATTGTATTCCTATAACATACAACAGAACATGGTACTATGGCTCAGCTAAATGGCTCAGTGGATAGAGAGCCAGGCCTAGAGATGGGTCCTGAGTTCTAATCTAGATTGATATAATTTTTGGCTGTGTGACAATGGGCCAGTCACTTACCTTTAATTACCTTGCCCTTACTGGTCTTCTACTTTGGAACCAATATTTAGTATTTTGCTTCTAAGATGGAAGGTAAGGGTTAAAAAAAAACAGATCAGTACATGGTACTGAGTAGATACTTGCTTACTGAATGAATGAATTTTTTCTAAATGTTGAGAGGAGCAGTCAGACTGTTCTATGTTGCATGAAAGTTATATGAGAATTCAATACCTTTGGTTGTAAAATTAAATAAATAAACCTCCTTAAAAGATCCTCTATTAAGTCCTGGCCTTAAAAAAAAGAAAATTAGAAGTTGAATGTATGAGAAGAAAACCTTGCTAAACTTCTGTTCCAAATAGCACGTTAATTACTAGATGACTAAACCATTCTATTGCTCTTTAACAGAAATATTATCTAACATTAACTTGGTCAGTTTAACTTTCCACTTTTTCGATTGTACTTTGAATTAATGAAGTTTACTTATTAAGGACTATTTATTTACCAGTCAATGTGCTTGGTGCTGGGCATACACTGTTGAAAAATAACAAAATCTTCAGAGTTTATAATCTAATAACAATAATACAGTTTACAGTGGACTTTATATACCTGATCTCATTTGAATCTCAAAACAATTCTGGGAGGTAAGTGCTGTTATTATGTCCATTTTACAGATGAGGAAAGTGAGGCAGACAGTAGTTAAATGATTCTCCCAGGGCTACACAGCTAGTATCTCAGGCAGAATTTGTAATCACCATCATACTTAAATTGTGAACAAGGTGAATGAATTTAGATTGTGAAGTATTGAACTTTTTGTTGCCTAATGTTTTAATCAAAAGAAATAAAATGAAATTGCTGCATGGAAATAGTTTTCTCTATAAATGAGGTACCACAGAGAGATGTGGGCTGAGACACCCTCCACCTTCCCCAGAGGAATTTGAGAGTGAGATAAGATTTGCTAGGATTCTTGGAGGAAACCAGTGAAGGGGAAGGAGCTTAGATTCTGAAATCTTAGCTGAAAATTCCTTTCTAGAAGTGTGACCTTGGGCAAGTACCTTTTCCCTTTAGAAATGAGTTCTTTCCTTTAGAAAATTAGAAGATTGTAGTAAGGGACCTCTGGGGCTTCCTCCAACTCTAACTTCTGTGAGTCATACAGTGTGGTTGATAGATAAACCACATCCTTGTTAGATATTTGCCATTCTTTGGGATAGATTGTAGATCTAGGTCACTGACCTAGTCACTCTTATCAGAGTTATAGTAGTAACCTAAGAAGACTCAGAATGCCTGTTTTACCCAACTGTGAATCTACTGCCAGGAAAACACCAGAGCCTTTTTACTCTGTTGTTTCCTCCCCTCAAGGCACTGTAAGTCTTGTTTCCCCATTTTATTCTAAAATATTGCCACCAAAATTAATTTATGGCCCAGTGCTTCATCCTTTCCCCCAAATATTTTATATTATTTCTTCTATTTCTTAGATAACACTCAAATCATTGAAGCCAAACCCTTGGAGCACAGCTTTTGGAATTGGAAATGACTTTGGAGAGAAAAAAATATAAAACTTTCATTTCATAAGTGAATAAACCAAGACCCAGAGACATGGAGAAATTTTTCTCAAGATAAAGGTTTAGAAATATATATTAAGTGTCTATTGTATCCTGGGAAAAAAGAGAGATGGAGATGGAGGGAAAGAAAGACAGACAGAGATGGACAGACAGATATGGAGAGGCATGAAAAAGGAGTTTAAGAGAGAGTACTGAAGAGGGACAGGGAGGGGAAAAGGAGGTAGGGAAGGAAAGAGAAATACAAGAGATGGAGAGGGATGGACAGAGAGGAGAGGGATGAACAAATGGAGGGAAGGAGGTAGGGGAGGGGAAGAGAGACAGAGAGAGTGAGAGCGAGAGTGTGTGTGTGTGTGTGTGTGTGTGTGTGTGAGAGAGAGAGAGAGAGAGAGAGAGAGAGAGAGAGAGAGAGACAGAGACAGAGACAGAGAGACAGAGACAGAGAGACACACAGAGACAGCCAGACAGCCAGAGAGAGAGACAGAGACAGAGAGAGAGAGAGAGAGAGAGAGAGAGAGAGACAGAGAGAGACAGAGAGAGACAGAGAGAGAGTGAGAGCGAGAGAGTGTGTGTGTGTGTGTGTGTGTGTGTGTGTGTGTGTGTGTGTGTGTGAGAGAGAGAGAGAGAGAGAGAGTATATGTTTCTTTTCTTGAAGAAATTCCAGACTAGCTGAGAAGTCAATTTACACACAGAGAATAAGAGATAGTGCTGAATCAAGTGTTGGATTGTATAAGAGGACAAAAGTATCATGGAGATGAAGCTTAATGAAGCAGAAAATGATGGACCTGGGGTTAAAATTGCACACATAATGCTTATGAGTTGTATGACTCTATGATTCCTTTTTTTTAATCTGTAAAATGGGACTCATCATGCCTTATAAAGTCTCTGAAAGGATCAAAGGAGATAATGCCTTTAAAGCCTTTTGCATGTCAGTTAATATTCCAGGAATTGAGGAGAGCATGGTCTTAGGGGATTCAAGAAAAGCCCCCATGCCAAGGCCACCTTCCTTGATACCTCTCACCCTCTGCTGACATGGGGCTAGATTGGTGATGAGCCACTGGCCAACATACCTTAGCAATGATGTTGAGGAATAGGTCTCATGAGCTTGTAGTTTCCCAAACCTATCTAGTCCCTGACCACAGTGGATAAACTTTGAGCCTGGATTTACATGATGCTGAGAGAGGCCAGAGATTGTTCTGGATCACTAATCCCTGCTACTTCCTATGTGTAATCTCCTTCTCCCTCCTAAACACATACCAGACCAAAGCCACCTTATCACACAGACCGTCCCTCAAAAGTAAAGCCCAGATTTCTGTCCCAGAAGTAGCACTCACTTTTCCTCTTGTCCCTTCTTTCTAGTGAATAAACCACTCTTCTCTCCTTCTGTAGTATATGCTATCCCTTAATTAGGGGGTTTCAATTGGCTACCAGAGTATTAATCCTTGATCCTGGCATTCAGGGTCATCCACAAACTAGCTCTCACATCCTTCTCTGCTGAGCTTTATCTCATTAACTTGTTCTTCTAAAGGGCAGTTAGGTGGCATGGTGGATAGGGCACCAGGCCTGGAGTCTAGAAGACCTGAATTCAAATCCAGTCTCAGAGACTTGCTACCTATGTGACCCTGGGCAAGTCACTTAATTCTGTTTGCCTCAGTTTCCTCATTTGCAAAATGAGCTAGAGAAGGAACTGGCAAGCAACTCCAGTATCTTCGCCAAGAAAACTCCAAATTGTGTCATGAAGAGTTGGAAATGACTGATCAAAAGCAACAAATTCTTCTCTATGTTATTTTATATTCCAGCCAAGATGAACTACTCTCTACCTGCTGTCCTTGTTCCACTTTCAGTATTTTGAATGTTTTTGCTCATAGGATCATTGATCGAGATCTCTGAGGGAGCTTAGAGACCATCAAATTTAACCTTTTAATTTTATAGAAGAAAAAGAGTCAAAGAGATGCTAAGTGATCTATCTACTCATTAGTCATCCAGGTAATAAGGACAGAGGTAGATTTGACCCATGGTCTTCTGACTCTAGACCCAATTCTGTTTCCACTACGTCACAGCTTACACTTCAATTACTGGTCTTCCAAGCTCTGTAGAGAGTGCTTAGGATGTAGCTACCTATACTTATGCATTAGGTTTTGCATCTTCAAGCTAGACAAAGAAATCAAAGAGTACTCAATTTGTATTTCCTTCTCAATTGCCTCTTTAATCATCTATCATTATTATTTCCTCTCTGACTATTTTTTAAACCTTTACCTTTCTATCTTAGAATCAATACTGTATATTAGTTCCAAGGCAGAAAAGTGGTAAATGTGAGGGTAAGGGACTTGCCCAGCCCACAGCTAGGCAGTTTCCAATGCCAGGTTTGAACTCAGGTCCTTCCATGTTTAGCCTTGACTTTCCATCCACTGAGCCACCCACCTCCCTGCTCTTCCTACTTTTCAATGGATATAACCATCTTGTGTTGTTGATTCTATTTTTCACCATTGAGCTAGAACATGAGGACTAGATAACATTGTAAATAGAGAGCTGGATTTAAGAATCAGGAAGAGATGAATTCAAATTCTGCCTCAGACACTTAATAACCATGTGACCCTGGGAAAGTCAGGCAATCTTTCTGGTCCTCCAATTCCTCATCTGTAAAATTAGGAGGTTGGACTTGACAACCTCTTTGTTCTAGCTTCGAATTCTTTGTTCTTGGAAGTCAGACTTGACTGGAGTTAAGAAAGAGCCCCATTCTACAGCTTTAAATATTGCTATACACACAGACCTCTCACCTGAAGCCTCATCATGGAATAGAATTGACCCTGGCTTCCTCTGTGTCTGCCCTAATTTGATGTTGGAGAATAGAATCTTCTGAGCTCCTGAGCTTCCATACCTACTCAATCCCTGATTAGAGTATGCTAACTTTGATCTTGGATTTACATAATGGCTAAGCTGTGATATAAATCTAGAATGTCTTTCTCCAAATCTAGTGGCTCATTCCACTGCCAACACTCTATAGTAGAACAAGAGTTTCCCCAAACTTTGTATTCCTCTGTTCTAAGTCCCTGGTTCTTTAAGCAAAAAAACCCCAAAACATTTTTAGAAACAATAACTTCTACCCCTCAAATAGCTCTTATAAAAACAGCATTTAGATGAGCTGGTCCTAAGGGAATCAGGAACACCTGATCCTATTTCTAAGTGAATACACATGGATTAAAACAAGTTTGGGGCAGAAGTGTGGTTGGCATATTTTGCCATGATCCAGATACTACCAGACCTTAATTGTTTCATGCTTGTAGAATATGGGAGACTTTCTGTCCTCACTGATGATTTCTCCAGTGACTATGACTAAGGGAATTATCCCATTTTCATATTGTTATTCTGTTAGGAATTTTAATTCTTCTTCTTTCTGACTTCTGAGTGTGTTCCATCTATGGGGCTCTTCTTTGAGCTTTTTAGTGAAGACCTTGTAGAAAATGGGAATAGAGACTAACTGTGTGATTTTATTGATGTAGGAGAGCTCCCTTGAGAGGAAACCTCTTCTACCAAAGCTAGAGGTAGTTTTCTCAGCTACTTTCTCAGCTGTTTAGTCTTAAAGAATTATTTAGAACCCTGAGAGTATTCTTGCCCAAGTGACTTGTCTGAGAATACACAGCCAGTGTGTGTCAGCGATTGAAGCTAGGTCTTCCACAACATCATAAAGAAGAGAGCCCTAAGGTACAACCATTAGCAGTTCATTCTGACATTTCATTAAAAAAACACAGCCACATAAGCACTTCCTGACCTGGTCCCTTGTTGTTTTGCTTATATTTTTACACTTTACTGCCCTCAACCCACTATGATTTATTGTGACTTCCTTAAGTTTCCTCAAACAGATGACACTCCATGTCCTCACCTTCGGCTTTCTCATTTACTGTCCCCTGTGCCTGGAATGATCTCCTTCTTCATCTGTCTCCTGGCTTTCCTGGTTTCCTTCAAGAATCAAATGCCACATCACTATTTTTGCTCTTTCTTTCTTATCTGTTTAAAGGGAAATGCAAAGTGCAAGCCATTGCATCAAACTGTATTCTGTAAATTCTGTAATTCTGTAAATATAGACCCTTTAAAATTAAAATTTTATTCAAGATAGTTATTATTCAGTAACTTCTTAGCTATTTGTTGGGGTTTTGTGTTGTCATATCAGTTGAATGGATACCATTCCATAGATTTTTTGTGTGTGTTTGTCTTCAATTTTTATAGTCACTATTAGGTTAATTAAAAAAAAAAAGAATCAAATGCTACCTTCTATAAGAGGATTTTCTTCATAGAGTGCCTTCCTTCATAGATTACCTTCCACTTACACTGCATATTTTGTATGCAGTCATTTACACATTTTCCTCCCTCATTAGAATGTCAGCTCCTCCAGGACAAGAAGAATGTTTTTACAATCCACAAAGTAAGTGTTGACCAAATGTCTGCTGATAATAATAATGAAGATGATGAGTTTGGATGGGGTTGTTATCCCATCATTCTAATACCCATCACTTTAAATGGTTCCTCTGGGACTGACTCAGGACATGGTTAAAATGGCCATATCCCTCCTAAATACATTAACAGGAATGTTGTAGACTATGTCACTCACTCCCAAGAAGTAAAACACATATTATGTTTTGAGATTTGGGGATCAGATCAGTTCCCCTTTTTTATTATTGTTGTAATTTCCAGAGTACAAGAATTGGGTAAGCTGCCTTATTGTTTTTACAGAGCTGAATGCATCATTCTTTTAACACTAAATTCTGTGGGCTTCACCATGAAATTACAATAGCTGCACTAACTTGCTAATTAGCTCTATGGATTTATTGAGTTGTGATAAGCCCAAAAGAACTGGGGCGAGACATTTTCTCCAGGGTCTCAAGCACCTAGTCACTGGATCCTCGAGTCGTGTTTACATGGACATATTGAATTGTTCCCAGGGTATCAATTAGTTTTAAAACCAAAAATATTTTAAAAAATTACAATAAGGTACTTTCTTCCCTTTCCTATAAAAAGGGGATTATAAATGGCTTCTAATTGTTTTCATGCTGAAAGAAAGCATCTGGAAAGTCTATTGGCTGCTTACACCAATCCTAGCACACTTAAGCCATAGTCTAGCTAATGATTATGGAGAAATACATTCCATATTTGATTTTTAGTCATGACATCTGCAGGGGATGGAATGAGTCAGCTGATTTCCATTTCCTACCTTGCCTTTTTCAAGCAAATTCAGAAAGGATAACGCAATGGGACATGTTCTCCTGACATTTCACTATCTGTAGTCAAGTGAGGTCCTTCACACAGGAATGTACTGGATTTACTCTAGCATGGGACTGGAATGCTAGCCTGGGTTAAATAATACTGCAGAAAGTTGGGATATGTTGATTCTTGCAGAGCGTTTCTAGGTTATGGATTTTAGACACAGAGCAATGTGAAAAGAAGTCGGTATTTATTATTATTAATTTTGTTACTGATCTCTATATTTGTTGCCTTCTTTTAAAAAGCAGCCTGAAGGTTCTGGATTTAGGGAGAAGATACAATAAGTATTTATTGTTACATGAATTTTTATAGTCCACGTTCCTCTCAACTCTTGAATCCATGTTAACTCAATTCCTGTAAAACTAGCTGATGTGTATCTACCCCCTTATTGTTTTGCAAAAGTCTTTACATACATTGTCTCTTTTGAGCCTCTCTGCAAAATCAGTAACACATTATTAGCCCCATTTTACAGACGAAAAACCTGAATCTTAGAGTCATACAATTCATAAGTGTTGGGTATCGGGTTCATCAAGTTCTTCTATACTGAATTATTGGGTTCAATAAGGGGTATTTGGATTGTAGCTTGTAATCCCCAAATTATAGCTTACAAATTCCCCAATTCTTTGCCACCACAATCCTTTTCCTCTTTGATTCTTTAGGAATATAGAGTTAGTAGTAGTATGGATAAGTCAAAGAGTATGCACAATTCAATAGCTTTATGGGCAGAGTCAGAAATTGCTTTTCAGAATAACTGGGCTGGTTCACAGCTTCTCCCAACAGTATATTCAAAGACCTGTTTCCCCAGAACTCCTCTAGAAAAAAATTTTCTATTTTTTGTCAACTTAGCCAATATGATGGGTGTGAGGTGATCCTTGGGGAAAATTGTTTTGATTCTCATTCTTTTAATTATCAGTGACAGAGCATTTTTTCATATGGCTATTGATAACTTGGATTTCTTCCTCTGAAAACTTCCTGTTCAGGTCTTTTGATGAGAAATCAGTTGTGAAATTCATCAGAGTCCTGAAAGAAGCCAAGAGGTATAGATGAGGAGGAACAGAATTCCAGGGAGAAATAACCTGGGCGAACAGGGCTGGAAGACATCTGAGAAGAAAATAGGTGCTACAATGGATAGAGCACTGGGACTAGAGTCAGCAAGACATGAATTCAAATGTGACCCAAGATACTGGCTGGGTGACCCTGAGCCACTGACTCTGACTCAGTTTTCCTTTCTGTAAAACAAGGATAATAATAGCATCTATCTTCCAGGGTTGTTGTGAGGATCAAATGAAATAATTGTAAAGTGCTTTGCTTTGCAACTTACTGCCTGACAGTTAGTGTTATATAGATTATGATTATCATGATGAATTAGATCACAGAGTGTATGGAAGAGTGTATGGAAGAGAGTAAAATTTAAGAAGTCTGGAAAGGTGGGAAGGGACCAGGTTTGACGAATTCTATATGCCAAGAAGAGGAATTTATAATCTGCTCGTAGTGGTGATACACAGTCACTATTGTTTACTGATTGGGAAGTGACATGGTCAGATCTTCATTTAGGAAAATCTCTTAGTTATCTAAGTGGGTGGTGAATTGGAGTGGGGAGAGATGAGTCAAGGAAGGGTCTCCCCCAGGGTAGTGACTGTGGGAGATGAGCCTGTCCATACTTAGCTAGGTTGGTGCTCATAAAGCAGGCAAAATGTTATTCTAGGACCATATTCAAAGTCTTTCCAGTTTAGTGGAAACAATCCCAGTTTGCACTCAACTGACTTGGTCATGAAGAACTCAGGGCTACAGTGAGGCACAAGGTGGGTCTTTGTAGAGAACCAGTCCAAGGACTAATTATAAAATCAACTTTAAGAAAAAAGAAAAAAAAATATTTCATTAAAAAAAATTAGGGGGGGCAGCTATGTAGCTCAGTGGATTGAGAGCCAGGCCTAGAGATGGGAGGTCCTAGGTTCAAATCTGGCTTCAGACACTTCCCAGCTGTGTGACCCTGGGCAAGTCACTTGACCCCCATTGCCTACCCTTACCACTCTTCTGCCTTGGAGCCAATACATGGTATTGACTCCAAGATGGAAGGTAAGGGTTTTAAGAAAAAAAAAATTAGGATCCAAGTTGTAACAAAGAGGCATTCCTTTGGTGAATCACTTTATAAATGCACTTGTCTTAGACGGTTCTGGCCTTATACAGACGTCTTCCCAATTACAAACAGCTTGTATTTCAAGAATTCATTTGTCAGTTAGTTGTTTGGAATTCAGAATGCTTTTTCTTATAGAAAAATGTAATAAATAGAGGCTGGGTTCCCAGGGAAGCCTACAGGTTTACTTAACCATTAATTTACCTGAAATGTGAAAATAAAAGAACTTTTTCTACTATACTGAATGGGCATTTACAACATTGTTTTGTGGGAAAATGAATTGTACAATTGTACTAAATATGCCTAAAATATAGCTTTCCCACCTTTTACTATTTTTTTTCAAAAACGACTACATTTAGAGATAGTAATTCCTTCAAAAGAGGCAGATAGTGGTATTATGTTGTATTATAATGATTTACTCATACATATCCATAGTTTAGCAAGATTCTCTGTATGCAGAAAGTATCCAATAAATGATTGTTGATTGGCTTCTCTTCATCTACATAAGGAATGATAGGATTTAGAACTGGATGAGACCTTAGAAAATAGCTTTTTAATCTTTGTGTGTGTGTGTGTGTGTGTGTGTGTGTGTGTGTGTGTGTGTGTGTGTGTGTGTGTGTGTGTGTGTGTATGAAGGACCCATCTCACAGTCTGTAGAAGCTGATGGATTATTTCTCAGAAGAATATATTTTTAAAGCCCTTACCTGCTATATTAGAATAAATAGAAGTACAGGTTTCCAGGCAGAAGAGTGGTGAAGGCTAAGCAATTGGGGTTAAGTGACTTGCCTAGGCTAAGTCACTCACACAACTAAGAAATCAGAAGAATTTTTTTTAATGCACAGGATTACAAATGAAACCAATGATACTGAAATGGTCGAATAGCAAAATCAGATTATCAGAATATTAAGAAAAGCAAGTTGAGAGATACCAGGTTAAGAGCCCCCGATTTAGAGATAATCTAATCTAATTTCTTTATTTTAGAGATTAGGAAATAGGGGAATCACAGAGTTTAAGCAACCAGGACAAGTATGCATCTAATAAATAGGAGAGCCAGAATTTCAAGCAAAAGTGCTTTGAGCAAATTCTTTGCTGTTTCCATTTTGCTACACTTGTCTTTTTTTTGGTAATATGAATAGTAACGAATCTTAATGATTAAATGTCATGTATCATGATTCTAGAGCTAGTCATGTATTTTTCCAAGATACATTTTTATTTTTATGTTGTTGGTATAGCATCTAAATTTCTCAACATAGCCATCCTTTATCTCCATTCATTGAAACAAATAATAAAAATAGGAAAAAATGAGCAAAACTTAACTAATGCATCATAAAAATCATAAAAGATGACATTATATCCAGTATAGAATACCCATTGTTTCCCACCTCTGCAAGGAGAGAATTTCCAGGAGAAGAGGGTGAGTACCAGTATTAAATGCTGCAAAATCCAGGAATAAAATCCATTGAAAAAAGGTCACCAGAGTTGTCAATTAAGAGATTATTAGTACCTTTGGAGTGAGCAGTTTTAGCTGAATGATCAGATGTCTAGAGGGCTGAAAAGTAATGAAAAAAGGGGAAGTAGAGGCACCTAATATTAATGGCTTTTCATTCAAATTTAGCTGAGAAGGGGAAAAGGAATATAGCTCATAGAGATGGTAGTGGTTTTTTTTTTTTTTTAAGATGAAAGGGGAGAGAGAATGTTTGTAGGCAGTTGGGAAGGGGCCAATATAGGAAAAGGGAGGGAGAATATTAGGAGAAAGGGAGGGCAACAGGATAGAGAAGAGACTAGGAGAATGGACCAAGGGTTTACATAGAGGGGTTTGCCTTGGCAAGCATGAAGGACCGTGTCTTCATCAGAGATGGCAGTGAAGGACTGAGTGGATGCTGATGTCAGAAGGATGGCAGAAAATGAGTAAGTAGTGAAGAAGTGGCCTCATTTTTTTTCAGTGTAGTATATATGAGTGAGGTCCTCAGCTGAGTGGGAAGGGAGATGGGGAGTCATGTCATAGGAGGCTTGAGAAACAAAAGAGAAGGATTGGAACAGCTGCTGCGATGCATGATGTAGAGAATTGATTAGAATGAAGTAGAAGGGTGATCTTAATGCCATGAGGGCCCAGTTGGAGTTAGATGGATTTGTAGTGGATCTACTTAGCTCTATTTTGTGACTTCTTCCAACTTTGTTTAGCAGCTTGAAAGAGTGAAAGAGGCAGATGGGTGGAATAATCCGATCTTGAGGTTTGGCATGACATGATTGGTGATTGGACAAGGGGCCACAAGTTGAACTGTTTTACCAAGGGTTTTGGATTAGTAAGGAGGAGAATATAACCAGTGGACGGTCCATAGCCTGGGAAAATTCTGAGAAGGGATAAAGAGAGTTGGTCCTGGTGAAGACAAAGGGCAGGGATCCTTAGAAATAGGGAAACCTGGAATGAAATTATATTATGACTAGATTAAAAATAATGGGAATTCATGAACATGAAAATACAACTTATGGGTGATGGTAAGATCAAGAATATGACCATCCCTTAAACATTTGTTAAGCACCTACTCTCTGCTAGGCATTGTGCCAGGTGCTGGGGAAGTAAAGACAAAAATAGGAAGTCCCCATGCTCTAGGAACTTATATTCTACTGTGCCCCGTATCTGTATCCAAGTAGGCATCTTCTAACCCTATATCTACATAAAAGAAGTCAAAATCATGGGTCAAAGGAGACTCAGAAACATGGAGCACCACTCGGGTGTTTGTGAGAGAGTTTGCTAGTGCTGTTATTGGGCCAAGATTTATCTCTATGTTTGAGCAGCACTGTGACTCAGTTAATTAATTTGAAAGAGTTTTGGATGCTAGAAAACACCATTCAAATCTAAGAGATTACTATTATTTCGTAATAGTTTCCTGGATTATAACATTCCTCTGTATATTGACTAGATACAGTTGTACTTATCAACAATTGGTTCTAATTATATAAAAACACCAACACAGTGCCTTAAGAGTGCAATATGAATGCTGGTAGAATTGAATTGAATTGCAACCTGAGAAATTATAGCAAATAATATCTTTAATTCATAAGATTCATTCTCTTCTTTCTTTTTCCATTTTGCAGAGTTAAAAACTGAGGCAGTAAGAAATGGAAGGGTATTTTTGTGGTCATTTTTTATTTGTTTAATACATTTAAAAAGAATGCATATACAAAGAATTGAGACATGAGAAAAGATGGAAGTTCAACTCTAATGAATCTATAAGAATTAGGATTTTGGGAAGATGAATAAGATTCCCATGATATTTAAAAAATTGGAAATGGCAAACCAATAGCTTTCTGATGTGATGTGATGTGATGTGATGTGATGGAGAAGCCATTTCTAAGCTAGATTTAATTTCAGCTGATTTTGCTTCTATACAATAGCAACTTAAAGCATTTATCTTTCCACTTAGGTCTAAGTGGAAATGTTTCTACCTGGAAAGATGGTATTTTTTATGTTTCTTTCCCTATTAAGAAAGAAGCAGGAAAACCCCATTATGATTAAAGACACTGTAGATGATGGAGCAGTATTTCAGTATCTTGATGGGTCTGTGATCTCTTTGGTATGAGCACTCCTTCCATAAGTACATATCAAAAGTCCAAATAGCTCACTTGATAGACTGTTAAGCTGAAGGTCTCACTCCTAAGAATCTTGGCAGAATTTCAGCTACTTCCCTCCCTACTTCCCAATCTATTTAAAGGTCAGCTAGATATTAATCTTGCATTTCATTCCTCTCCCTCTATTCTCTAATGGGTCAAAGACTATTCCAGGTTTGAATTCTGCATGCATTTTGTCATTTATGAGCTGTATGACCTTAGACAACATGTCATTTAATGTCTCTGAGTCTCAGATTCCTCATTATAAATTGAGGGGTATGGACCAGAGACTTTATCAAGCTCTAGATTTATGTTCCTGCTCTCATTCTCTGCCATTCAATCTCAGTGTAGCACACAGTAGGCTCTTAAATATTTCTTGGTTGAGATGTGCTGGAACTTGGAACGCAAGAAAAGGAGTAGTTTGTAAAGTACCTGCAAAGATAGATTGGGGCCAATTTGTGAAGAATTTGCAAAGTCAGTCAGAGGAGTTTATATTTTATTATGGGGAGTCATTGAAGTCTGAATAAGGGAGTGTCACAGTTAGATCTGTGCTTTAGCAAAATCACTTTAAATTAGACTGGAACTGAGGAGATGAATTAGAAGGCCAATGGAAATAATCCAGGCAAGAGTTGATAAGTGTCTGAACTAAGGTGGTGACTGTGTATGTGAACAGGGAGAAAATTAAATGTTAGAGAATGTTTGGAAGTAGAAATGAAAATGTCTGGCAACTGATGTGAGGTAAGAGAGAGTGGAGGGAGTTGAGAATAATGTAGCTTTGTGAACTTCAGAAAAATCCTGTGGTATCTTTTAGTTTATTTTAACAATAGAAAATATTACCAAAAAGGGACTTCATATCTTCTAGCATGAGAAGCATGGTGGTGCCCTTAAACAGAAATAGAAGTTGGGAAGAGAATTGGGTTTTGGGGGAGAGATAATGAGTTTTCTCTTGGATGTCTTGAAGGATGGAGGAAACAAGCATTTGTTATGCACTTATGATGTGAAGAAAGACAGATCTTGCCCTCAAGAAGCTTACATTACATTTTAATGGAGGAAGATAGGAAGCAGACAAAAGGGATCTGAAAAGGGGAGGAATGAAATTTGAAATTTTGTATTTGTTGCTGAGTCATGGGTTTGAAGTCAGGAATAGTCCAAACTGAGCTCCTCTGGAAAAGAGAGGCTTCCGGGACACTACTGAAGAGAGAAGGGGGCAAGCCTTACCTGGGATATTCCATGTTGAGATGGTAACAGAGGTCATTGAAGATATCAGGGCTAGAAGGAATGGAACTGAAAATCAATTAGAGAAGAATCAAAAGATCGTTTTGCTCTAGTGAGGGCCCAGGGGAGGTTAGAAGATGGAATCTGTAGTGGACCCTGTCAGGCTGGTTCCTTGGATTCCTCCAATTCCATTCAGCAGGATGTGAGTAGGAGTAGAGTAGGCTGATGGTAGGTTTGGGGTCTGGTACATCAAAAGGACCCAAAGGACAAGGGGGTGAGATATTAAAAAGCAAAGGGTATAAGGTCAAGATTTAGAAGTGAGGAAAGTGTAGTAAGGATAGCATTAGTGACCCTAGAAGGTCCTGAAAGATGGTGGGATTGGAGATCACAATGAGGATGGAGAATAAGTTGGGGAGGGATAAGGTCTAATGAAAGAACTGAGGTTATGATCAGATAGGGGAACATCAGAATTTTCCATCATGAAAGTGAAACCCTTGTAGGTGATGGTGAGATCTAGCTTGTGTCCATTCCTTTATGCGTCTGATTTGAGAAACAGTTTATGGGATTTGAGGAGGCTGGAGGTTAGGCTGTTTAAGGGTATACGTTGAAGTCTCTTTTTATAAAAGTAAAAGTTGGAGAGGAGAGAAAGGCAGTGATCTGGAGGAGCTTGACATCCATTGTGCTGTGGGTCAGAAGATAAATTTTGAGAGTGAATGGCAAAGGAGGAAAAGTAGTCAAGTTATGGCAGCAAAGACAGAGCCTGGTGGTGGCAACAGGGAACCCAAAGCAATCCTCCTCCTCCTCTTCTTTCTCTTCTTCCCTCTCCTCCTCCTCCTCCTCCTTTTCCAAGACAAATGTGATGGGAGGAATAGGAGAAGGTGCAACCAGTGCTGGAGAGGATGCTTGAGGATGGAGCCACCTGTGGAGAGCCATGGCTCTCTGAGTGACATACAATGGGAGGAGCACATGTCCTAAGATGGAAGGAGCTTGAGAGGAAAATGACTAAAATGAAGGGAAGCTTATCAGTTATGGAATGAGGATTCCAGAGGGCACAAGAGGAGAGAGAAGCCTCAGGGAGGGATATTAGAGGGCTAGGTTGAAGAGGATGGGAATGGCTGAATGGGAGGTAGGTAGACTACCATTAAGCCACAGAGACTAGGAATTTTAAGAAGCAGGAGTTTGCTAGTCAAAAGGATAGTAATGTCTCATCTCCTCCCTTGGCTAAAAGTGCTGTGTACCTTCCAGCCTCCATGCTTTCCTTAATGCTATTACCTATATATAGAATGTTCTCTGTTCCCCTTTACCTATAGAAATCATACCAATCATTTAAAATCCATCTGAAAGAAGCCTTCTCTGATCCCATTGGTTAGTAGCAACCTTCCTTCCCCCAACTTGACTTCTTTTTCATCTTAAAAAACACAAAAGAAAACAACCCTTATCTTCTGCCTTGGAATCAATCCTGTGTATTGCTTTCAAGGCAGAAGAGCAGTAAGGGCTAGGCATTAGGCATGAGGGTTAAGTGACTTGCCCAGGGTCACACAGCTAGGAAGTGTCTGAGGCCAGATTTGAACCTAGGACCTCCCATTTCCAGGCTTGGCTCTCAATCCATTGATTCACCTAGCTATCCCCATTGCAGTTCTTTTAAATATAATTTTGTATGATATATGTGTGTAATCATATGTATAACAATGATCTTATCCTTCTGTTTACTATGAGGTCTCAAATGGGACAGGGATTATGTTTTATCTAAACTCTATCTCCCCCAATATGTAATGTTTGTTGAATGAATGCAACTGGAAAATTTCTCCTGGTGGAGATGTATGTCAGCTGAATCCATTTACAATGTCAAAGTCGGGGAACAACCATATCACAGGCTATCCATTCTCTCAGGTTTCTTCCATGCCTGGTTCTATTTCAGATGTCATAGAATCTAAGAATCAACAGGAGCCTGTTTAGTCCAATTCCTTCCAAAATCTTGAATCCCCTTGGGAACAGCTACAGCATATCATCTCCCAGCCTCTGATGTAAGCCCCCAGAGAGGGGGCACTTCAGAATCTTTCTGACTCCAAGTGTTGTGGCAACCTAGATAGAGATATCCTGTAATATATCTATGACAAAGCCCACACTTCCTAATTTTTCTAGTCCAGTTAAAGAACAGTTTCAATATGGATTAATAAGGTTTTAATAAATATTTTTATTATGTATTATACATGTATGTATATAATAAATATGTATATTTATATGCATACATGCATATATTTTAATAAGGTCTTAATATATTTAAATACTCAAATATATGTATGTTTTAATAAGGTTTTAAATATATTTGAATATAATATAATATATTTGAATATACATATAAATATGTGTATTTATTTTAACAAGGTTATATGTATAAATGTATGTATATTTTAATAAGGTTTTATATATTTAAATACATAACTATATGCATATATTTTAATAAGGTTTAAATATATTTGAATATATAAGTACACTTATAAATATATAAACTATGCATATATTTTAATAAGGTTTAATAATATTTTAATAAGGGTTTTCCTAAGGGAAAGCCAATGCCCCAGATCATATCCTAGTTTGGAATTTGGAAAATAGGATCACCATGAGAATATCTAAATGTCTGTTAACAGAGAGCTACTCACTACTATTTTTTTTATTTTAAGGGAAAGAAATACTAAAACAAAAATAATGTCAACAACAGCAAACCGAATTTTCTCATCTGAAAAAAACAAACAAACAGTAAATAACATTTTAGACTAACTAAGTAACTTACACCCACTTTTTCTGAACGCCTTGGAAGAAGTTAAAACCTACCTAGTTACCCTTTACCGAAGGCTGGGAATAGCATCTGTATTTGAAAAAAACAAAACCCAACCTCTGAGGAGCGGCAGGAAGGCAGGTCAGGGGAGAGGGGTGGGTGAGAGGTTGGGGACTCTCCTAGCTCAGCCACTGGCTGGGGAGCGTTAGTTCACAACTGATGGTGAGAAAGTAAGCAAGGAAGAGCCTAGGAAGAGAAAACGGCCAAGCTTATTAACAAGAGCTCACTTTTGTCCCCTGGGGACCCAACAGGCAGAAGGGGATGGGAAGAACTCTGGCAGCCAGCCAGGGAACCAGGGCTCATTGTAAACAGTTGAAGGCATCCTTATAATGCCCCGTTCCTAGGGAGCTCCGAGGCTTTGCTCTGGAAGTTTTCAAAGCAGAAGCAGTCTAGGAGACGAGCGGCAGAGAGAGGGGGTTTGTGGGGGGGAGGACTGCCTGTGTGCTCTTATTTATTTGTTTTTTGGTTCGGTGGGTTGATGGCTTTTTAGGACAAAGAAAACTAAAACCAAGCTGACCAGAAAGACTGGAATTTCAGCTCTCCCTCTTTTTCTTTCTTTCCTTCACTGGATTTCCCCCTTACCCCTCAAAACCCTTTAGACTAGAGATTACTGGGTCAGGGACTCTTATTATCCCTCCTGCTCCAAGATCATCTTGCCTTTTAGCATTGAAAGGAATATCACTACCTGTAAGTATCTTCTTTATGTCCCCCATTTTGGATTGAGTATGAGTGTTCTGTTAACGGAATGCACAGAGTCTATCCTTGCAGGATAATTAACTCTGGCCAGCAGTGCATGAAATTTGCAGAGTTTTGCTGCTGAAAGTTTAATTCTAACCTGAATGGGAAAGGGGGGCAACTTAAGAGTGTTAACTGGTAGTCTCTTGTGACAATTCCTCCACGGAAAAATTGAATGTTCAAGGTTCCATTTTGCTGATATTTTTTTTCTAATGTTCCCCAAATGCTGTTATTTATTACTTGTCTAAGATTTATGACATTCTCCAGTTTCTATTCCATGACATACATCAATTGAAATGTCGGTTTTTGCATTTTTTTTTTCTCCAAAATTTAGATGTGTGTTCCTGGTTCCTTTTAAACTAATCAAATATGACAAAGAATGAGGGAATTAGAAAAGAAAAACAAAGAAAACTCATTTAATGTTCTAATGAGTTAAAAAAAAAAATCCCAAGACATTTAAGATGATCGTTTCTAGACACTTTTGCCTCAGTGACATATTTATACTTTTTTTTTTAACAGAATGATTTTGTCTGGGAGCGAGGTAGAGCTAAGAGAACACAGCTGACCGAATTAAAAAAAGAAAACAAACAATTCATAAGCTGAATTCTGTTTTTATTTAGATACTTTGGTGATGAGGAAATTACCTTGGCCATTTTTAGTACAGAAATTTTCAGGCCATTTTATTTCTATTGCCTCTTAGTCCCACACTGGTGGGAGAGTTTTCTAGTGTGAATTACATAGCTTAAGGGGAATATTTCCTAGGGTGTGTTGGTATTTATCGTTTGGGTCATCTTTCTGAAGAGATTAACCTCTTTTGAATGTCTGGGGCATGCCAGATGCATGTGTTGGTCCAGATGCAGAAACTTTGAGATACAAATGCTGCAAGGCTGTGCTGATGTGTGGTGGGTAAAAGACTTCCCAGCAGAATCTGGCTACTTCCACATTTTAAAAATACTTTTAAAAAATGCCATCAATATGCCAACAGAAGGAACAAATTTCTCTTCTCTCCTTTTCCTTCACCCACACCCCACTCATTATCCTTAGCAATTAAATTCACATAGTCACTTAACTAATATTAAACCTCAGAGTCAAAATAATGAACTTAGTGTCAAACTGATGGATGGAAATAAATTGCCTGCAATACAATCTTGCAAGAACACCTGGCAAATGAAGGAAATTATATGTAACATTCAAATTACTCTTCCTCTTTTTTGGAATGAGTCATTTATTTAGAGCAAAAAGACATGAGTTCAAATACTAGCTCTGTTCTTACCTACATGTGTGGCCTGACACAGATTTTTACCTCTTCTCTGGGACTCAGTGTCCTCAGCTATAAAATGAGTAGAACTGAACAGTTCAGGAGTTCTCATTTTTTTTGGTTCAATACTCCTTTACCCTCTTAAAAATGGAGGACTCCCCCCAAAACATTGTTATATCATTTATATCTATTGATATGTATCATATTAGAATCAAAATGTCTGCAGCATTGTGAAAAAAAATTCTGACCTCCTGGACTCCCTAAAAAGGTCTAAGGGACTTTCAGGGGTCTCTGAACCTCAATTTGAGAACCTCAGGAATGGATATCTATAAGGCTCTTTCCATCTTTAAATTTTGTAGTTGTATGCCTTTTATAATTGGAGACCTTGTCTCCCTCTCTTTCTTTTGCTTTTCCATAATGTGGATGAATAATGGGAGGTGAGGGGAAAGTGCTTGGGAGTCATGTCTTTCCAATTTAAGAGTTTGGGTTGCTCTGCTTTCATATTGGGGATTTATGCCTTTGTCACCAAGAGCCAATCTTGCTTTTTCTGGGAGCAGACTGAGACTTCTGGTTCTAGTCTTTGGGGGATTCCTTGCCCAAAGAATGGCTAGGATATCTGTTGTGACAAAGAGAAGGAAAGGAAAGGAAGCACAAGACACTATGCTTAGTGCTTTTTATAAATAGAATTATCTCATTTGGTGCTTACAACAACCCTGCATGGTAATTGCTATTATCATCCCCACTTTCCAGTTGAGAAAACCAAGGCATTAAGTGACTTACCCTGGGTCATTCAGCTAGTAAGTGTCTGGCTAGATTGGAACTTTGGTCTTTTGGATTCCAGACCCAGCTCTCCACTAGAACAAATTCTTTGGATCTCCGTACCAATGTTGAGACTTTTTTTGGAACTGGTCTTGCATTGTGTCAGTCTCTGGGTGGTTGGTCATCCTGCTGTAGGCAGCTTTTCATTAGACCACCCAAGAACTCAGTCACCCTCCTCTTTTCTTTTCTCTCCATCCATTGTGGCATGGATTGCTCTGGGTAATAGTTTTTATGGGTTTGATACTGGAGGGCTTTCCTGACACACAAATGGTGCAGAGGCTTTGTTTGTAGGTGGAAATCCTTACAATTTGTCGTTGTTGCTCCTAAAATTTTTCCTGAACAATTTCTTATTTCTATTTTTCCTCAAAGGATTACCAAAAATCAAAGAAGGGGTTGAACAGATGTTAACTTTCTAATATTCATTATCTTTTGAAATTAGGTTTGGTTTGGTCTCCCTTGTAGGGTTCTTATGATCATAGATTTAGAGCTAAAAAGGACCTTCTTGATACACAGATCATTTCCCCCTCATTTTACAGTTGAGGAAACTGAAGCCCAGACAGACTAAGCCATACTCCAAGATCATACAAGTAGCAAATGGCAGAACTGAGCCAAAAATTTCCATTGCAACATCATGCTTCATTAGTAAGAGAATTACTATGTTTTGGTTCTGGTAAAATCTGATATATGATTGAGATTTTTTTTATACTGACGTTAAATAGAATTCCATGTTTCACTTATACTTTATTGTTGTTTAGTAATTTTTCAGTTGTGTCCAACTCTTTATGTCTACCCCCCCCCCTTTTTTGGCAAAGAGAAAAAAATGGTTTTCCATTTCCTTCTTCGGCTCATTTTATAGATGAGGAAACTGAGGTAATAAGGTTAAGTGACTTAAGGTCACACAGCTCAAAAGTGTCTGGGGCCAGATTTGAACTCAGAAACATGAGTCTTCCTGACTTTAGTCCCTGAATTCTCTCCACTTTGTGGCACCTAGCTGTCTTTATTTCTGCTACTCAGAAGTTAAATGACACAGTCAGACAAGAGATTGTTGGATTCAAAGCCTGAAATAATAGTTTAAAACACTTTGTCCAAAGTCCTGATTTTATAGATAAGGAAGCTGGGGCTCAGAGACCTTCAGTGATGTACACCATGTCACACTGGGCAGATGTCACAAAGGCAGAACTTCCTGTCCTCTAGAGGATGCTATCTTTGCTGTTGACACCATCGATTCCAGGTTACACTGGAGGACACCCCTTTGTCGTATCTGATTCAAGGCACAGCTCTGACTTGGGAGAGGTGGGTGGTCTGTGTGGTGGCCGACAGCAAGTGCTTTCAAAGCTTGCAACCAGAGCTCCTTGGGGTGAGTGATTCAGTGTGTGTGTGTGTGTGTGTGTGTGTGTGTGTGTGTGCAATTATTCAAGAGCCTTTAATAGAGAAAGGGCCTTTGGAGGGGCTGGGAATCCCTCCCTAATGAAGTCTTACTTTGTCCCTAGTGGCTCCCAGTCCTGCATCTGTGGCAGCATTTCCCAGGGCTTTAAGAGCTGGCTGTCTAGATAAGACAGGGCAGCTAAGAGGCCCATGTATGGAATAGCTGGGTCTGAAGTCAAGAAGATTAGTCTTCTTGAGTTCATATCTGGCCTCAGACACTTACTGGCTGTGTGACCCTGGGCAAGTCACTTAAGCCCATTTGCCTCTATTTCTTCATCTGTAAAATGAGCTAGAGAAGAAAATAGCAAACCACTCCGGTATTTGTGCCAAGAAAACCCCAAATGGAGTCATGAAGAGTTGGACACAACTGAGAAAACTACTGAAAAACATCCAGATAAGAAATTATAGCCCTGATCTGTCAGATTTTCCATAAATAAAGCCTCCAGCTGTTTTAAAGTCAAGGGATTGTAGAATTTTAGAGTTGGATCTCAGAAATAAAATATTCTAATCCCTTCATTTTATTTTTCAACCAATTGACAAGTGTTTATTAAGTGCCTACTAAGTGTCAGGTACTGTACCACACTCTTGCAGATACAAGAATAAAACTGAAGTAGTCTATGACCTCAAGAAGCTTAGATTCTGCATGATGATAATGAATTTTAAAGAGATGATTTGCTTAAACTCATCCAGTTAGGTTATTATAGTAAAAATTTGTCTTTCTAGGGTCTCTTACTTATTTACTAAGCAAACACTTTCCTTATAACAATCTTAGGATATCAGAAAGGATTATTATTCCCATTTAGGTTTAGTGCTACCAAATGGCTTGTCCATGGAAATGGAGAAGTTGATATTTGGGACTCAGATCTCACAACCCTAGTCCAGTGATCTTTTGGATTCCACTGGGTGTGAGAACAAGTTACTGTAATCTTTCTAGAGAAGAAAAGACTACATATGTTTTTAAAAAGCTGGGATTTGATTAACTTTTTACCCTTTCACTATTAGAGGATGATGAAATTTATTTTCACTTTTGTCTCTTTCTTTTTATAGGAAAGGAATTTTTTTGAGTAATTGATAACATTTTGAATAAGCAATAATTTAAAAGATTCTCAGAATTTTGAGAATTTAGGGAATGATAGGGGGTTTGTATTCCAATGGGAAGGGTATGGGATTTGGCAAACCTGGGTTCAAATCTTATCTTGCCTCTTTGACTTCCTAGCTATGTGATCTGGGACAAGTCACTTAAGAAGCTTTTTGGGATTCAGTTTCCTTATCTGCTAAATGAGGCTTGGGAAGAAGATGGTCACGAATGTTCCTTTCAACTCTAAAACTGAGGTCCTACAAGTCCACCCAAGAGGAATTGTACTAAATTCCCAAGACCATCTAAGGGCATTCTGTCACTTATGCCTTCCAAGGCTGGTATTTGACCAAATACGGCAGTATTTTGTAGGCATCAGTGACCAAGACAAGTAAAATAGTATTTGAGCTAAGCTTCTACCTAGGCTGTGGACCAAAGTTGGAGGAGAGAGTGTGGTAGTGATGAGGCAGGGTTACTCTTATGGATGTAAGTTCTGTGTATTTTTAGTTGTAATTCAAGGAAATTAATCTCCAACATTTTTGGAGTTTGAATACATTGTTTTCCATCTAACCTAGTTATGTTTTGTTCCCAAGGTCTTTAAATATAATATTGTAGATTACTCATACAGGGAGAAATTTGAATTGTACTTTATACCTTTATACCTTTTCATGATGGCATAGTGGGCAGAGGGATGGCTTTGGACACAGCCTGGATTAAAATCCATGGACATGTCTATTAAAATCTCAGGACTCCCAGGCAAGTCTCTTAAGGCTTAAATAATAGATGTATTTGCTGATTAGCTTTATTGGAGGGAGTTTTTCTCAATGAATGCTTCCCTATTCTGATGAAATCATAGGTCCACAACCTGAAACAAGATTCTGTCTTTTTACATGTTTGGATTTAGCTTGAGATTCTGATACCACATTGTCTAGACCATGGTAGGTGTTCGCTATTCCACTTGGAGTCAGACAACCTGGGTACCAATCTCAGCTCTGTCAGTTATCATCATTGTATATATCATTACAGAAAGTCATTTAAATTCTTGGGGCCTCAGTTTCCTCATCTGTAGAATAGGAATATTGGTCTATATGATTGCAAGATCATCTCCTGGCTTGAAATGTATGATTCTTTGGTAATTGGGTGTCATGTCAGGAGCTTGTTTCATCTGGTGATTTCAAAGGTCCTATTTGGAGTCACAGGACCTGGGCTTAATATCTATCTATCTATCTATCTATCTATCTATCTATCTATCTATCTATCTATCTATCTATCTATATCTATCTATCTATCTATCTATCTATCTATCTATCTATCTATCTATCTATCTATATTTCATCTGTATAATAGAAAGGTTAGACTAGGTGATCTTTAAGTTTCCTTGCAGTTCTAACTCTTAAACTACCAAATACTAAGTCAGTCAGTCGACTTGCATGCTTTTCTGGCAAAATATCTACTTGTATTGAACTGTTGCCAGTGTCTCAGAGAATAATAGGACATTTTAGCTGGAAGCAATATTAGAATTCTTCTAGTCCAGAGTTGTCAAATATGCTGACACAACACTGTTGAGTACAGCTTGAACAGATGAAAATGTAATTGAGTAACAGTTAACAAAATAAAAAATACAATAAAACAGATACTATAATAGCTTAAAACAAAGTCATCAGGCAGCCTATAGAGATCTTCGCATACAATTTTGCAGACCGTGTCTCTATAGGAGTTTGATGCCACTGATCTAGAGCAGCTAGGTGGTGTTGTGGATGGAATATGGGGTATGGAAGTCCAGGAGTCAGGAAGTCTCCTTTCCCGGAGTTCAAATGTGGCCTCAGTCACTTAATTGCTTTGTTCCCTAGATAAGTCACTTGACTCTGCTTGCCCTCAGTTTTCTGAGGCAAGAAAAGAGGGTGAGAAGAAAAGAGGGAAAGAAAGTAAGTGACTTTCTCTCAGTTCCTCTGTGACCTGGGAAAAGCAGAGAGAGCCACAGTGTTCACTGGTCAGCAGACTTTGTTCTCACTCCATTCCTCTTCACAGCTTAAGTGGAATGGAAGCTTGGCTCACAGTCTCCAAAGGGATTAGTATGGAGAGAGGAAAAATAATGTGAAAATTGCTCTGTGCTTGACTCTACAGAAGCTGAGACTTTTAAATGGTCCTTTTGGGCAGATGTGTAGAAGGCAGAACATTTCTATTTTTTCCTGATATCTGGCTTGAAATTTATAGCAAGTGCTCCAACAATATTACTCTCTTACTCTTCCCTAGTGCTTTAAAGCCTATGATTTGAAAAGCATTTTTTTCATAACAATTCCTTAAGGCTAGAGTTGTTGGTGGGGGTCCTTTGTTTTTTAAGATGACCAGTAATATCAATGATGGCTTGACTTGCCCATGAGTTGGATTTAAATGAGGCAGAGTTGCTCAAAGTTGACCTCAACCTCTCTTCCAGAATGATCAAAGCACAATGACTGGAAAAATACAAAGTCCCTTTTAGGGCTATCCATCCATCTTTGGGGTCCACCTTTCACCAGCTCTCCCTGTGGATCCAAGAAGCTGTAGTTGCCATAACCCCAATAAAACCATATCGGGTTAACATCAGTTTGAAGGTAACTTACAGGCTCAAACATTTCAGGGAATTAGGGGGGGAAACTATCTACCCCAAGCACATAAGGTAGCATAAGTATTATTAGCCCCATTTTACAGAAAAAGGAGGTTCTGGAAGACTTAGGTGACTTGTTTAGAGTCACACAGCCAGAGTCAGAACTAGGATTGGAAGCCATGTCTTAAGTCAGCCTTGAATATGTTGTTTTCTTTCCATCATAGCCTCTGAGAAACAATATGGGGGAAAATAAAGAAAGAGACATTATTATTTGCTTTTCCTCTGCACTCTAAGGACTGTGGAACTTTCCCATATGATTTGCATTTGAAACTTTCCATGTGTTGTTCCCCCCATTAGAATGTGAGCTCCTAGGCAACAGAAAGGTGTCTTGTTTTTCTATTTGTATTCTCAGTGTTTTGCATATGAGTACTTAATAAATTCAATATTCATTCATTCATTCATTCAATAATAGTATAGAGATAATATGTACAATGCAAGGAACATTGACCTTGGAGCAAAAAGTGAACTGTGTTCAAATCTTCTCATTGATACTCATTAGCTGTGTGAAAATAGGCACTTAATTCCTCTAAACCTCAATTTCCTCATTTGTCAAACAAGAGAAATTTCAGATGAGAAGGAATCATTATTTATTGAGTGCCTATTATGTGCCAGATATAGTGCAAAAGACTGGGGATACAGAAAGAGAGGAAAGATAATTCCTGCCCTCATGAAGCTTATAATCTAATGAGTGAGATGACATGCAAACAAATATATACAAAGCAAGTTATATATAGGATAAATAATACTACCTCTAGACCTGTTTCACAAGGTCATGAGGATTCAAAGAGAAAATGTATATAAAGTGTTATCTAAATGTCTGCTATTAATTATATTCTATGTGCTTAGGACCCTTTATATTATTGCTAGGAATGCTTTAGCAATTAGCAAAGGAGGGACAGAGAATACCTGAGATTATTTTCCTGGTAGTTAAAAAGTTTCATATGGGATTATGTATTATATAATTTTATTGCATATGATATAAATGATAAATATATAATATAAATTTAAAGGTTCCATGTGGGATTATGTTATATAAAATTATTATATGTGATATAATATAAATGATAAATGTATAACATAATATAAATGTTTCCTATGGAATTATGTTATATAAATTATTATATGTGATATGATATAAATGATAAATATATAATATAAATATAAAAGTTTTCTATGGGATTATTTGTTATAGTTACTATAAAGTCCTTATGACATCTTGAAAGGACCTTATTATTTTTGTCTTTTGCTTACTATTTTAGTTCAGGGCTTTACATATAGTAGATATTTAATTAGTATTTGTTGAATTAATTAACTGATGATTACAGTCAGAGTTTTGGAGTAATGAGGTCAGTGTGGTTAGCTTCCCACTCTCAAAGCAGCATCATTATGGACAGCATCTCAAGGAGATGCAGAATCACTTAGCCTTTGTTTGAATCATGACAGTACTGGGAAGCTCAGGGCTTGTCTCCTGGTTTGTAGCTCTAGTTGTTAATTCTTTCTTATACTGACTTGATTTCTTTGTAAATTCTACCTATTGATCTGAATTCTGTCCTTTGGAGCAATACAAAGTTTTTCTATTCTCTTTTCTTCATGACAGGCCTTCAAATATTTGAAAATACTTATGTTATGCTGAAGGAAGGTATTGAAGGGGTCTTCAATTCTTTTTTTTTTTACAGTTGAATTATTGCTTCAATCATTTAATCATTGTTTCCTTGAAGATTCTATATCTGAATTCTCGCCTATATTCTAAGAGAGAAAAAACTTCACAAAATCCTGTTATTAGGGAGAGAGTCTTAACTTACCAATAGAGCTCCATGTATTTTCATTTCATCAATTATTCCTGATAAGACATGGTTTTCCCATCTTCATAGACCTTTTCTGGAAGCAGTCCAGTTCCTTGAAAGGCCCTCTTAGAATTGTGGCCAGACCAATGCTCAATATTTCAGATAGGAGAGGACTGGCATAGGGTGTAGGAGGATTAACACTTCTTTTGATCTAGATATCATAATTCTATTCAGACTAAAATTACATTAGCTATTTTTAGCAACCAAACTAAGTATGCTATTTAGTCATAATAGGGTTGTTATTAAGGAAATCTTTTAACTTAAACTACTGCTAACTTAGGTCTCCTTCATTTTGTACTGGTGTAATTAAAAATGCATTTACATTTATTTCTATAAAGCTAATTTAAAATCTGGGTCTTATGTCAACTACAAATTTGTAAGCATAGCTTATATTTATTCATCTAAGTCATTAAAAATTGTTTCAAAGGATAGGGACAAAGAGAGTCCTGAGGCATTCTATCAGATACATCAATTGGTAGGAAAAGAAGCTGTTCTTATCATTTTTCTTTGGGAAAGGAATTCTTTTTCTAGAATTACCCTAGACTCCAATATCTCTATTTTTTTCTTTCTCTTGACCAGAACTTCCTCATTTCCTAATCATCTCCAGACAATAACATTCAGTGTTCCCCTCACTCCTGTTTTCTAGCTCCTTTTATGTATTGTTTGCTATTAGAATAAAAACTCTTGGAGGGCAGACATGGTATTTATAGTTCCTGTGCTGAGTACAAAGCCTTCCACTGTAGCATTAATACATATTCTGTTATATGTTTCTCTCTCAATCATGTATTTATCTATCCATACATTCATGCCCCCATCCATTTATCCATCCATCCATCTATCTATCCATCTATCCATCTATCTATCTATCTATCTATCTATCTATCTATCTATCTATCTATCTATCTATCTATCTATCCATCCATCTCTCTCTGTTTCTCTCTGTGTAAAATTATGTTTTCAAAACAATGCCTTATATATGAAGCAAGCAATATCAGAATGAGACTGATGGACTATCAATCAATCAAACATTTATTAAGCTCCTACTACATGCCAGGCATTAGACTAAACACTGGAGATACAAAATAAAGCAAAAAAGAGTCCCTGCCCTCAAGGAGCTCACAGGTTAATGGAAGATATAACAAACAAACAAATGTGTAGAAACAAGTTATATAAAGGGTAATTGGGAAATGAGAGACAGAAGGCACTAGAATTAAGAAAGCCTAACAAGGCTTCTTATAGAAGATGAGATTTTAGCTGGGACTTAAAGGAAGGCAGGGGAGTCAGTAGGTGGAGGAGAGAAGGAGGGCATTCAGGCATGGAGGGGCAGTGAGAAAAAATACCCAGAGCAGAGAGATGGGGAGTTTTGATTGTGGAACATCAAAGGAAGACAGTGTCACTGCAACAAAGAGTCCTTGGTGAGGAGTAATGTAAGAAGACTGGAAAGGTAGGAGGGGGCGTGGCTATGAAGGACTTAGCATTTGATCCTGGAGGTGATAGTGGAGTTTACTGAGTGGGGGGTCAGGGTGGGTGGTGGGATGTAGTGATGTGGTTGGACATGCATTTTGGAAAATCACTTTAATGCATGAATGAAGGATGGATTAGAGTGGGGAGGGACTCGAGGTAGGCAGACCCACCAGCAGTGTATTGCAGTGGTCCAGATATGTGGGGACTATTGTGTTGGTATAGTGTTGGCAGAGAAGAAAAGTAAACATATTTTTTGAGATGTTGTAAAGGTGAAATTGATATGCTTTGACAATAAATTGGATTAGGGGGCAGATGCAGAAAAAGATTTTGATAAAATTATGACATTTATATTAAAAACACTAGACACACAGGAATAAATAGAGTTTTTCTTAAAATAACAAGTACTATCTAGCTAAAATCAAAATCAAGCATCATCTTATATTATAATTTATAAATTATAAACCTTCCAGAGAGCATCAGGGATGAAGCAAGGATGCTCATTATCACCACTATTATACATTCAATTGCAAGCTAAAGCAATAAAAGAAGAAAAAGAAATGGAAAGAATTAGAATAGACAATGCAGAAATAAAACCATCACTCTTTAAAGATAATAAGACGTTGCACTTAGAACAGCCTAGAGAACCAACTAAAAACTAGTTGAAACAATTAACAACTTCAGCAAAGTCACGGAATATAAAATAACCTACAAAATCATCAACATTTTTAATATTACCAATAAAATATAGCTGGAAGAGATAGAAAAAGAAATTAAATATAAAATAACAGCAGACAACATAAAATACTTGGAAATCTTATTATCACAGCATACCCAGGAACTATATAAACACAGTTTCAAATAACAGGAATAATTTCCTTCTTCTTCTCAACTTCTCTTTTCATTTCCTCATGTTCTTCCTTTTCCTTTTTTTGTTTACAATATCCCCTTTAAAGCAAAATCGTTAAATGAATATTTTTTTTTTAAGGACAACTAGATGGCTCAGTATATAGAGCACTGGTCCTGGAGTCAGGAAGACTTGTGACTTCAGTTAATCTCTATTTGCCTTATTCTGCTGGAGAATGAAATGGCAAACCACTCTAGTATATTTGCCAAGAAAGGATAATGGACAACATCCATTGGACAATATTTTGTCTCTGATGTCAGGAGAAGTTGGATGAAACTGAATATTACCCTGTTAATTACATTATATAATCAAGTATATTGATCTCTATAAAGACCTCTAATGATACTTCATTGTCAGTCAAGAGTGACCAGTATACACTAAGGAATCACAGCCAAACTAAGGCTCCTTAGGTATGTCCTGGCAAAGCTTTGAGTGCAGAATCAGTAAAGGATGATTGGTCTACCAGAGGCTCAGTGACAGCTGGCTAGTCACCACAGCATGTTGGTTTTTTCCAATACCATAAAAAATCATGAAGAATATCTATCAAGGCAGAGTGATCTGTATTAGTAGAGATAGGTTCCCATGAAGTTCACTGATCTTTTGAAGCAAAGAATAAAAACGTTGACCACATATGCTTCTTTGGATTCTTTGCTACCAAAAAACAACTAAGACCTAAGATTTCATTGAGAGTAATTTTCTTATAGAGAAACATCTTCTAACCATGCAAATCAGCCCCTTCTCTGTAATTTAGGGTCTTAGGGAGCTACTTAAGCACTGAGACTTGCTCAGGGTCACACAGGCAGATTTGTCAGAGATGGGACTCAAACTCAACTCCTGCTGGCTTTAGGACTGATTTTCTATTCACAATATGCCTTTCTCCCTCTCAAAACAATACTTTTTTTTTACATGATAGAAATAAGTGAAATTCGTTTAACCAAGACCTCAACTTTTGACAATGATGACTTGGTTTATAATCTTGGAGCCAAACAACTCCATACTGCCTAAGCATCTGTTGAGGCAAATGGAAGATTTTAGCCCAAGAAAGGAAGATTTGTGGGGAGATGAGAGTTGTCTTCAAGAATTTGAAATAGCAGAAATGAATGGAAATCACAGAGAATCTGGGGCATCCAAATGGGTGGTGGGCTGCCTTGGGAGGCAGCTGATTCTTCATCACTTGGGGATGTTGCAAAAAAGGATAGTTGTTCAGAGCCAAGTTGGGTTAGATGACTTCTGATCTACCTTGCAACCCTGAGCTTCTGTATTGTGGAGGTTTTGTAGGTAGACTTTAATGGAAGGTTGCCAATTACAGTGGAACTTAATGTTTACCAGTCTATACAAAGTTTTTTTTTTTAAATAATAATAAGCAATAGTAAAAATGTGTATAGCCCTCTGGCTACAAGAAAAACCATTTAAAATCATATCCATTTCCTTAATCTTTGAGAGGATAAGAATCATTAAAAGCAGACTTTCAGAATGAAGGTACAAAGCAGATTCCCTGTAGAATTTGCAAGGCTTTTGGAAGGCAGTAAACTGGAGGAATAACTCAATCCTCTTAACAACAGCATGGAAACTAGGTTGTCAGAAATCTATGGAGAGAAGACCTCCATGAGTTTATGTAGGGATGAATGAATCTGTCTTCTTTGGCCAGATACTAGGAAACAAATTAGAAACTGGGTTTTTGTCTCATGTTCTTGGGGATGCTGGTGGTGGTGGAGTGGGGAGTATGTTAATATATCCTGCAAAGTTGGAAGGAGAGAACTGAGCAGAATTCTGTTTTATTTGGCATAGATGTATCTGATCAGAGAATGCAGCATAATTTTGCAGAAAGTAAATAAACTTGTGAGTCCCTGCTTTAGTTCTAACCAACCAAGTGACATTAATCAAATCTCTCAACCTTTTTGGGTGTCACTTTCCTATCAGATCAAATGATCTCCAAGATCTCTATATTTTGAGACGTCCAAGGTCCCTTTCAGTCCTAAAATGCTATGATTCTGCCTTGCTTTATGTCACAGAAGTCAGTTGCCAGTCTGATGGGGAAAATTGCAAACAGGTCAAGGGAGAATGTTAGAAACAGTACTAGCACATATTTCATTGATTTAGCGGAATTGAATTACATTCTTGGAGGAGAACTGTTTTTAAATTCATGAAGTAGCTTATTTGCTGGAGGCCTTTAATCTTAGTGTTTGGAGGAGAACACATCAGAACACTAAGAAGTCAAAAGCTAAGGCTGTTAATTGCCTACTTTAAAGGTAACAGCTTCATCCTTTAGCAGCTGCTGCCTCCAGTGAAGCTTTAACCAGGGAAGTAATGAATTGCTGTTGGAAAACCAGAAGGAAGTTGCTAATGTTTTGCCTTCAGTTTGTATGTTTTACAGAAACGTTTGTTTGCTGTCATGCAGCATACAGATGGTTTTCTGAAAGTTCTTCACTTAGCATCTCCTTCTCCATCATGCCATTTCCCCTGGATTGCATTCAGAAGCAGCCTATGGAGGTGGCTCACACCGAAAATGTGGCTAAGGGTTTTGAGGTCATTTAGTAATTAAAACTCATTCAGTAAGAAGTCACAGGATAGGGGTAGAGTAAGCATTAATAATAAATAATAAAAATAATAAAACATTAATAATTGGGAAATGTGACATTTGACTCCTTTTTTATCCCTCACTCTTGACTTGAATAAAAGTATCAAAGGTGTGTTCATAAAATCTGTTGATGGCATGAAGATATCTGGTAGAGATGGCTAATGCCAGGTGAGAAGATCCAAAAGTATCTCAACAGGCTAAAAAGATGGGTCATCTAGTAAAAAAAAATCATAGTGAAAATGTAATATCTTCTACTAGATTAAAAATCCATTATATAAATCCAGGATAAAATGTGCCTAGCCAGTAGTTTAATGGACCAAAGCTTAATATATGTTAACAATGTGACATGGCAGCTAAAAGAATATTTAACATGATTTTAGTTAGATTAGTGTCTAGAATGAAGGAAATGATGGATTCATTATATTCTGCCTTTTTAATTTAATATTTAATTAAGTATTAATTAATTAATTAAAAATTAATAATTAATTTAATATAATCATATTTGGAATATTATATTAAGTTCTGTTATAGACTTAATAGTTTATTTTTTTAAGATATGGAGGTTTTGGTGGATCCCAAGCTCAATATGATTTAGCAAAGTGACATGGCAGCCAAAAAATAGCTGGGTGGAAATAAGTTTATTATTTAGGTAGAGTCTGTTGGATCTCTTCTGGAGAAGATTCTTATTCAAGGATGGGGTGGACTCAATCATTGGGACCTCTTCCAACTCTGAGATTCCATGAAATAACTTACTCCCTTTGTGATCTTGATCTCATCACTGAACTTCTGTGTCTCAGTTGCTTCCCTTGTGAAAGGGAGTTGGTGATTTCTTGCCTGCATAATTGGAAGAGTTGGACCAGATATTCTTTTGTAGTGTTCTTCAGATTTTCAAGATTAATAGAGATTCAGTGATGGTTCTGGCAGTACAAGAGAGAGAGAATAAGTTATGCATATGATGCAGCATGATGTTTCCTTTAAGGCACATTTTTTGTTTTTTTTTAACCCTTATATTTCATCTTAGAATCAATATTGTGTATTGGTTCCAAGGCAGAAGAGAGGTAAGGGCTAGGCAAAGGGAGTTGAGTGACTTGCTCAGGGTCACATAGCTAGGAAGTTATATTTGAACCCAAGAACTCCAATCTCTAGGCCTGTCTCTCAATCCACTGAGCCACCTAGCTATCCCAATGCATGTTTTTATATATAAATTTTAATTGATCTTGATGATGTAACTGGCGATCCAGAAGAATGTAACAACACTTTCACAGTTTATTAGCAATGTGTATGCCAAGAAATAGATGCAGAAATCATGTTTTTATAATGGGTCAAGTTATTTGCAAATTAACAGGTGACACCTGCCCACCTATGGATAAAAGCTCAATTCAGGATTAGAGAGAATAATGAAATTCATTTGAAAATTCATTCTCTTGAATTCAAGAACAAGGATTTCAATGTCATTGTATTCACTTTTGTTGTTAAAAGATGAATTAAAAGTAATTTTTAAAAACTTCCATTAACTTAAAAAAACAAGTATATCACTGTCTGACCTTCTCTGTTAATGATCTGGAGAGAGAGTCCAAGTCTTGGCAAGAAAACAAGCCTGAAAAAAAAATAAAAGAAAATTAGTCTGTAAGAGAAAAAGAGAAAGGAAACTTTGGGGAAGAATATGAATTCCCTAAGCCCAAGTGAGAGCCATCCTGGTCCAATGGATAGAGTACTGGATTGGGAGTGATAAAGACTTGCATTCAAGTCTTACCTCAGACACTTACTAATTGTGTGACCCTGGATGAAGCACATAACTTCTCGGATCTCATTCCTTTCCTGTAAAATGAAAGAGTGGGATTCAGTAATTTTTATGATCTCTTTCAGTTCTCAATCTTGAATTCTTTTCATGTCATAGGTTTTTTTTTTGTCTGTAACATCATAAGGGGAAGAAAAATTAAAATAGTAGTATTAATAGCAATTGATGTAAATATGCTTTCATTATTCAGATTTCAGTTGTGTCCACCTCTTTGTGACCCCATTTGGGATTTTCTTGACAGAGAAACTAGAATGGGTTGCTCTTTCCTTCCCTGGCTAAAAGTTAAGAAAACAGAGGCAAACAGGGTTAAATGATTTGCCCAGGGTTACACAGCTAGTAAGCATCTCAGAAAATATTTGAATTCAGGAAAATGAGTCTTCCTGACTGGCTCCAATACTCACCACTTAGTTGCCCTGTCTCAGTTGAAAGGTCCCAAGAAAGGAAAATCCAGAGCTGCAACTGATTAGATCAAAGGCAGCATGTTGAAATGAAAAGAGATTTAGCAGGAAACTAAGGCTCCAGCCCTTGGACACTACCTGTATTCAGTTAAATTTGATTCAGCGAATCTTTATTCAGAACTTAGTAGCTAAAGTGAAGCAGAAGGGGGAAAAACAAAACAAAAGCAAAATAGTCTCTGCTCTCAAGGATCTCACATTAGACATGGGTAGATAAGAGGGAGCTGGAAGCATTTTATTAAAGCCCCATTACTATCTCCAAGGCACTGTAGATATGAAGACAAAAATAAAAGAATATTTGCTC